>NW_027254857.1:2005301-2339518 GCF_044704955.1 Pristiophorus japonicus | reverse complement strand
TGAATCCCTTCCCACACTCAGAGTGGTGAAAGGTCTCTCCCCAGTGTGAACTCGCTGGTGTATCAGCAGGTAGGATAACTGAGTGAATCCCTTCCCACACTCAGAGATGAGAACAGCCTCTCCCCAGTGTGACCTCGCTGGTGTATCAGCAGGTTTGATAACTGAGTGAATCCCTTCCCAAACTCAGAGAGGTGAACGGCCTCTCCCCAGTGTGAACTCACTGGTGTATCAGCAGGTGGGATAACTGACTGAATCCCTTCCCACACTCAGAGAGGTGAACGGTCTCTCCCCAGTGTAAACTCGCTGGTGTATCAGCAGGTAGGATAACTGAGTGAATCCCTTCCCACACTCAGAGAGGTGAACAGCCTCTCCCCAGTGTGAACTCACTGGTGTATCAGCAGGTGGGATAACTGAGTGAATCCCTTCTCACACTCAGAGAGGTGAACGGCCTCTCCCCAGTGTGACCTCGCTAGTTAATCAGCAGGTGGGATAACTGAGTGAATCCCTTCCCACACTCAGAGAGGTGAACAGTCTCTCACCAGTGTGAACTCACTTGTGAATCTGCAGTTGTAATAACTGAGTGAATCCCTTCCCACACTCAGAGTGGTGAACGGTCTCTCCCCAGTGTGAACTCGCTGGTGTATCAGCAGGTAGGTTAACTGAGTGAATCCCTTCCCACACTCAGAGAGCTGAACAGTCTCTCACCAGTGTGAACTCACTGGTGTATCAGCAGGTGGGATAACTGTTTGAATCCCTTCCCAGTCTCAGAGATGTGAACTGTCTCTCCCCAGTGTGACCTCGCTGGTGGATCAGCAGGTAGGATAACTAAGTGAATCCCTTCCCACACTCAGAGAGGTGAACGGCCTCTCCCCAGTGTGAACTCACTGGTGTATCAGCAGGTGGGATAACTGAGTGAATCCCTTCCCACATTCAGAGAGGTGAACGGTCTCTCCCCAGTGTGAACTCGCAGGTATATCAGCAGGTTGGATAAGTGAGTGAATCCCTTCCCACACTCAGAGAGGTGAACAGCCTCTCCCCAGTGTAAACTCACTGGTGTATCAGCAGGTGGGATAACTGAGTGAATCACTTCCCACACAAAGAGAGGTGAACGGTCTCTCCCCAGTCTGAACTCGCTGGTGTATCAGTAGGTAGATAACTGAGTGAATCCCTTCCCACACTCCGAGAGGTGAACGGCCTCTTCCCAGTGTGAACTCACTGGTGTATCAGCAGGTGGGATAACTGAGTGAATCCCTTCCCACACTCAGAGAGATGAACGGTCTCACCCCAGTGTGAACTCGCTGGTGTATCTGCAGATGGGATAACTGAGTGAATCCCTTCCCACATTCACTGAGGTGAACAGTCTCTCCCCAGTGTGACCTCGCTGGTATATCAGCATGTGGGATAACTGAGTGAATCCCTTCCCACACTCAGAGAGGTGAACAGCCTCTCCCCAGTGTGAACTCGCTGGTGTATCAGTAGTTGGGATAACTGAGTGAATCCCTTCGCACACTCAGAGAGGTGAATGGTCTCTCCCCAGTGTGAACTCACTGGTGTATCAGTAGGTAGAATAAGTGAGTGAATACCTTCCCACACTCAGAGAGGTGAACAGCCTCTCCCCAGTGTGAACTCGCTGGTGTATCAGCAGGTAGGATAACTGAGTGAATCCCTTCCCAGACTCAGAGATGTGAACTGTCTCTCCCCAGTGTGACCTCGCTGGTCTATCAGCAGGTAGGATAACTGAGTGAATCACTTCCCACACAAAGAGAGGTGAACGGTCTCTCCCCAGACTGAACTCGCTGGTGTATCAGCAGGTGGGATAACTGAGTGAATCCCTTCCCACACTCAGAGAGGTGAACGGCCTCTTCCCAGTGTGAACTCACTGGTGTATCAGCAGGTGGGATATCTGAGTGAATCACTTCCCACACTCAGAGAGATGAACGGTCTCTCCCCAGTGTGAACTCGCTGGTGTATCTGCAGATGGGATAACTAACTGAATCCCTTCCCACACTCAGAGAGGTGAACGGCCTCTTCCCAGTGTGAACTCACTGGTGTATCAGCAGGTGGGATAACTGAGTGAATCCCTTCCCACATTCAGAGAGATGAACGGTCTCTCCCCAGTGTGAACTCGCTGGTGTATCTGCAGATGGGATAACTGAGTGAATCCCTTCCCTCACTCAGTGAGGTGAACAGCCTCTCCCCTGTGTGAACTCAATGGTGTATCAGTAGGTAGGATTAGTGAGTGAATCCCTTCCCACACTCAGAGAGGTGAACAGTCTCTCCCCAGTGTGAACTCACTGGTGTATCAGCAGGTGGGATAACTGAGTGAATCCCTTCCCACACTCAGAGAGATGAACAGTCTCTCCCCAATGTGAACTCGCTGGTATATCAGCAGGTGGGATAACTGAGTGAATCACTTCCCACACACAGAGAGGTGAACAGCCTCTCCCCTGTGTGAACTCACTGGTGTATCAGTAGGTAGGATTGGTGAGTGAATCCTTTCCCACACTCAGAGAGGTGAACTGCCTCTCCCCAGTGTGAACTCGCTGCTGTATCAGTAGTTGGGATAACTGAGTGAATCCCTTCCCACACTCAGAGTGGTGAAAGGTCTCTCCCCAGTGTGAACTCGCTGGTGTATCAGCAGGTAGGATAACTGAGTGAATCCCTTCCCACACTCAGAGATGTGAACTGTCTCTCCCCAGTGTGACCTCGCTGGTGGATCAGCAGGTAGGATAACTGAGTGAATCCCTTCCCACACTCAGAGAGATAAACAGCCTCTCCCCAGTGTGACCTCGCTGGTCTATCAGCAGGTTTGATAACTGAGTGAATCCCTTCCCAAACTCAGAGAGGTGAACGGCCTCTCCCCAGTGTGAACTCACTGGTGTATCAGCAGGTGGGATAACTGACTGAATCCCTTCCCACACTCAGAGAGGTGAACGGTCTCTCCCCAGTGTAAACTCGCTGGTGTATCAGCAGGTAGGATAACTGAGTGAATCCCTTCCCACACTCAGAGAGGTGAACAGCCTCTCCCCAGTGTGAACTCACTGGTGTATCAGCAGGTGGGATAACTGAGTGAATCCCTTCTCACACTCAGAGAGGTGAACGGCCTCTCCCCAGTGTGACCTCGCTAGTTAATCAGCAGGTGGGATAACTGAGTGAATCCCTTCCCACACTCAGAGAGGTGAACAGTCTCTCACCAGTGTGAACTGACTTGTGAATCTGCAGTTGTAATAACTGAGTGAATCCCTTCCCACACTCAGAGTGGTGAACGGTCTCTCCCCAGTGTGAACTCGCTGGTGTATCAGCAGGTAGGTTAACTGAGTGAATCCCTTCCCACACTCAGAGAGCTGAACAGTCTCTCACCAGTGTGAACTCACTGGTGTATCAGCAGGTGGGATAACTGTTTGAATCCCTTCCCAGTCTCAGAGATGTGAACTGTCTCTCCCCAGTGTGACCTCGCTGGTGGATCAGCAGGTAGGATAACTGAGTGAATCCCTTCCCACACTCAGAGAGATGAACAGCCTCTCCCCAATGTGACCTCGCTGGTGTATCAGCAGGTAGGATAACTGAGTGAATCCCTTCCCACACTCAGAGAGGTGAACGGCCTCTCCCCAGTGTGAACTCACTGGTGTATCAGCAGGTGGGATAACTGAGTGAATCCCTTCCCACATTCAGAGAGGTGAACGGTCTCTCCCCAGTGTGAACTCGCAGGTATATCAGCAGGTTGGATAACTGAGTGAATCCCTTCCCACACTCAGAGAGGTGAACAGCCTCTCCCCAGTGTGAACTCACTGGTGTATCAGTAGGTGGGATAACTGAGTGAATCCCTTCCCACATTCAGAGAGGTGAACGGTCTCTCCCCAGTGTGAACTCGCAGGTATATCAGCAGGTTGGATAACTGAGTGAATCCCTTCCCACACTCAGTGTGGTGAACGGCCTCTCCCCAGTGTGACCTCGCTGGTGTATCAGCAGGTGGGATAACTGAGTGAATCCCTTCCCACACTCAGAGAGGTGAACGGCCTCTCCCCAGTGTGACTTCGCTGGTGTATCAGCAGGTGGATAATTGAGTGAATCTGTTCCCTCACTCAGAGAGGTGAACAGTCTCTCCCCAGTGTGAACTCACTGGTCAATCAGGAGTTTGGATAACTGAGTGAATCCCTTCCCACGCTCAGGGAGGTGAACAGTCTCTCCCCAGTGTGACCTCGCCGCTATATCAGCAGGTGGGATAATGAGTGAATCCCATCCCACACTCAGAGAGGTGAACAGCCTCTCCCCAGTGTGACCTCGCTGGTGTATCAGCAGGTAGGATAACTGAGTGAATCCCTTCCCACACTCAGAGAGATGAACAGCCTCTCCCAAATGTGACCTCGCTGGTGTATCAGCAGGTAGGATAACTGAGTGAATCCCTTCCCACACTCAGAGAGGTGAACAGCCTCTCCCCAGTGTGAACTCACTGTTGTATCAGTAGGTGGGATAACTGAGTGAATCCCTTCCCACACTCAGTGAGGTGAACTGTCTCTCCCCATTGTGAACTCACTGGTCTATCAGCAGGTGGGATAACTGAGTGAATCACTTCCCACACAAAGAGAGGTGAACGGTCTCTCCCCAGTCTGAACTCGCTGGTGTATCAGTAGGTGGGATAACTGAGTGAATCCCTTCCCACACTCAGAGATGTGAACGGCCTCTTCCCAGTGTGAACTCACTGGTGTATCAGGAGGTGGGATAACTGAGGGAATCCCTTCCCACACTCAGAGAGGTGAATGGACTCTCCTCAGTGTGAACTCACTGGTGTATCAGCAGGTGAGATTACTGAGTGAATCCCTTCCCACGCTCAGGAAGGTGAACAGTCTCTCCCCAGTGTGACCTCGCTGGTATATCAGCAGGTGGGATAACTGAGTGAATCCCTTCCCACACTCAGAGAGATGAACGGTCTCTCCCCAGTGTGAACTCGCTGGTGTATCAGCAGGTGGGATAACTGAGTGAATCCCTTCCCACACTCAGAGAGATGAACGGTCTCTCCCCAGTGTGAACTCGCTGGTGTATCTGCAGATGGGATAACTGAGTCAATCCCTTCCCACATTCAGTGAGGTGAATAGTCTCTCCCCAATGTGAACTCGCTGGTATATCAGCACGTGGGATAACTGAGTGAATCACTTCCCACACTCAGAGAGGTGAACAGCCTCTCCCCTGTGTGAACTTACTGGTGTATCAGTAGGTAGGATTAGTGAGTGAATCCCTTCCCACACTCAGAGAATGAACAGTCTCTCCCCAGTGTGAACTCACTGGTGTGTCAGCACGTGAGATAACTGAGTGAATCCCTTCCCACGCTCAGGGAGGTGAACAGTCTCTCTCCAGTGTTACCTCGCTGGTATATCAGCAGGTGGGATAACTGAGTGAATCTCTTCCCACACTCAGAGAGGTGAACAGCCACTCCCCAGTGTCAACTCGCTGGTGTATAAGCAGGTAGGATAACTGAGTGAATCCCTTCCCACACTCAGAGATATGAACTGTCTCTCCCCAGTGTGACCTCGCTGGTGGATCAGCAGGTAGGATAACTGAGTGAATCCCTTCCCACACTCAGAGAGATGAACAGCCTCTCCCCAGTGTGACCTCGCTGGTGTATCAGCAGGTTTGATAACTGAGTGAATCCCTTCCCAAACTCAGAGAGGTGAACGGCCTCTCCCCAGTGTGAACTCACTGGTGTATCAGCAGGTGGGATACCTGACTGAATCCCTTCCCACACTCAGAGAGGTGAACGGTCTCTCCCCAGTGTGAACTCGCTGGTGTATCAGTAGTTGGGATAACTGAGTGAATCCCTATCCACACTCAGAGAGGAGAACGGTCTCTCCCCAGTGTGAACTCACTGGTGTATCAGTAGGTAGGTTAACTGAGTGAATCCTTCCCACACTCAGAGAGGTGAACAGCCTCTCCCCAGTGTGAACTCACTGGTGTATCAGTAGGTAGCATAACTGAGTGAATCCCATCCCACACTCAGAGAGATGAAAGGTCTCTCCCCAGTGTGACCTCGCTGGTGGATCAGCAGGTAGGATAACTGAGTGAATCCCTTCCCACACTCAGAGAGATGAACAGCCTCTCCCCAGTGTGACCTCGCTGGTGTATCAGCAGGTTTGATAACTGAGTGAATCCCTTCCCAAACTCAGAGAGGTGAACGGTCTCTCCCCAGTGTGAACTCGCTGGTGTATCAGTAGTTGGGATAACTGAGTGAATCCCTATCCACACTCAGAGAGGAGAACGGTCTCTCCCCAGTGTGAACTCACTGGTGTATCAGTAGGTAGGTTAACTGAGTGAATCCTTCCCACACTCAGAGAGGTGAACAGCCTCTCCCCAGTGTGAACTCACTGGTGTATCAGTAGGTAGCATAACTGAGTGAATCCCATCCCACACTCAGAGAGATGAAAGGTCTCTCCCCAGTGTGAACTCGCTGGTGTATCTGCAGATGGGATAACTGAGTGAATCCCTTCCCACACTCAGTGAGGTGAACAGTCACTCCCCAATGTGAACTCGCTGGTATATCAGCAGGTGGGATAACTGAGTGAATCACTTCCCACACTCAGAGAGGTGAACAGCCTCTCCCCTGTGTTAACACACTGGTGTATCAGTAGGTCGGATTAGTGAGTGAATCCCTTCCCACACTCAGAGAGGTGAACGGCCTCTCCCCAGTGTGAACTCACTGGTGTATCAGCAGGTCGCATAACTGAGTGAATCCCTTCCCACATTCAGAGAGGTGAACGTTCTCTCCCCAGTGTGAACTCGCTGGTGTATCAGCAGGTAGGATAACTGAGTGAATCCCTTCCCACACTCAGAGAGGTGAACAGCATCTCCCCAGTGTGAACTCACTGGTGTATCAGTAGGTAGGATAAGTGAGTGAATCCCTTCCCACACTCAGAGAGGGGAACAGCCTCTCCCCAGTGTGAACTCGCTGGTGTATCAGCAGGTAGGATAACTGAGTGAATCCCTTCCCACACTCAGAGATATGAACTGTCTCTCCCCAGTGTGACCTCGCTGGTGGATCAGCAGGTAGGATAACTGAGTGAATCCCTTCCCACACTCAGAGAGATGAACAGCCTCTCCCCAGTGTGACCTCGCTGGTGTATCAGCAGGTTTGATAACTGAGTGAATGCCTTCCCACACTCAGAGAGGTGAACGGTCTCTCCCCAGTGTGAACTCACTGGTCTATCAGCAGGTGGGATAACTGAGTGAATCACTTCCCACACAAAGAGAGGTGAACGGTCTCTCCCCAGTGTGAACTCGCTGGTGTATCAGCAGGTAGGTTAACTGAGTGAATCCCTTCCCACACTCAGAGAGGTGAACAGCCTCTCCCCAGTGTGAACTCACTGGTGTATCAGTAGGTGGGATAACTGAGTGAATCCCTTCTCACACTCAGAGAGGTGAACGGCCTCTCCCCAGTGTGACCTCGCTAGTTTATAAGCAGGTGGGATAACTGAGTGAATCCCTTCCCACACTCAGAGAGGTGAACGGTCTCTCCCCAGTGTGAACTCACTGGTCTATCAGCAGGTGGGATAACTGAGTGAATCACTTCACACACAAAGAGAGGTGAAAGGTCTCTCCCCAATGTGAACTCGCTGGTGTATCAGCAGGTGGGATAACTGAGTGAATCCCTTCCAACACTCAGAGAGGTGAACGGCCTCTCCCCAGTGTGAAATCACTGGTGTATCAGCAGGTGGAATAACTGAGTGAATCCCTTCCCACACTCAGAGAGGTGAACGGTCTCTCCCCAGTGTGAACTCGCTGGTGTATCAGTAGGTGGGATAACTGAGTGAATCTCTTCCCACACGCAGAGAGGTGGACGGTCTCTCCCCAGTGTGAACACACTGGTGTATCAGCAGGTGGGATAAGTGAATGAATCCCTTCCCACACTCAGAGAGGTGAACAGTCTCTCACCAGTGTGAACTAACTTGTGAATCTGCAGTTGTAATAACTGAGTGATTCCCTTCCCACACTCAGAGTGGTGAACGGCCTCTACCCAGTGTGACCTCGCTGGTGTATCAGCAGGTGGTATAACTGAGTGAATCCCTTCCCACACACAGAGAGGTGAACGGCCTCTCCCCAGTGTGACTTCGCTGGTGTATCAGCAGGTGGATAATTGAGTGAATCTGTTCCCTCACTCAAAGAGGTGAACAGTCTCTCTCCAGTGTGAACTCACTGGTCTATCAGGAGGTTGGATAACTGAGTGAATCCCTTCCCACGCTCAGGGAGGTGAACAGTCTCTCCCCAGTGTGACCTCGCTGCTATATCAGCAGGTGGGATAACTGAGTGAATCCCATCCCACACTCAGAGAGGTGAACAGCCTCTCCCCAGTGTGAACTCGCTGGTGTATTAGCAGGTAGGATAACTGAGTGAATCCCTTCCCACACTCAGAGATGTGAACTGTCTCTCCCCAGTGTGACCTCGCTGGTGGATCAGCAAGTAGGATAACTGAGTGAATCCCTTCCCACACTCAGAGAGCTGAACAGCCTCTCCCCAGTGTGACCTCGCTGGTGTATCAGCAGGTATGATAACTGAGTGAATCCCTTCCCAAACTCAGTGAGGTGAACGGCATCTCCCCAGTGTGAACTCACTAGTGTATCAGCAGGTGAGATAACTGACTGAATCCCTTCCCACACTCAGAGAGGTGAACGGTCTCTCCCCAGTGTGAACTCGCTGGTGTATCATTAGGTGGGATAACTGAGTGAATCCCTTCCCACACTCAGTGAGGTGAACAGTCTCTCCCCAATGTGAACTCGCTGGTATATCAGCAGGTGGGATAACTGAGTGAATCACTTCCCACACTCAGAGAGGTGAACAGCCTCTCCCCTGTGTGAACTCACTGGTGTATCAGTAGGTAGGATTAGTGAGTGAATCCCTTCCCACACTCAGAGAGGTGAACGGACTCTCCTCAGTGTGAACTCACTGGTGTGTCAGCAGGTGAGATAACTGAGTGAATCCCTTCCCACACTCAGAGAGGTGAACAACCACTCCCCAGTATCAACTCGCTGGTGTATCAGTAGTTGGGATAACTGAGTGAATCCCTTCCCACACTCAGAGAGGTGAAAGATCTCTCCCCAGTGTGAACTCACTGGTGTATCAGTCGGTAGGATAACTGAGTGAATCCCTTCCCACACTCAGAGAGGTGAACAGCCTCTCCCCAGTGTGAACTCGCTGGTGTATCAGCAGGTAGGATAACTGAGTGAATCCCTTCCCACAGTCAGAGATGTGAACTGTCTCTCCCCAGTGTGACCTCGCTGGTGGATCAGCAGGTAGGAGAACTGAGTGAATCCCTTCCCACACTCAGAGAGATGAACAGCCTCTCCCCATTGTGACCTCGCTGGTGTATCAGCAGGTTTGATAACTGAGTGAATCCCTTCCCAAACTCAGAGAGGTGAACGGCCTCTCCCCAGTGTGAACTCACTGGTGTATCAGCAGGTGGGATAACTGACTGAATCCCTTCCCACATTCAGAGAGGTGAACGGTCTCTCCCCAGTGTGAACTCGCTGGTGTATCAGTAGTTGGGATAACTGAGTGAATCCCTTCCCACACTCAGAGAGGTGAACGGTCTCTCCCCAGTGTGAACTCACTGGTGTATCAGTAGGTAGGATAACTGAGTGAATCCTTCCCACACTCAGAGAGGTGAACAGCCTCTCCCCAGTGTGAACTCACTGGTGTATCAGTAGGTAGGATAAGTGAGTGAATACCTTCCCAAACTTAGAGAGGTGAACGGCCTCTTCCCAGTGTGAACTCACTGGTGTATCAGCAGGTGAACTAACTGAGTGAATCCCATCCCACACTCAGAGAGGTGAACGGTCTCTCCCCAGTGTGAACTCGCTGGTGTATCAGTAGGTGGGATAACTGAGTGAATCTCTTCCCACACGCAGAGAGGTGGACGGTCTCTCCCCAGTGTGAACACACTGGTGTATCAGCAGGTGGGATAAGTGAATGAATCCCTTCCCACACTCAGAGAGGTGAACAGTCTCTCACCAGTGTGAACTAACTTGTGAATCTGCAGTTGTAATAACTGAGTGATTCCCTTCCCACACTCAGAGTGGTGAACGGCCTCTACCCAGTGTGACCTCGCTGGTGTATCAGCAGGTGGTATAACTGAGTGAATCCCTTCCCACACACAGAGAGGTGAACGGCCTCTCCCCAGTGTGACTTCGCTGGTGTATCAGCAGGTGGATAATTGAGTGAATCTGTTCCCTCACTCAAAGAGGTGAACAGTCTCTCTCCAGTGTGAACTCACTGGTCTATCAGGAGGTTGGATAACTGAGTGAATCCCTTCCCACGCTCAGGGAGGTGAACAGTCTCTCCCCAGTGTGACCTCGCTGCTATATCAGCAGGTGGGATAACTGAGTGAATCCCATCCCACACTCAGAGAGGTGAACAGCCTCTCCCCAGTGTGAACTCGCTGGTGTATTAGCAGGTAGGATAACTGAGTGAATCCCTTCCCACACTCAGAGATGTGAACTGTCCCTCCCCAGTGTGACCTCGCTGGTGGATCAGCAAGTAGGATAACTGAGTGAATCCCTTCCCACACTCAGAGAGCTGAACAGCCTCTCCCCAGTGTGACCTCGCTGGTGTATCAGCAGGTATGATAACTGAGTGAATCCCTTCCCAAACTCAGTGAGGTGAACGGCATCTCCCCAGTGTGAACTCACTAGTGTATCAGCAGGTGAGATAACTGACTGAATCCCTTCCCACACTCAGAGAGGTGAACAGCCTCTCCCCAGTGTGACCTCGCTGGTGTATCAGCAGGTAGGATAACTGAGTGAATCCCTTCCCACACTCAGAGAGATGAACAGCCTCTCCCAAATGTGACCTCGCTGGTGTATCAGCAGGTAGGATAACTGAGTGAATCCCTTCCCACACTCAGAGAGGTGAACGGCCTCTCCCCAGTGTGAACTCACTGGTGTATCAGCAGGTAGGATAACTGAGTGAATCCCTTCCCACATTCAGAGAGGTGAACGGTCTCTCCCCAGTGTGAACTCGCTGATATATCAGCAGGTAGGATAACTGAGTGAATCCCTTCCCACACTCAGAGAGGTGAACAGCCTCTCCCCAGTGTGAACTCACTGTTGTATCAGTAGGTGGGATAACTGAGTGAATCCCTTCCCACACTCAGTGAGGTGAACTGTCTCTCCCCATTGTGAACTCACTGGTCTATCAGCAGGTGGGATAACTGAGTGAATCACTTCCCACACAAAGAGAGGTGAACGGTCTCTCCCCAGTCTGAACTCGCTGGTGTATCAGTAGGTGGGATAACTGAGTGAATCCCTTCCCACACTCAGAGATGTGAACGGCCTCTTCCCAGTGTGAACTCACTGGTGTATCAGGAGGTGGGATAACTGAGGGAATCCCTTCCCACACTCAGAGAGGTGAATGGACTCTCCTCAGTGTGAACTCACTGGTGTATCAGCAGGTGAGATTACTGAGTGAATCCCTTCCCACGCTCAGGAAGGTGAACAGTCTCTCCCCAGTGTGACCTCGCTGGTATATCAGCAGGTGGGATAACTGAGTGAATCCCTTCCCACACTCAGAGAGATGAACGGTCTCTCCCCAGTGTGAACTCGCTGGTGTATCAGCAGGTGGGATAACTGAGTGAATCCCTTCCCACACTCAGAGAGATGAACGGTCTCTCCCCAGTGTGAACTCGCTGGTGTATCTGCAGATGGGATAACTGAGTCAATCCCTTCCCACATTCAGTGAGGTGAATAGTCTCTCCCCAATGTGAACTCGCTGGTATATCAGCACGTGGGATAACTGAGTGAATCACTTCCCACACTCAGAGAGGTGAACAGCCTCTCCCCTGTGTGAACTTACTGGTGTATCAGTAGGTAGGATTAGTGAGTGAATCCCTTCCCACACTCAGAGAATGAACAGTCTCTCCCCAGTGTGAACTCACTGGTGTGTCAGCACGTGAGATAACTGAGTGAATCCCTTCCCACGCTCAGGGAGGTGAACAGTCTCTCTCCAGTGTTACCTCGCTGGTATATCAGCAGGTGGGATAACTGAGTGAATCTCTTCCCACACTCAGAGAGGTGAACAGCCACTCCCCAGTGTCAACTCGCTGGTGTATAAGCAGGTAGGATAACTGAGTGAATCCCTTCCCACACTCAGAGATATGAACTGTCTCTCCCCAGTGTGACCTCGCTGGTGGATCAGCAGGTAGGATAACTGAGTGAATCCCTTCCCACACTCAGAGAGATGAACAGCCTCTCCCCAGTGTGACCTCGCTGGTGTATCAGCAGGTTTGATAACTGAGTGAATCCCTTCCCAAACTCAGAGAGGTGAACGGCCTCTCCCCAGTGTGAACTCACTGGTGTATCAGCAGGTGGGATACCTGACTGAATCCCTTCCCACACTCAGAGAGGTGAACGGTCTCTCCCCAGTGTGAACTCGCTGGTGTATCAGTAGTTGGGATAACTGAGTGAATCCCTATCCACACTCAGAGAGGAGAACGGTCTCTCCCCAGTGTGAACTCACTGGTGTATCAGTAGGTAGGTTAACTGAGTGAATCCTTCCCACACTCAGAGAGGTGAACAGCCTCTCCCCAGTGTGAACTCACTGGTGTATCAGTAGGTAGCATAACTGAGTGAATCCCATCCCACACTCAGAGAGATGAAAGGTCTCTCCCCAGTGTGACCTCGCTGGTGGATCAGCAGGTAGGATAACTGAGTGAATCCCTTCCCACACTCAGAGAGATGAACAGCCTCTCCCCAGTGTGACCTCGCTGGTGTATCAGCAGGTTTGATAACTGAGTGAATCCCTTCCCAAACTCAGAGAGGTGAACGGCCTCTCCCCAGTGTGAACTCACTGGTGTATCAGCAGGTGGGATACCTGACTGAATCCCTTCCCACACTCAGAGAGGTGAACGGTCTCTCCCCAGTGTGAACTCGCTGGTGTATCAGTAGTTGGGATAACTGAGTGAATCCCTATCCACACTCAGAGAGGAGAACGGTCTCTCCCCAGTGTGAACTCACTGGTGTATCAGTAGGTAGGTTAACTGAGTGAATCCTTCCCACACTCAGAGAGGTGAACAGCCTCTCCCCAGTGTGAACTCACTGGTGTATCAGTAGGTAGCATAACTGAGTGAATCCCATCCCACACTCAGAGAGATGAAAGGTCTCTCCCCAGTGTGAACTCGCTGGTGTATCTGCAGATGGGATAACTGAGTGAATCCCTTCCCACACTCAGTGAGGTGAACAGTCACTCCCCAATGTGAACTCGCTGGTATATCAGCAGGTGGGATAACTGAGTGAATCACTTCCCACACTCAGAGAGGTGAACAGCCTCTCCCCTGTGTTAACTCACTGGTGTATCAGTAGGTCGGATTAGTGAGTGAATCCCTTCCCACACTCAGAGAGGTGAACGGCCTCTCCCCAGTGTGAACTCACTGGTGTATCAGCAGGTCGCATAACTGAGTGAATCCCTTCCCACATTCAGAGAGGTGAACGTTCTCTCCCCAGTGTGAACTCGCTGGTGTATCAGCAGGTAGGATAACTGAGTGAATCCCTTCCCACACTCAGAGAGGTGAACAGCATCTCCCCAGTGTGAACTCACTGGTGTATCAGTAGGTAGGATAAGTGAGTGAATCCCTTCCCACACTCAGAGAGGGGAACAGCCTCTCCCCAGTGTGAACTCGCTGGTGTATCAGCAGGTAGGATAACTGAGTGAATCCCTTCCCACACTCAGAGATATGAACTGTCTCTCCCCAGTGTGACCTCGCTGGTGGATCAGCAGGTAGGATAACTGAGTGAATCCCTTCCCACACTCAGAGAGATGAACAGCCTCTCCCCAGTGTGACCTCGCTGGTGTATCAGCAGGTTTGATAACTGAGTGAATGCCTTCCCACACTCAGAGAGGTGAACGGTCTCTCCCCAGTGTGAACTCACTGGTCTATCAGCAGGTGGGATAACTGAGTGAATCACTTCCCACACAAAGAGAGGTGAACGGTCTCTCCCCAGTGTGAACTCGCTGGTGTATCAGCAGGTAGGTTAACTGAGTGAATCCCTTCCCACACTCAGAGAGGTGAACAGCCTCTCCCCAGTGTGAACTCACTGGTGTATCAGTAGGTGGGATAACTGAGTGAATCCCTTCTCACACTCAGAGAGGTGAACGGCCTCTCCCCAGTGTGACCTCGCTAGTTTATAAGCAGGTGGGATAACTGAGTGAATCCCTTCCCACACTCAGAGAGGTGAACGGTCTCTCCCCAGTGTGAACTCACTGGTCTATCAGCAGGTGGGATAACTGAGTGAATCACTTCACACACAAAGAGAGGTGAAAGGTCTCTCCCCAATGTGAACTCGCTGGTGTATCAGCAGGTGGGATAACTGAGTGAATCCCTTCCAACACTCAGAGAGGTGAACGGCCTCTCCCCAGTGTGAAATCACTGGTGTATCAGCAGGTGGAATAACTGAGTGAATCCCTTCCCACACTCAGAGAGGTGAACGGTCTCTCCCCAGTGTGAACTCGCTGGTGTATCAGTAGGTGGGATAACTGAGTGAATCTCTTCCCACACGCAGAGAGGTGGACGGTCTCTCCCCAGTGTGAACACACTGGTGTATCAGCAGGTGGGATAAGTGAATGAATCCCTTCCCACACTCAGAGAGGTGAACAGTCTCTCACCAGTGTGAACTAACTTGTGAATCTGCAGTTGTAATAACTGAGTGATTCCCTTCCCACACTCAGAGTGGTGAACGGCCTCTACCCAGTGTGACCTCGCTGGTGTATCAGCAGGTGGTATAACTGAGTGAATCCCTTCCCACACACAGAGAGGTGAACGGCCTCTCCCCAGTGTGACTTCGCTGGTGTATCAGCAGGTGGATAATTGAGTGAATCTGTTCCCTCACTCAAAGAGGTGAACAGTCTCTCTCCAGTGTGAACTCACTGGTCTATCAGGAGGTTGGATAACTGAGTGAATCCCTTCCCACGCTCAGGGAGGTGAACAGTCTCTCCCCAGTGTGACCTCGCTGCTATATCAGCAGGTGGGATAACTGAGTGAATCCCATCCCACACTCAGAGAGGTGAACAGCCTCTCCCCAGTGTGAACTCGCTGGTGTATTAGCAGGTAGGATAACTGAGTGAATCCCTTCCCACACTCAGAGATGTGAACTGTCTCTCCCCAGTGAGACCTCGCTGGTGGATCAGCAAGTAGGATAACTGAGTGAATCCCTTCCCACACTCAGAGAGCTGAACAGCCTCTCCCCAGTGTGACCTCGCTGGTGTATCAGCAGGTATGATAACTGAGTGAATCCCTTCCCAAACTCAGTGAGGTGAACGGCATCTCCCCAGTGTGAACTCACTAGTGTATCAGCAGGTGAGATAACTGACTGAATCCCTTCCCACACTCAGAGAGGTGAACGGTCTCTCCCCAGTGTGAACTCGCTGGTGTATCATTAGGTGGGATAACTGAGTGAATCCCTTCCCACACTCAGTGAGGTGAACAGTCTCTCCCCAATGTGAACTCGCTGGTATATCAGCAGGTGGGATAACTGAGTGAATCACTTCCCACACTCAGAGAGGTGAACAGCCTCTCCCCTGTGTGAACTCACTGGTGTATCAGTAGGTAGGATTAGTGAGTGAATCCCTTCCCACACTCAGAGAGGTGAACGGACTCTCCTCAGTGTGAACTCACTGGTGTGTCAGCAGGTGAGATAACTGAGTGAATCCCTTCCCACACTCAGAGAGGTGAACAACCACTCCCCAGTATCAACTCGCTGGTGTATCAGTAGTTGGGATAACTGAGTGAATCCCTTCCCACACTCAGAGAGGTGAAAGATCTCTCCCCAGTGTGAACTCACTGGTGTATCAGTCGGTAGGATAACTGAGTGAATCCCTTCCCACACTCAGAGAGGTGAACAGCCTCTCCCCAGTGTGAACTCGCTGGTGTATCAGCAGGTAGGATAACTGAGTGAATCCCTTCCCACAGTCAGAGATGTGAACTGTCTCTCCCCAGTGTGACCTCGCTGGTGGATCAGCAGGTAGGAGAACTGAGTGAATCCCTTCCCACACTCAGAGAGATGAACAGCCTCTCCCCATTGTGACCTCGCTGGTGTATCAGCAGGTTTGATAACTGAGTGAATCCCTTCCCAAACTCAGAGAGGTGAACGGCCTCTCCCCAGTGTGAACTCACTGGTGTATCAGCAGGTGGGATAACTGACTGAATCCCTTCCCACATTCAGAGAGGTGAACGGTCTCTCCCCAGTGTGAACTCGCTGGTGTATCAGTAGTTGGGATAACTGAGTGAATCCCTTCCCACACTCAGAGAGGTGAACGGTCTCTCCCCAGTGTGAACTCACTGGTGTATCAGTAGGTAGGATAACTGAGTGAATCCTTCCCACACTCAGAGAGGTGAACAGCCTCTCCCCAGTGTGAACTCACTGGTGTATCAGTAGGTAGGATAAGTGAGTGAATACCTTCCCAAACTTAGAGAGGTGAACGGCCTCTTCCCAGTGTGAACTCACTGGTGTATCAGCAGGTGAACTAACTGAGTGAATCCCATCCCACACTCAGAGAGGTGAACGGTCTCTCCCCAGTGTGAACTCGCTGGTGTATCAGTAGGTGGGATAACTGAGTGAATCTCTTCCCACACGCAGAGAGGTGGACGGTCTCTCCCCAGTGTGAACACACTGGTGTATCAGCAGGTGGGATAAGTGAATGAATCCCTTCCCACACTCAGAGAGGTGAACAGTCTCTCACCAGTGTGAACTAACTTGTGAATCTGCAGTTGTAATAACTGAGTGATTCCCTTCCCACACTCAGAGTGGTGAACGGCCTCTACCCAGTGTGACCTCGCTGGTGTATCAGCAGGTGGTATAACTGAGTGAATCCCTTCCCACACACAGAGAGGTGAACGGCCTCTCCCCAGTGTGACTTCGCTGGTGTATCAGCAGGTGGATAATTGAGTGAATCTGTTCCCTCACTCAAAGAGGTGAACAGTCTCTCTCCAGTGTGAACTCACTGGTCTATCAGGAGGTTGGATAACTGAGTGAATCCCTTCCCACGCTCAGGGAGGTGAACAGTCTCTCCCCAGTGTGACCTCGCTGCTATATCAGCAGGTGGGATAACTGAGTGAATCCCATCCCACACTCAGAGAGGTGAACAGCCTCTCCCCAGTGTGAACTCGCTGGTGTATTAGCAGGTAGGATAACTGAGTGAATCCCTTCCCACACTCAGAGATGTGAACTGTCTCTCCCCAGTGTGACCTCGCTGGTGGATCAGCAAGTAGGATAACTGAGTGAATCCCTTCCCACACTCAGAGAGCTGAACAGCCTCTCCCCAGTGTGACCTCGCTGGTGTATCAGCAGGTATGATAACTGAGTGAATCCCTTCCCAAACTCAGTGAGGTGAACGGCATCTCCCCAGTGTGAACTCACTAGTGTATCAGCAGGTGAGATAACTGACTGAATCCCTTCCCACACTCAGAGAGGTGAACGGTCTCTCCCCAGTGTGAACTCGCTGGTGTATCATTAGGTGGGATAACTGAGTGAATCCCTTCCCACACTCAGTGAGGTGAACAGTCTCTCCCCAATGTGAACTCGCTGGTATATCAGCAGGTGGGATAACTGAGTGAATCACTTCCCACACTCAGAGAGGTGAACAGCCTCTCCCCTGTGTGAACTCACTGGTGTATCAGTAGGTAGGATTAGTGAGTGAATCCCTTCCCACACTCAGAGAGGTGAACGGACTCTCCTCAGTGTGAACTCACTGGTGTGTCGGCAGGTGAGATAACTGAGTGAATCCCTTCCCACACTCAGAGAGGTGAACAACCACTCCCCAGTATCAACTCGCTGGTGTATCAGTAGTTGGGATAACTGAGTGAATCCCTTCCCACACTCAGAGAGGTGAAAGATCTCTCCCCAGTGTGAACTCACTGGTGTATCAGTCGGTAGGATAACTGAGTGAATCCCTTCCCACACTCAGAGAGGTGAACAGCCTCTCCCCAGTGTGAACTCGCTGGTGTATCAGCAGGTAGGATAACTGAGTGAATCCCTTCCCACAGTCAGAGATGTGAACTGTCTCTCCCCAGTGTGACCTCGCTGGTGGATCAGCAGGTAGGAGAACTGAGTGAATCCCTTCCCACACTCAGAGAGATGAACAGCCTCTCCCCATTGTGACCTCGCTGGTGTATCAGCAGGTTTGATAACTGAGTGAATCCCTTCCCAAACTCAGAGAGGTGAACGGCCTCTCCCCAGTGTGAACTCACTGGTGTATCAGCAGGTGGGATAACTGACTGAATCCCTTCCCACATTCAGAGAGGTGAACGGTCTCTCCCCAGTGTGAACTCGCTGGTGTATCAGTAGTTGGGATAACTGAGTGAATCCCTTCCCACACTCAGAGAGGAGAACGGTCTCTCCCCAGTGTGAACTCACTGGTGTATCAGTAGGTAGGATAACTGAGTGAATCCTTCCCACACTCAGAGAGGTGAACAGCCTCTCCCCAGTGTGAACTCACTGGTGTATCAGTAGGTAGGATAAGTGAGTGAATACCTTCCCAAACTTAGAGAGGTGAACGGCCTCTTCCCAGTGTGAACTCACTGGTGTATCAGCAGGTGAACTAACTGAGTGAATCCCATCCCACACTCAGAGAGATGAAAGGTCTCTCCCCAGTGCGAACTCGCTGGTGTATCTGCAGATGGGATAACTGAGTGAATCCCTTCCCAAACTCAGTGAGGTGAACAGTCTCTCCCCAATGTGAACTCGCTGGTATATCAGCAGGTGGGATAACTGAGTGAATCCCTTCCCACACTCAGAGAGGTGAACGGCCTCTCCCCAGTGTGAACTCACTGGTGTATCAGCAGGTCGGATAACTGAGTGAATCCCTTCCCACATTCAGAGAGGTGAACGGTCTCTCGCCAGTGTGAACTCGCTGGTGTATCAGCAGGTAGGATAACTGAGTGAATCCCTTCCCACACTCAGAGAGGTGAACGGTCTCACCCCAGTGTGACCTCGCTAGTGGATCAGCAGGTAGGATAACTGAGTGAATCCCTTCCCACACTCAGAGAGGTGAACGGCCTCTCCCCAGTGTGAACTCACTGGTGTATCAGCAGGTGGGATAACTGAGTGAATCCCTTCCCACACTCAGAGAGGTGAACGGTCTCTCCCCAGTGTGAACTCGCTGGTGTATCAGCAGGTAGGTTAACTGAGTGAATCCCTTCCCACACTCAGAGAGGTGAACAGCCTCTCCCCAGTGTGAACTCACTGGTGTATCAGCAGGTGGGATAACTGAGTGAATCCCTTCTCACACTCAGAGAGGTGAACGGTCTCACCCCAGTGTGACCTCGCTGGTGTATCTGCAGATGGGATAACTGAGTGAATCCCTTCCCAAACTCAGTGAGGTGAACAGTCTCTCCCCAATGTGAACTCGCTGGTATATCAGCAGGTGGGATAACTGAGTGAATCACTTCCCACAATCAGAGAGGTGAACAGCCTCTCCCCTGTGTGAACTCACTGGTGTATCAGTAGGTAGGATTAGTGAGTGAATCCCTTCCCACACTCAGAGAGGTGAACGGCCTCTCCCCAGTGTGAACTCACTGGTGTATCAGCAGGTCGGATAACCGAGTGAATCCCTTCCCACATTCAGAGAGGTGAATGGACTCTCGCCAGTGTGAACTCGCTGGTGTATCAGCAGGTAGGATAACTGAGTGAATCCCTTCCCACACTCAGAGAGGTGAACGGTCTCACCCAAGTGTGACCTCGCTGGTGGATCAGCAGGTAGGATAACTGAGTGAATCCCTTCCCACACTCAGAGAGATGAACAGCCTCTCCCCAGTGTGACCTCGCTGGTGTATGAGCAGGTTTGATAACTGAGTGAATCCCTTCCAAACTCAGAGAGGTGAACGGCCTCTCCCCAGTGTGAACTCACTGGTGTATCAGCAGGTGGGATAACTGAGTGAATCCCTTCCCACACTCAGAGAGGTGAACGGCCTCTCCCCAGTGTGACCTCGCTAGTTTATCAGCAGGTGGAATAACTGAGTCAATCCCTTCCCACACTCAGAGAGGTGAACGGTCTCTCCCCAGTGTGAACTCACTGGTCTATCAGCAGGTGGGATAACTGAGTGAATCACTTCACACACAAAGAGAGGTGAATGGTCTCTCCCCAATGTGAACTCGCTGGTGTATCAGCAGGTGGGATAACTGAGTGAATCCCTTCCAACACTCAGAGAGGTGAACCGCCTCTCCCCAGTGTGAACTCACTGGTGTATCAACAGGTGGAATAACTGAGTGAATCCCTTCCCACACTCAGAGAGGTGAACGGTCTCTCCCCAGTGTGAACTCGCTGGTGTATCAGTAGGTGGGATAACTGAGTGAATCCCTTCCCACACTCAGAGAGTTGAACGGTCTCTCCCCAGTGTGAAGTCACTGGTATATCAGTAGGTGGGATAACTGAGTGAATCCCTTCCCACACTCAGAGAGGTGAACGGTCTCTCCTCAGTGTGAACTGACTGGTGTATCAGCAGGTGAGATAACTGAGTGAATCCCTTCCCACACTCAGGGAGGTGAACAGTCTCTCCCCAGCGTGAACTCACTGGTGTATCAGCAGGTGATATGACTGAGTGAATCCCTTCCCACACTCAGAGAGTTGAAAAGACTCTCCCCAGTGTGAACTCACTGGTGCCTCAGGAGGTGGGATAACTGATTGAATCCCTTCCCACACTCAGAGAGGTGAACAGTCTCTCCCCTGTGTGACCTCGTTGGTGTATCAGCAGGTGGGATAACTGAGTGAATCTCTTCCCACACTCAGAGAGCTGAACAGTCTCTCCCCAGTGTGAACTCGCTGTTGTATTCGCAGGTGGGATAACTGAGTGAATCACTTCCCAAACTCAGAGAGTTGAACGGCCTCTCCCCATTGTGAACTCGCTGGTGTATCAGCAGGTGGGATAACTGAATGAATCCCTTCCCACACTCAGAGAGGTGAACAGTCTCTCACCAGTGTGAACTCACTTGTGAATCTGCAGTTGTAATAACTGAGTGAATCCCTTCCCACACTCAGAGTGGTGACCGGCCTCTCCCCAGTGTGAACTCACTAGTGTATCAGCAGGTGGGATAACTGACTGAATCCCTTCCCACACTCAGAGAGGTGAACTGTCTCTCCCCAGTGTGAACTCGCTGGTGTATCAGTAGGTGGGATAACTGAGTGAATCCCTTCCCACACTCAGAGAGGTGAACGGCCTCTTCCCAGTGTGAACTCACTGGTGTATCAGCAGGTGGGATAACTGAGTGAATCCCTTCCCACACTCAGAGAGATGAACGGTCCCTCCCCAGTGTGAACTCGCTGGTGTATCTGCAGATGGGATAACTGAGTGAATCCCTTCCCACACTCAGTGAGGTGAACAGTCTCTCCCCAATGTGAACTCGCTGGTATATCAGCAGGTGGGATAACTGAGTGAATCACTTCCCACACTCAGAGAGGTGAAAGGTCTCTCACCAGTGTGAACTCACTGGTGTATCAGTAGGTAAAATAACTGAGTGAATCCCTTCCCACACTCAGAGAGGTGAACAGCCTTTCCCCAGTGTGAACTCACTGGTGTATCAGTAGGTAGGATAAGTGAGTGAATCCCTTCCCACACTCAGAGAGGTGAACAGCCTCTCCCCAGTGTGAACTCGCTTGTGTAAGAGCAGGTAGGATAACTGAGTGAATCCCTTCCCACACTCAGAGATGTGAACTGTCTCTCCCCAGTGTGACCTCGCTGGTGGATCAGCAAGTTGGATAACTGAGTGAATCCCTTCCCACACTCAGAGAGGTGAACAGTCTCTCCCCAGTGTGAACTCGCTGGTGTATCAGTAGGTGGGATAACTGAGTGAATCCCTTCCCACACTCAGAGAGGTGAACGGCCTCTTCCCAGTGTGAACTCACTGGTGTATCAGCAGGTGGGATAACTGAGTGAATCCCTTCCCAAACTCAGAGAGATGAACGGTCACTCCCCAGTGTGAACTCGCTGGTGTATCTGCAGATGGGATAACTGAGTGAATCCCTTCCCACACTCAGAGAGGTGAACGGTCTCACCCCAGTGTGACCTCGCTGGTGGATCAGCAGGTAGGATAACTGAGTGAATCCCTTCCCACACTCAGAGAGATGAACAGCCTCTCCCCAGTGTGACCTCGCTGGTGTATGAGCAGGTTTGATAACTGAGTGAATCCCTTCCAAACTCAGAGAGGTGAACGGCCTCTCCCCAGTGTGAACTCACTGGTGTATCAGCAGGTGGGATAACTGAGTGAATCCCTTCCCACACTCAGAGAGGTGAACGGTCTCTCCCCAGTGTGAACTCGCTGGTGTATCAGCAGGTAGGTTAACTGAGTGAATCCCTTCCCACACTCAGAGAGGTGAACAGCCTCTCCCCAGTGTGAACTCACTGGTGTATCAGCAGGTGGGATAACTGAGTGAATCCCTTCTCACACTCAGAGAGGTGAACGGCCTCTCCCCAGTGTGACCTCGCTAGTTTATCAGCAGGTGGAATAACTGAGTGAATCCCTTCCCACACTCAGAGAGGTGAACGGTCTCTCCCCAGTGTGAACTCACTGGTCTATCAGCAGGTGGGATAACTGAGTGAATCACTTCACACACAAAGAGAGGTGAATGGTCTCTCCCCAATGTGAACTCGCTGGTGTATCAGCAGGTGGGATAACTGAGTGAATCCCTTCCAACACTCAGAGAGGTGAACCGCCTCTCCCCAGTGTGAACTCACTGGTGTATCAACAGGTGGAATAACTGAGTGAATCCCTTCCCACACTCAGAGAGGTGAACGGTCTCTCCCCAGTGTGAACTCGCTGGTGTATCAGTAGGTGGGATAACTGAGTGAATCCCTTCCCACACTCAGAGAGTTGAACGGTCTCTCCCCAGTGTGAACTCACTGGTATATCAGTAGGTGGGATAACTGAGTGAATCCCTTCCCACACTCAGAGAGGTGAACGGTCTCTCCTCAGTGTGAACTGACTGGTGTATCAGCAGGTGAGATAACTGAGTGAATCCCTTCCCACACTCAGGGAGGTGAACAGTCTCTCCCCAGCGTGAACTCACTGGTGTATCAGCAGGTGATATGACTGAGTGAATCCCTTCCCACACTCAGAGAGTTGAAAAGACTCTCCCCAGTGTGAACTCACTGGTGCATCAGGAGGTGGGATAACTGATTGAATCCCTTCCCACACTCAGAGAGGTGAACAGTCTCTCCCCTGTGTGACCTCGTTGGTGTATCAGCAGGTGGGATAACTGAGTGAATCTCTTCCCACACTCAGAGAGCTGAACAGTCTCTCCCCAGTGTGAACTCGCTGTTGTATTCGCAGGTGGGATAACTGAGTGAATCACTTCCCAAACTCAGAGAGTTGAACGGCCTCTCCCCATTGTGAACTCGCTGGTGTATCAGCAGGTGGGATAACTGAATGAATCCCTTCCCACACTCAGAGAGGTGAACAGTCTCTCACCAGTGTGAACTCACTTGTGAATCTGCAGTTGTAATAACTGAGTGAATCCCTTCCCACACTCAGAGTGGTGACCGGCCTCTCCCCAGTGTGAACTCACTAGTGTATCAGCAGGTGGGATAACTGACTGAATCCCTTCCCACACTCAGAGAGGTGAACTGTCTCTCCCCAGTGTGAACTCGCTGGTGTATCAGTAGGTGGGATAACTGAGTGAATCCCTTCCCACACTCAGAGAGGTGAACGGCCTCTTCCCAGTGTGAACTCACTGGTGTATCAGCAGGTGGGATAACTGAGTGAATCCCTTCCCACACTCAGAGAGATGAACGGTCCCTCCCCAGTGTGAACTCGCTGGTGTATCTGCAGATGGGATAACTGAGTGAATCCCTTCCCACACTCAGTGAGGTGAACAGTCTCTCCCCAATGTGAACTCGCTGGTATATCAGCAGGTGGGATAACTGAGTGAATCACTTCCCACACTCAGAGAGGTGAAAGGTCTCTCCCCAGTGTGAACTCACTGGTGTATCAGTAGGTAAAATAACTGAGTGAATCCCTTCCCACACTCAGAGAGGTGAACAGCCTTTCCCCAGTGTGAACTCACTGGTGTATCAGTAGGTAGGATAAGTGAGTGAATCCCTTCCCACACTCAGAGAGGTGAACAGCCTCTCCCCAGTGTGAACTCGCTTGTGTAACATCAGGTAGGATAACTGAGTGAATCCCTTCCCACACTCAGAGATGTGAACTGTCTCTCCCCAGTGTGACCTCGCTGGTGGATCAGCAAGTTGGATAACTGAGTGAGTCCCTTCCCACACTCAGAGAGGTGAACAGTCTCTCCCCAGTGTGAACTCGCTGGTGTATCAGTAGGTGGGATAACTGAGTGAATCCCTTCCCACACTCAGAGAGGTGAACGGCCTCTTCCCAGTGTGAACTCACTGGTGTATCAGCAGGTGGGATAACTGAGTGAATCCCTTCCCAAACTCAGAGAGATGAACGGTCACTCCCCAGTGTGAACTCGCTGGTGTATCTGCAGATGGGATAACTGAGTGAATCCCTTCCCACACTCAGTGAGGTGAACAGTCTCTCCCCAATGTGAACTCGCTGGTATATCAGCAGGTGGGATAACTGAGTGAATCACTTCCCACACTCAGAGAGGTGAACAGCCTCTCCCCTGTGTGAACTCACTGGTGTATCAGTAGGTAGGATTAGTGAGTGAATCCCTTCCCACACTCAGAGAGGTGAACAGTCTCTCCCCAGTGTGAACTCACTGGTGTATCAGGAGGTGAGATAACTGAGTGAATCCCTTCCCACGCTCAGGGAGGTGAACAGTCTGTCCCCAGTGTGACCTCTCTGGTATATCAGCAGGTGGGATAACTGAGTGAATCCCTTCCCACACTCAGAGAGGTGAACAGCCTCTCCCCAGTGTGAACTCGCTGGTGTATCAGTAGTTGGGATAACTGAGTGAATCCCTTCCCACACTCAGAGAGGTGAAAGGTCTCTCCCCAGTGTGAACTCACTGGTGTATCAGTAGGTAGGATAACTCAGTGAATCACTCCCCACACTCAGAGAGGTGAACAGCCTTTCCCCAGTGTGAACTCACTGGTGTATCAGTAGGTAGGATAAGTGAGTGAATCCGTTCCCACACTCAGAGTGGTGAACAGCCTCTCCCCAGTGTGAACTCGCTGGTGTATCAGCAGCTGGATAACTGAGTGAATCTCTTCCCACACTCAGAGATGTGAACTGTCTCTCCCCAGTGTGACCTCGCTGGTGGATCAGCAGGTAGGATAACTGAGTGAATCCCTTCCCACACTCAGAGAAATGAACAGCCTCTGCCCAGTGTGACCTCGCTGGTGTATCAGCAGGTTTGATAACTGAGTGAATCCCTTCCCAAACTCAGAGAGGTGAACAGCCTTTCCCCAGTGTGAACTCACTGGTGTATCAGTAGGTAGGATAAGTGAGTGAATCCCTTCCCACACTCAGAGAGGTGAACAGCCTCTCCCCAGTGTGAACTCGCTGGTGTATCAGCAGGTAGGATAACTGAGTGAATCCCTTCCCACACTCAGAGATGTGAACTGTCTCTCCCCAGTGTGACCTCGCTGGTGGATCAGCAGGTAGGATAACTGAGTGAATCCCTTCCCACACTCAGAGAGATGAACAGCCTCTCCCCAGTGTGACCTCGCTGGTGTATCAGCAGGTTTGATAACTGAGTGAATCCCTTCCCAAACTCAGAGAGGTGAACGGCCTCTCCCCAGTGTGAACTCACTGGTGTATCAGCAGGTGGGATAACTGACTGAATCCCTTCGCACACTCAGTGAGGTGAACAGTCTCTCCCCAATGTGAACTCGCTGGTATATCAGCAGGTGGGATAACTGAGTGAATCCCTTCCCACACTCAGAGAGGTGAACAGTCTCTCCCCAGTGTGAACTCACTGGTGTATCAGGAGGTGGGATAACTGAGTGAATCCCTTCCCACACTCAGAGAGGTGAACGGACTCTCCTCAGTGTGAACTCACTGGTGTATCAGCAGTTGAGATAACTGAGTGAATCCCTTCCCAAGCTCAGGGAGGTAAACAGTCTCTCCCCAGTGTGACCTCGTTGGTATATCAGCAGATGGGATAACTGAGTGAATCCCTTCCCACACTCAGAGAGGTGAACAGTCTCTCACCAGTGTGAACTCACTTGTGAATCTGCAGTTGTAATAACTGAGTGAATCCCTTCCCACACTCAAAGAGTTGAACGGCCTCTCCCCAGTGTGAACTCGCTGGTGTATGAGCAGGAGGGGTAACTGAGTGAATCCCTTCCCACACTCAGAGAGGTGCACAGTCTCTCACCAGTGTGAACTCACTTGTGAATCTGCAGTTGTAATAACTGAGTGAATCCCTTCCCACACTCAGAGAGATGAACAGCCTCTCCCCAGTGTGACCTCGCTGGTGTATCAGCAGGTTTGATAACTGAGTGCATCCCTTCCCAAACTCAGAGAGGTGAACGGCCTCTCCCCAGTGTGAACTCACTGGTGTATCAGCAGGTGGGATAACTGACTGAATCCCTTCCCACATTCAGAGAGTTGAACGGTCTCTCCCCAGTGTGAACTCGCTGGTGTATCAGTAGGTGGGATAACTGAGTGAATCCCTTCCCAAACTCAGAGAGGTGAACGGCAACTTCCCAGTGTGAACTCACTGGTGTATCAGCAGGTGGGATAACTGACTGAATCCCTTCCCACACTCAGAGAGATGAACGGTCTCTCCCCAGTGTGAACTCGCTGGTGCATCTGCAGATGGGATAACTGAGTGAATCCCTTCCCACACTCAGTGAGGTGAACAGTCTCTCCCCAATGTGAACTCGCTGGTATATCAGCAGGTGGGATAACTGAGTGAATCCCTTCCCACACTCAGAGAGGTGAACAGTCTCTCCCCAGTGTGAACTCACTGGTGTATCAGGAGGTGGGATAACTGAGTGAATCCCTTCCCACACTCAGAGAGGTGAACGGACTCTCCTCAGTGTGAACTCACTGGTTTATCAGCAGTTGAGATAACTGAGTGAATCCCTTCCCAAGCTCAGGGAGGTAAACAGTCTCTCCCCAGTGTGACCTCGTTGGTATATCAGCAGATGGGATAACTGAGTGAATCCCTTCCCACACAGAGAGGTGAACAGTCTCTCACCAGTGTGAACTCACTTGTGAATCTGCAGTTGTAATAACTGAGTGAATCCCTTCCCACACTCAAAGAGTTGAACGGCCTCTCCCCAGTGTGAACTCGCTGGTGTATGAGCAGGAGGGGTAACTGAGTGAATCCCTTCCCAGACTCAGAGAGGTGCACAGTCTCTCACCAGTGTGAACTCACTTGTGAATCTGCAGTTGTAATAACTGAGTGAATCCCTTCCCACACTCAGTGTGGTGAACGGCCTCTCCCCAGTGTGACCTCGCTGGTGTATCAGCAGGTGGGATAACTGAGTGAATCCCTTCCCACACTCAGAGAGGTGAACGGCCTCTCCCCAGTGTGACTTCGCTGGTGTATCAGCAGGTGAATAATTGAGTGAATCTGTTCCCTCACTCAGAGAGGTGAACAGTCTCTCCCCAGTGTGAACTCACTGGTCAATCAGGAGTTTGGATAACTGAGTGAATCCCTTCCCACGCTCAGGGAGGTGAACAGTCTCTCCCCAGTGTGACCTCGCCGCTATATCAGCAGGTGGGATAATGAGTGAATCCCATCCCACACTCAGAGAGGTGAACAGCCTCTCCCCAGTGTGAACTCGCTGGTGTATCAGTAGTTGGGATAACTGAGTTAATCCCTTCCCACACTCAGAGAGGTGAACGGTCTCTCCCCAGTGTGAACTCACTGGTGTATCAGTAGGTAGGATAACTGAGTGAATCCTTCCCACACTCAGAGAGGTGAACAGCCTCTCCCCAGTGTGAACTCACTGGTGTATCAGTAGGTAGGAAAAGTGAGTGAATACCTTCCCACACTCAGAGAGGTGAACAGCCTCTCCCAAGTGTGAACTCGCTGGTGTATCAGCAGGTAGGATTACTGAGTGAATCCCTTCCCAGACTCAGAGATGTGAACTGTCTCTCCCCAGTGTGACCTCGCTGGTGGATCAGCAGGTAGGATAACTGAGTGAATCCCTTCCCACACTCAGAGAGGTGAACTGCCTCTCCCCAGTGTGAACTCGCTGGTGTATCAGTAGTTGGGATAACTGAGTGAATCCCTTCCCACACTCAGAGAGGTGAACGGTCTCTCCCCAGTGTGAACTCACTGGTGTATCAGTAGGTAGGCTAACTGAGTGAATCCTTCCCACACTCAGAGAGGTGAACAGCCTCTCCCCAGTGTGAACTCACTGGTGTATCAGTAGGTAGGATGAGTGAGTGAATACCTTCCCACACTCAGAGAGGTGAACAGCCTCTCCCCAGTGTGAACTCGCTGGTGTATCAGCAGGTAGGATAACTGAGTGAATCCCTTCCCACATTCAGAGAGGTGAACGGTCTCTCCCCAGTGTGAACTCGCTGGTATATCAGCAGGTAGGATAACTGAGTGAATCCCTTCCCACACTCAGAGAGGTGAACAGCCTCTCCCCAGTGTGAACTCACTGTTGTATCAGTAGGTGGGATAACTGAGTGAATCCCTTCCCACACTCAGTGAGGTGAACTGTCTCTCCCCAGTGTGAACTCACTGGTCTATCAGCAGGTGGGATAACTGAGTGAATCACTTCCCACACTCAGAGAGATGAACGGTCTCTCCCCAGTGTGAACTCGCTGGTGCATCTGCAGATGGGATAACTGAGTGAATCCCTTCCCACACTCAGTGAGGTGAACAGTCTCTCCCCAATGTGAACTCGCTGGTATATCAGCAGGTGGGATAACTGAGTGAATCCCTTCCCACACTCAGAGAGGTGAACAGTCTCTCCCCAGTGTGAACTCACTGGTGTATCAGGAGGTGGGATAACTGAGTGAATCCCTTCCCACACTCAGAGAGGTGAACGGACTCTCCTCAGTGTGAACTCACTGGTGTATCAGCAGTTGAGATAACTGAGTGAATCCCTTCCCAAGCTCAGGGAGGTAAACAGTCTCTCCCCAGTGTGACCTCGTTGGTATATCAGCAGATGGGATAACTGAGTGAATCCCTTCCCACACAGAGAGGTGAACAGTCTCTCACCAGTGTGAACTCACTTGTGAATCTGCAGTTGTAATAACTGAGTGAATCCCTTCCCACACTCAAAGAGTTGAACGGCCTCTCCCCAGTGTGAACTCGCTGGTGTATGAGCAGGAGGGGTAACTGAGTGAATCCCTTCCCAGACTCAGAGAGGTGCACAGTCTCTCACCAGTGTGAACTCACTTGTGAATCTGCAGTTGTAATAACTGAGTGAATCCCTTCCCACACTCAGTGTGGTGAACGGCCTCTCCCCAGTGTGACCTCGCTGGTGTATCAGCAGGTGGGATAACTGAGTGAATCCCTTCCCACACTCAGAGAGGTGAACGGCCTCTCCCCAGTGTGACTTCGCTGGTGTATCAGCAGGTGAATAATTGAGTGAATCTGTTCCCTCACTCAGAGAGGTGAACAGTCTCTCCCCAGTGTGAACTCACTGGTCAATCAGGAGTTTGGATAACTGAGTGAATCCCTTCCCACGCTCAGGGAGGTGAACAGTCTCTCCCCAGTGTGACCTCGCCGCTATATCAGCAGGTGGGATAATGAGTGAATCCCATCCCACACTCAGAGAGGTGAACAGCCTCTCCCCAGTGTGAACTCGCTGGTGTATCAGTAGTTGGGATAACTGAGTTAATCCCTTCCCACACTCAGAGAGGTGAACGGTCTCTCCCCAGTGTGAACTCACTGGTGTATCAGTAGGTAGGATAACTGAGTGAATCCTTCCCACACTCAGAGAGGTGAACAGCCTCTCCCCAGTGTGAACTCACTGGTGTATCAGTAGGTAGGAAAAGTGAGTGAATACCTTCCCACACTCAGAGAGGTGAACAGCCTCTCCCAAGTGTGAACTCGCTGGTGTATCAGCAGGTAGGATTACTGAGTGAATCCCTTCCCAGACTCAGAGATGTGAACTGTCTCTCCCCAGTGTGACCTCGCTGGTGGATCAGCAGGTAGGATAACTGAGTGAATCCCTTCCCACACTCAGAGAGGTGAACTGCCTCTCCCCAGTGTGAACTCGCTGGTGTATCAGTAGTTGGGATAACTGAGTGAATCCCTTCCCACACTCAGAGAGGTGAACGGTCTCTCCCCAGTGTGAACTCACTGGTGTATCAGTAGGTAGGCTAACTGAGTGAATCCTTCCCACACTCAGAGAGGTGAACAGCCTCTCCCCAGTGTGAACTCACTGGTGTATCAGTAGGTAGGATGAGTGAGTGAATACCTTCCCACACTCAGAGAGGTGAACAGCCTCTCCCCAGTGTGAACTCGCTGGTGTATCAGCAGGTAGGATAACTGAGTGAATCCCTTCCCACATTCAGAGAGGTGAACGGTCTCTCCCCAGTGTGAACTCGCTGGTATATCAGCAGGTAGGCTAACTGAGTGAATCCCTTCCTACACTCAGAGAGGTGAACAGCCTCTCCCCAGTGTGAACTCACTGTTGTATCAGTAGGTGGGATAACTGAGTGAATCCCTTCCCACACTCAGTGAGGTGAACTGTCTCTCCCCAGTGTGAACTCACTGGTCTATCAGCAGGTGGGATAACTGAGTGAATCACTTCCCACACAAAGAGAGGTGAACGGTCTCTCCCCAGTCTGAACTCGCTGGTGTATCAGTAGGTGGGATAACTGAGTGAATCCCTTCCCACACTCAGAGATGTGAACGGCCTCTTCCCAGTGTGAACTCACTGGTGTATCAGTAGGTGGGATAACTGAGTGAATCCCTTCCCACATTCAGTGAGGTGAACAGTCTCTCCCCAATGTGAACTCGCTGGTATATCAGCACGTGGGATAACTGAGTGAATCACTTCCCACACTCAGAGAGGTGAACAGCCTCTCCCCTGTGTGAACTCACTGGTGTATCAGTAGGTAGGATTAGTGAGTGAATCCCTTCCCAATATCAGAGAATGAACAGTCTCTCCCCAGTGTGAACGCACTGGTGTATCAGGAGGTGGGATAACTGAGGGAATCCCTTCCCACACTCAGAGAGGTGAACGGACTCTCCTCAGTGTGAACTCACTGGTGTATCAGCAGGTGAGATAACTGAGTGAATCCCTTCCCACGCTCAGGAAGGTGAACAGTCTCTCCCCAGTGTGACCTCGCTGGTATATCAGCAGGTGGGATAACTGAGTGAATCCCTTCCCACACTCAGAGAGATGAACGGTCTCTCCCCAGTGTGAACTCGCTGGTCTATCAGCAGGTGGGATAACTGAGTGAATCCCTTCCCACACTCAGAGAGATGAACGGTCTCTCCCCAGTGTGAACTCGCTGGTGTATCTGCAGATGGGATAACTGAGTGAATCCCTTCCCACACTCAGTGAGGTGAACAGTCTCTCCCCAATGTGAACTCGCTGGTATATCAGCAGGTCGGATAACTGAGTGAATCACTTCCCACACTCAGAGAGGTGAACAGCCTCTCCCCTGTGTGAACTTACTGGTTTATCAGTAGGTAGGATTAGTGAGTGAATCCCTTCCCACACTCAGAGAGGTGAACAGTCTCTCCCCAGTGTGAACTCACTGGTGTGTCAGCACGTGAGATAACTGAGTGAATCCCTTCCCACGCTCAGGGAGGTGAACAGTCTCTCTCCAGAGTTACCTCGCTGGTATATCAGCAGGTGGGATAACTGAGTGAATCTCTTCCCACACTCAGAGAGGTGAACAGCCACTTCCCAGTGTCAACTCGCTGGTGTATCAGTAGTTGGGATAACTGAGTGAATCCCTTCCCACACTCAGAGAGGTGAAACGTCTCTCCCCAGTGTGAACTCACTGGTGTATCAGTAGGTAGGATAACTGAGTGAATCCCTTCCCACATTCAGAGAGAAGAACAGCCTTTCCCCAGTGTGAACTCACTGTTGTATCAGTAGGTCGGATAAGTGAGTGAATCCCTTCCCACACTCAGAGAGGTGAACAGCCTCTCCCCAGTGTGAACTCGCTGGTGTATCAGCAGGTAGGATAACTGAGTGAATCCCTTCCCACACTCAGAGATATGAACTGTCTCTCCCCAGTGTGACCTCGCTGGTGGATCATCAGGTAGGATAACTGAGTGAATCCCTTCCCACACTCAGAGAGATGAACAGCCTCTCCCCAGTGTGACATCGCTGGTGTATCAGCAGGTTTGATAACTGAGTGAATCCCTTCCCAAACTCAGAGAGGTGAACGGCCTCTCCCCAGTGTGAACTCACTGGTGTATCAGCAGGTGGGATACCTGACTGAATCCCTTCCCACACTCAGAGAGGTGAACGGTCTCTCCCCAGTGTGAACTCGCTGGTGTATCAGTAGTTGGGATAACTGAGTGAATCCCTATCCACACTCAGAGAGGAGAACGGTCTCTCCCCAGTGTGAATTCACTGGTGTATCAGTAGGTAGGTTAACTGAGTGAATCCTTCCCACACTCAGAGAGGTGAACAGCCTCTCCCCAGTGTGAACTCACTGGTGTATCAGTAGGTAGGATAACTGAGTGAATCGCATCCCACACTCAGAGAGATGAAAAGTCTCTCCCCAGTGTGAACTCGCTGGTGTATCTGCAGATGGGATAACTGAGTGAATCCCTTCCCACACTCAGTGAGGTGAACAGTCACTCCCCAATGTGAACTCGCTGGTATATCAGCAGGTGGGATAACTGAGTGAATCACTTCCCACACTCAGAGAGGTGAACAGCCTCTCCCCTGTGTTAACTCACTGGTGTATCAGTAGGTCGGATTAGTGAGTGAATCCCTTCCCACACTCAGAGAGGTGAACGGCCTCTCCCCAGTGTGAACTCACTGGTGTATCAGCAGGTCGGATAACTGAGTGAATCCCTTCCCACATTCAGAGAGGTGAACGTTCTCTCCCCAGTGTGAACTCGCTGGTGTATCAGCAGGTAGGATAACTGAGTGAATCCCTTCCCACACTCAGAGAGGTGAACAGCCTCTCCCCAGTGTGAACTCACTGGTGTATCAGTAGGTAGGATAAGGGAGTGAATCCCTTCCCACACTCAGAGAGGTGAACAGCCTCTCCCCAGTGTGAACTCGCTGGTGTATCAGCAGGTAGGATAACTGAGTGAATCCCTTCCCACACTCAGAGATATGAACTGTCTCTCCCCAGTGTGACCTCGCTGGTGGATCAGCAGGTAGGATAACTGAGTGAATCCCTTCCCACACTCAGAGAAATGAACAGCCTCTCCCCAGTGTGACCTCGCTGGTGTATCAGCAGGTTTGATAACTGAGTTAATGCCTTCCCACACTCAGAGAGGTGAACGGTCTCTCCCCAGTGTGAACTCACTGGTCTATCAGCAGGTGGGATAACTGAGTGAATCACTTCCCACACAAAGAGAGCTGAACAGCCTCTCCCCAGTGTGAACTCACTGGTGTATCAGCAGGTGGGATAACTGAGTGAATCCCTTCCGACACTCAGAGAGCTGAACGGCCTCTCCCCAGTGTGACCTCGCTAGTGTATCAGCAGGTGGGATAACTGAGTGAATCCCTTCCCAGACTCAGAGAGATGAACGGTCTCACCCCAGTGTGACCTCGCTGGTGGAACGGCAGGTAGGATAACTGAGTGAATCCCTTCCCACACTCAGAGAGATGAACAGCCTCTCCCCAGTGTGACCTCGCTGGTGTATCAGCAGGTTTGATAACTGAGTGAATCCCTTGCAAACTCAGAGAGGTGAACGGCCTCTCCCCACTGTTATCTCACTGGTGTATCAGCAGGTGGGATAACTGAGTGAATCCCTTCCCACACTCAGAGAGGTGAACGGTCTCTCCCCATTGTGAACTCGCTGGTGTATCAGCAGGTAGGTTAACTGAGTGAATCCCTTCCCACACTCAGAGAGGTGAACAGCCTCTCCCCAGTGTGAACTCACTGTTGTATCAGTAGGTGGGATAACTGAGTGAATACCTTCTCACACTCAGAGAGGTGTACGGCCTCTCCCCAGTGTGACCTCGCTAGTTTATAAGCAGGTGGGATAACTGAGTGAATCCCTTCCCACACTCAGAGAGGTGAACGGTCTCTCCCCAGTGTGAACTCACTGGTCTATCAGCAGGTGGGATAACTGAGTGAATCACTTCACACACAAAGAGAGGTGAAAGGTCTCTCCCCAATGTGAACTCGCTGGTGTATCAGCAGGTGGGATAACTGAGTGAATCCCTTCCAACACTCAGAGAGGTGAACGGTCTCTCCCCAGTGTGAACTCGCTGGTGTATCAGTAGGTGGGATAACTGAGTGAATCTCTTCCCACACGCAGAGAGGTGGACGGTCTCTCCCCAGTGTGAACACACTGGTGTATCAGCAGGTGGGATAACTGAGTGAATCCTTTCCCACACTCAGAGAGATGAAAAATCATTCCCCAGAGTGAACTCACTGGTGTATCAGTAGGTGGGATAAGTGAATGAATCCCTCCCCACACTCAGAGAGGTGAACGGTTTCTTCCCAGTGTGAACTCACTGGTGTATCAGTTAGTGGGATAACTGAGTGAATCCCTTCCCACACTCAGAGAGTTGAACAGTCTTTCCCCTGTGTGAGCTCGCTGGTGAATCAGCAGGTGGGATAACTGAGTGAATCCCTTCCCAAACTCAGAGAGTTGAACGGCCTCTCCCCATTGTGAACTCGCTGGTGTATCAGCAGGTGTGATAAGTGAATGAATCCCTTCCCACACTCAGAGAGGTGAACAGTCTCTCACCAGTGTGAACTAACTTGTGAAACTGCAGTTGTAATAACTGAGTGAATCCCTTCCCACACTCAGAGTGGTGAACGGCCTCTACCCAGTGTGACCTCGCTGGTGTATCAGCAGGTGGTATAACTGAGTGAATCCCTTCCCACACTCAGAGAGGTGAACGGCCTCTCCCCAGTGTGACTTCGCTGGTGTATCAGCAGGTGGATAATTGAGTGAATCTGTTCCCTCACTCAAAGAGGTGAACAGTCCCTCTCCAGTGTGAACTCACTGGTCTATCAGGAGGTTGGATAACTGAGTGAATCCCTTCCCACGCTCAGGGAGGTGAACAGTCTCTCCCCAGTGTGACCTCTCTGCTATATCAGCAGGTGGGATAACTGAGTGAATCCCATCCCACACTCAGAGAGGTGAACAGCCTCTCCCCAGTGTGAACTCGCTGGTGTATCAGCAGGTAGGATAACTGAGTGAATCCCTTCCCACACTCAGAGATGTGAACTGTCTCTCCCCAGTGTGACCTCGCTGGTGTATCAGCAGGTTTGATAACTGAGTGAATCCCTTCCCAAACTCAGTGAGGTGAACGGCATCTCCCCAGTGTGAACTCACTAGTGTATCAGCAGGTGAGATAACTGACTGAATCCCTTCCCACACTCAGAGAGGTGAACGGTCTCTCCCCAGTGTGAACTCGCTGGTGTATCATTAGGTGGGATAACTGAGTGAATCCCTTCCCACACTCAGAGAGGTGAACGGCCTCTTCCCAGTGTGAACTCACTGGTGTATCAGCAGGTGGGATAACTGAGTGAATCCCTTCCCACACTCAGAGAGGTGAACTGTCTCTCCCCAGTGTGAACTCGCTGGTGTATCAGTAGGTGGGATAACTGATTGAATCCCTTCCCACACTCAGAGAGGTGAACAGTCTCTCCCCTGTGTGACCTCGTTGGTGTACCAGCAGGTGGGATAACTGAGTGAATCTCTTCCCACACTCAGAGAGCTGAACAGTCTCTCCCCAGTGTGAACTCGCTGTTGTATTAGCAGGTGGGATAACTGAGTGAATCACTTCCCAAACTCAGAGAGTTGAACGGCCTCTCCCCATTGTGAACTCGCTGGTGTATCAGCAGGTGGGATAACTGAATGAATCCCTTCCCACACTCAGAGAGGTGAACAGTCTCTCACAGTGTGAACTCACTTGTGAATCTGCAGTTGTAATAACTGAGTGAATCCCTTCCCACACTCAGAGTGGTGTCCGGCCTCTCCCCAGTGTGAACTCACTAGTGTATCAGCAGGTGGGATAACTGACTGAATCCCTTCCCACACTCAGAGAGGTGAACTGTCTCTCCCCAGTATGAACTCGCTGGTGTATCAGTAGGTGGGATAACTGAGTGAATCCCTTCCCACACTCAGAGAGGTGAACGGCCTCTTCCCAGTGTGAACTCACTGGTGTATCAGCAGGTGGGATAACTGAGTGAATCACTTCACACACAAAGAGAGGTGAAAGGTCTCTCCCCAATGTGAACTCGCTGGTGTATCAGCAGGTGGGATAACTGAGTGAATCCCTTCCAACACTCAGAGAGGTGAACGGTCTCTCCCCAGTGTGAACTCGCTGGTGTATCAGTAGGTGGGATAACTGAGTGAATCTCTTCCCACACGCAGAGAGGTGGACGGTCTCTCCCCAGTGTGAACACACTGGTGTATCAGCAGGTGGGATAACTGAGTGAATCCTTTCCCACACTCAGAGAGATGAAAAATCATTCCCCAGAGTGAAATCACTGGTGTATCAGTAGGTGGGATAAGTGAATGAATCCCTCCCCACACTCAGAGAGGTGAACGGTTTCTTCCCAGTGTGAACTCACTGGTGTATCAGTTAGTGGGATAACTGAGTGAATCCCTTCCCACACTCAGAGAGTTGAACGGTCTCTCCCCAGTGTGAACTCACTGGTATATCAGTAGGTGGGATAACTGAGTGAATCCCTTCCCACACTCAGAGAGGTGAACGGTCTCTCCCCAGTGTGAACTCACTGGTATATCAGTAGGTGGGATAACTGAGTGAATCCCTTCCCACACTCAGAGAGGTGAACGGTCTCTCCTCAGTGTGAACTGACTGGTGTATCAGCAGGTGAGATAACTGAGTGAATCCCTTCCCACACTCAGGGAGGTGAACAGTCTTTCCCCTGTGTGAGCTCGCTGGTGAATCAGCAGGTGGGATAACTGAGTGAATCCCTTCCCAAACTCAGAGAGTTGAACGGCCTCTCCCCATTGTGAACTCGCTGGTGTATCAGCAGGTGGGATAAGTGAATGAATCCCTTCCCACACTCAGAGAGGTGAACAGTCTCTCACCAGTGTGAACTAACTTGTGAAACTGCAGTTGTAATAACTGAGTGAATCCCTTCCCACACTCAGAGTGGTGAACGGCCTCTACCCAGTGTGACCTCGCTGGTGTATCAGCAGGTGGTATAACTGAGTGAATCCCTTCCCACACTCAGAGAGGTGAACGGCCTCTCCCCAGTGTGACTTCGCTGGTGTATCAGCAGGTGGATAATTGAGTGAATCTGTTCCCTCACTCAAAGAGGTGAACAGTCCCTCTCCAGTGTGAACTCACTGGTCTATCAGGAGGTTGGATAACTGAGTGAATCCCTTCCCACGCTCAGGGAGGTGAACAGTCTCTCCCCAGTGTGACCTCTCTGCTATATCAGCAGGTGGGATAACTGAGTGAATCCCATCCCACACTCAGAGAGGTGAACAGCCTCTCCCCAGTGTGAACTCGCTGGTGTATCAGCAGGTAGGATAACTGAGTGAATCCCTTCCCACACTCAGAGATGTGAACTGTCTCTCCCCAGTGTGACCTCGCTGGTGGATCAGCAAGTAGGATAACTGAGTGAATCCTTTCCCACAATCAGAGAGCTGAACAGCCTCTCCCCAGTGTGACCTCGCTGGTGTATCAGCAGGTTTGATAACTGAGTGAATCCCTTCCCAAACTCAGTGAGGTGAACGGCATCTCCCCAGTGTGAACTCACTAGTGTATCAGCAGGTGAGATAACTGACTGAATCCCTTCCCACACTCAGAGAGGTGAACGGTCTCTCCCCAGTGTGAACTCGCTGGTGTATCATTAGGTGGGATAACTGAGTGAATCCCTTCCCACACTCAGAGAGGTGAACGGCCTCTTCCCAGCGTGAACTCACTGGTGTATCAGCAGGTGGGATAACTGAGTGAATCCCTTCCCACACTCAGAGAGGTGAACTGTCTCTCCCCAGTGTGAACTCGCTGGTGTATCAGTAGGTGGGATAACTGATTGAATCCCTTCCCACACTCAGAGAGGTGAACAGTCTCTCCCCTGTGTGACCTCGTTGGTGTACCAGCAGGTGGGATAACTGAGTGAATCTCTTCCCACACTCAGAGAGCTGAACAGTCTCTCCCCAGTGTGAACTCGCTGTTGTATTAGCAGGTGGGATAACTGAGTGAATCACTTCCCAAACTCAGAGAGTTGAACGGCCTCTCCCCATTGTGAACTCGCTGGTGTATCAGCAGGTGGGATAACTGAATGAATCCCTTCCCACACTCAGAGAGGTGAACAGTCTCTCACAGTGTGAACTCACTTGTGAATCTGCAGTTGTAATAACTGAGTGAATCCCTTCCCACACTCAGAGTGGTGTCCGGCCTCTCCCCAGTGTGAACTCACTAGTGTATCAGCAGGTGGGATAACTGACTGAATCCCTTCCCACACTCAGAGAGGTGAACTGTCTCTCCCCAGTATGAACTCGCTGGTGTATCAGTAGGTGGGATAACTGAGTGAATCCCTTCCCACACTCAGAGAGGTGAACGGCCTCTTCCCAGTGTGAACTCACTGGTGTATCAGCAGGTGGGATAACTGAGTGAATCACTTCACACACAAAGAGAGGTGAAAGGTCTCTCCCCAATGTGAACTCGCTGGTGTATCAGCAGGTGGGATAACTGAGTGAATCCCTTCCAACACTCAGAGAGGTGAACGGTCTCTCCCCAGTGTGAACTCGCTGGTGTATCAGTAGGTGGGATAACTGAGTGAATCTCTTCCCACACGCAGAGAGGTGGACGGTCTCTCCCCAGTGTGAACACACTGGTGTATCAGCAGGTGGGATAACTGAGTGAATCCTTTCCCACACTCAGAGAGATGAAAAATCATTCCCCAGAGTGAACTCACTGGTGTATCAGTAGGTGGGATAAGTGAATGAATCCCTCCCCACACTCAGAGAGGTGAACGGTCTCTCCCCAGTGTGAACTCGCTGGTGTATCAGTAGGTGGGATAACTGAGTGAATCTCTTCCCACACGCAGAGAGGTGGACGGTCTCTCCCCAGTGTGAACACACTGGTGTATCAGCAGGTGGGATAACTGAGTGAATCCTTTCCCACACTCAGAGAGATGAAAAATCATTCCCCAGAGTGAAATCACTGGTGTATCAGTAGGTGGGATAAGTGAATGAATCCCTCCCCACACTCAGAGAGGTGAACGGTTTCTTCCCAGTGTGAACTCACTGGTGTATCAGTTAGTGGGATAACTGAGTGAATCCCTTCCCACACTCAGAGAGTTGAACGGTCTCTCCCCAGTGTGAACTCACTGGTATATCAGTAGGTGGGATAACTGAGTGAATCCCTTCCCACACTCAGAGAGGTGAACGGTCTCTCCCCAGTGTGAACTCACTGGTATATCAGTAGGTGGGATAACTGAGTGAATCCCTTCCCACACTCAGAGAGGTGAACGGTCTCTCCTCAGTGTGAACTGACTGGTGTATCAGCAGGTGAGATAACTGAGTGAATCCCTTCCCACACTCAGGGAGGTGAACAGTCTTTCCCCTGTGTGAGCTCGCTGGTGAATCAGCAGGTGGGATAACTGAGTGAATCCCTTCCCAAACTCAGAGAGTTGAACGGCCTCTCCCCATTGTGAACTCGCTGGTGTATCAGCAGGTGGGATAAGTGAATGAATCCCTTCCCACACTCAGAGAGGTGAACAGTCTCTCACCAGTGTGAACTAACTTGTGAAACTGCAGTTGTAATAACTGAGTGAATCCCTTCCCACACTCAGAGTGGTGAACGGCCTCTACCCAGTGTGACCTCGCTGGTGTATCAGCAGGTGGTATAACTGAGTGAATCCCTTCCCACACTCAGAGAGGTGAACGGCCTCTCCCCAGTGTGACTTCGCTGGTGTATCAGCAGGTGGATAATTGAGTGAATCTGTTCCCTCACTCAAAGAGGTGAACAGTCCCTCTCCAGTGTGAACTCACTGGTCTATCAGGAGGTTGGATAACTGAGTGAATCCCTTCCCACGCTCAGGGAGGTGAACAGTCTCTCCCCAGTGTGACCTCTCTGCTATATCAGCAGGTGGGATAACTGAGTGAATCCCATCCCACACTCAGAGAGGTGAACAGCCTCTCCCCAGTGTGAACTCGCTGGTGTATCAGCAGGTAGGATAACTGAGTGAATCCCTTCCCACACTCAGAGATGTGAACTGTCTCTCCCCAGTGTGACCTCGCTGGTGGATCAGCAAGTAGGATAACTGAGTGAATCCTTTCCCACAATCAGAGAGCTGAACAGCCTCTCCCCAGTGTGACCTCGCTGGTGTATCAGCAGGTTTGATAACTGAGTGAATCCCTTCCCAAACTCAGTGAGGTGAACGGCATCTCCCCAGTGTGAACTCACTAGTGTATCAGCAGGTGAGATAACTGACTGAATCCCTTCCCACACTCAGAGAGGTGAACGGTCTCTCCCCAGTGTGAACTCGCTGGTGTATCATTAGGTGGGATAACTGAGTGAATCCCTTCCCACACTCAGAGAGGTGAACGGCCTCTTCCCAGTGTGAACTCACTGGTGTATCAGCAGGTGGGATAACTGAGTGAATCCCTTCCCACACTCAGAGAGGTGAACTGTCTCTCCCCAGTGTGAACTCGCTGGTGTATCAGTAGGTGGGATAACTGATTGAATCCCTTCCCACACTCAGAGAGGTGAACAGTCTCTCCCCTGTGTGACCTCGTTGGTGTACCAGCAGGTGGGATAACTGAGTGAATCTCTTCCCACACTCAGAGAGCTGAACAGTCTCTCCCCAGTGTGAACTCGCTGTTGTATTAGCAGGTGGGATAACTGAGTGAATCACTTCCCAAACTCAGAGAGTTGAACGGCCTCTCCCCATTGTGAACTCGCTGGTGTATCAGCAGGTGGGATAACTGAATGAATCCCTTCCCACACTCAGAGAGGTGAACAGTCTCTCACAGTGTGAACTCACTTGTGAATCTGCAGTTGTAATAACTGAGTGAATCCCTTCCCACACTCAGAGTGGTGTCCGGCCTCTCCCCAGTGTGAACTCACTAGTGTATCAGCAGGTGGGATAACTGACTGAATCCCTTCCCACACTCAGAGAGGTGAACTGTCTCTCCCCAGTATGAACTCGCTGGTGTATCAGTAGGTGGGATAACTGAGTGAATCCCTTCCCACACTCAGAGAGGTGAACGGCCTCTTCCCAGTGTGAACTCACTGGTGTATCAGCAGGTGGGATAACTGAGTGAATCACTTCACACACAAAGAGAGGTGAAAGGTCTCTCCCCAATGTGAACTCGCTGGTGTATCAGCAGGTGGGATAACTGAGTGAATCCCTTCCAACACTCAGAGAGGTGAACGGTCTCTCCCCAGTGTGAACTCGCTGGTGTATCAGTAGGTGGGATAACTGAGTGAATCTCTTCCCACACGCAGAGAGGTGGACGGTCTCTCCCCAGTGTGAACACACTGGTGTATCAGCAGGTGGGATAACTGAGTGAATCCTTTCCCACACTCAGAGAGATGAAAAATCATTCCCCAGAGTGAACTCACTGGTGTATCAGTAGGTGGGATAAGTGAATGAATCCCTCCCCACACTCAGAGAGGTGAACGGTTTCTTCCCAGTGTGAACTCACTGGTGTATCAGTTAGTGGGATAACTGAGTGAATCCCTTCCCACACTCAGAGAGTTGAACGGTCTCTCCCCAGTGTGAACTCACTGGTATATCAGTAGGTGGGATAACTGAGTGAATCCCTTCCCACACTCAGAGAGGTGAACGGTCTCTCCTCAGTGTGAACTGACTGGTGTATCAGCAGGTGAGATAACTGAGTGAATCCCTTCCCACACTCAGGGAGGTGAACAGTCTTTCCCCTGTGTGAGCTCGCTGGTGAATCAGCAGGTGGGATAACTGAGTGAATCCCTTCCCAAACTCAGAGAGTTGAACGGCCTCTCCCCATTGTGAACTCGCTGGTGTATCAGCAGGTGGGATAAGTGAATGAATCCCTTCCCACACTCAGAGAGGTGAACAGTCTCTCACCAGTGTGAACTAACTTGTGAAACTGCAGTTGTAATAACTGAGTGAATCCCTTCCCACACTCAGAGTGGTGAACGGCCTCTACCCAGTGTGACCTCGCTGGTGTATCAGCAGGTGGTATAACTGAGTGAATCCCTTCCCACACTCAGAGAGGTGAACGGCCTCTCCCCAGTGTGACTTCGCTGGTGTATCAGCAGGTGGATAATTGAGTGAATCTGTTCCCTCACTCAAAGAGGTGAACAGTCCCTCTCCAGTGTGAACTCACTGGTCTATCAGGAGGTTGGATAACTGAGTGAATCCCTTCCCACGCTCAGGGAGGTGAACAGTCTCTCCCCAGTGTGACCTCTCTGCTATATCAGCAGGTGGGATAACTGAGTGAATCCCATCCCACACTCAGAGAGGTGAACAGCCTTTCCCCAGTGTGAACTCGCTGGTGTATCAGCAGGTAGGATAACTGAGTGAATCCCTTCCCACACTCAGAGATGTGAACTGTCTCTCCCCAGTGTGACCTCGCTGGTGGATCAGCAAGTAGGATAACTGAGTGAATCCTTTCCCACAATCAGAGAGCTGAACAGCCTCTCCCCAGTGTGACCTCGCTGGTGTATCAGCAGGTTTGATAACTGAGTGAATCCCTTCCCAAACTCAGTGAGGTGAACGGCATCTCCCCAGTGTGAACTCACTAGTGTATCAGCAGGTGAGATAACTGACTGAATCCCTTCCCACACTCAGAGAGGTGAACGGTCTCTCCCCAGTGTGAACTCGCTGGTGTATCATTAGGTGGGATAACTGAGTGAATCCCTTCCCACACTCAGAGAGGTGAACGGCCTCTTCCCAGTGTGAACTCACTGGTGTATCAGCAGGTGGGATAACTGAGTGAATCCCTTCCCACACTCAGAGAGGTGAAAAGACTCTCCCCAGTGTGAACTCACTGGTGCATCAGGAGGTGGGATAACTGATTGAATCCCTTCCCACACTCAGAGAGGTGAACAGTCTCTCCCCTGTGTGACCTCGTTGGTGTACCAGCAGGTGGGATAACTGAGTGAATCTCTTCCCACACTCAGAGAGCTGAACAGTCTCTCCCCAGTGTGAACTCGCTGTTGTATTAGCAGGTGGGATAACTGAGTGAATCACTTCCCAAACTCAGAGAGTTGAACGGCCTCTCCCCATTGTGAACTCGCTGGTGTATCAGCAGGTGGGATAACTGAATGAATCCCTTCCCACACTCAGAGAGGTGAACAGTCTCTCACAGTGTGAACTCACTTGTGAATCTGCAGTTGTAATAACTGAGTGAATCCCTTCCCACACTCAGAGTGGTGTCCGGCCTCTCCCCAGTGTGAACTCACTAGTTTATCAGCAGGTGGGATAACTGACTGAATCCCTTCCCACACTCAGAGAGGTGAACTGTCTCTCCCCAGTGTGAACTCGCTGGTGTATCAGTAGGTGGGATAACTGAGTGAATCCCTTCCCACACTCAGAGAGGTGAACGGCCTCTTCCCAGTGTGAACTCACTGGTGTATCAGCAGGTGGGATAACTGAGTGAATCCCTTCCCACACTCAGAGAGATGAACGGTCCCTCCCCAGTGTGAACTCGCTGGTGTATCTGCAGATGGGATAACTGAGTGAATCCCTTCCCACACTCAGTGAGGTGAACAGTCTCTCCCCAATGTGAACTCGCTGGTATATCAGCAGGTGGGATAACTGAGTGAATCACTTCCCACACTCAGAGAGGTGAACGGACTCTCCTCAGTGTGAACTCACTGGTGTGTCAGCAGGTGAGATAACTGAGTGAATCCCTTCCCACGCTCAGGGAGGTGAACAGTCTCTCCCCAGTGTGACCTCGCTGGTATATCAGCAGGTGGGATAACTGAGTGAATCCATTCCCACACTCAGAGAGGTGAACAGCCACTCCCCATTGTCAACTCGCTGGTGTATCAGTAGTTGGGATAACTGAGTGAATCCCTTCCCACACTCAGAGAGGTGAAAGGTCTCTCCCCAGTGTGAACTCACTGGTGTATCAGTAGGTAGGATAACTGAGTGAATCCCTTTCCACACTCAGTGAGGTGAACAGTCTCTCCCCAATGTGAACTCGCTGGTATATCAGCAGGTGGGATAACTGAGTGAATCCCTTCCCACACTCAGAGAGGTGAACAGTCTCTCCCCAGTGTGAACTCACTGGTGTATCAGGAGGTGGGATAAATGAGTGAATCCCTTCCCACACTCAGAGAGGTGAACGGACTCTCCTCAGTGTGAACTCACTGGTGTATCAGCAGTTGAGATAACTGAGTGAATCCCTTCCCAAGCTCAGGGAGGTGAACAGTCTCTCCCCAGTGTGACCTCGTTGGTATATCAGCAGATGGGATAACTGAGTGAATCCCTTCCCACACTCAGAGAGGTGAACATTCTCTCACCAGTGTGAACTCACTTGAGAATCTGCAGTTGTAATAACTGAGTGAATCCCTTCCCACACTCAAAGAGTTGAACGGCCTCTCCCCAGTGTGAACTCGCTGGTGTATGAGCAGGAGGGGTAACTGAGTGAATCCCTTCCCACACTCAGAGAGGTGAACAGTCTCTCACCAGTGTGAACTCACTTGTGAATCTGCAGTTGTAATAACTGAGTGAATCCCTTCCCACACTCAGTGTGGTGAACGGCCTCTCCCCAGCGTGACCTCGCTGGTGTATCAGCAGGTGGGATAACTGAGTGAATCCCTTCCCACACTCAGAGAGGTGAACGGCCTCTCTCCAGTGTGACTTCGCTGGTGTATCAGCAGGTGAATAATTGAGTGAATCTGTTCCCTCACTCAGAGAGGTGAACAGTCTCTCCCCAGTGTGAACTCACTGGTCAATCAGGAGTTTGGATAACTGAGTGAATCCCTTCCCACGCTCAGGGAGGTGAACAGTCTCTCCCCAGTGTGACCTCGCCGCTATATCAGCAGGTGGGATAATGAGTGAATCCCATCCCACACTCAGAGAGGTGAACAGCCTCTCCCCAGTGTGAACTCGCTGGTGTATCAGTAGTTGGGATAACTGAGTTAATCCCTTCCCACACTCAGAGAGGTGAACGGTCTCTCCCCAGTGTGAACTCACTGGTGTATCAGTAGGTAGGATAACTGAGTGAATCCTTCCCACACTCAGAGAGGTGAACAGCCTCTCCCCAGTGTGAACTCACTGGTGTATCAGTAGGTAGGATAAGTGAGTGAATACCTTCCCACACTCAGAGAGGTGAACAGCCTCTCCCCAGTGTGAACTCGCTGGTGTATCAGCAGGTAGGATTACTGAGTGAATCCCTTCCCAGACTCAGAGATGTGAACTGTCTCTCCCCAGTGTGACCTCGCTGGTGGATCAGCAGGTAGGATAACTGAGTGAATCCCTTCCCACACTCAGAGAGGTGAACTGCCTCTCCCCAGTGTGAACTCGCTGGTGTATCAGTAGGTAGGATGAGTGAGTGAATACCTTCCCACACTCAGAGAGGTGAATAGCCTCTCCCCAGTGTGAACTCGCTGGTGTATCAGCAGGTAGGATAACTGAGTGAATCCCTTCCCACATTCAGAGAGGTGAACGGTCTCTCCCCAGTGTGAACTCGCTGGTATATCAGCAAGTAGGATAACTGAGTGAATCCCTTCCCACACTCAGAGAGGTGAACAGCCTCTCCCCAGTGTGAACTCACTGTTGTATCAGTAGGTGGGATAACTGAGTGAATCCCTTCCCACACTCAGTGAGGTGAACTGTCTCTCCCCAGTGTGAACTCACTGGTCTATCAGCAGGTGGGATAACTGAGTGAATCACTTCCCACACAAAGAGAGGTGAACGGTCTCTCCCCAGTCTGAACTCGCTGGTGTATCAGTAGGTGGGATAACTGAGTGAATCCCTTCCCACACTCAGAGATGTGAACGGCCTCTTCCCAGTGTGAACTCACTGGTGTATCAGTAGGTGGGATAACTGAGTGAATCCCTTCCCACACTCAGAGAGATGAACGGTCTCTCCCCAGTGTGAACTCGCTGGTGTATCTGCAGATGGGATAACTGAGTCAATCCCTTCCCACATTCAGTGAGGTGAACAGTCTCTCCCCAATGTGAACTCGCTGGTATATCAGCACGTGGGATAACTGAGTGAATCACTTCCCACACTCAGAGAGGTGAACAGCCTCTCCCCTGTGTGAACTCACTGGTGTATCAGTAGGTAGGATTAGTGAGTGAATCCCTTCCCACACTCAGAGAATGAACAGTCTCTCCCCAGTGTGAACTCACTGGTGTATCAGGAGGTGGGATAACTGAGGGAATCCCTTCCCACACTCAGAGAGGTGAACGGACTCTCCTCAGTGTGAACTCACTGGTGTATCAGCAGGTGAGATAACTGAGTGAATCCCTTCCCACGCTCAGGAAGGTGAACAGTCTCTCCCCAGTGTGACCTCGCTGGTATATCAGCAGGTGGGATAACTGAGTGAATCCCTTCCCACACTCAGAGAGATGAACGGTCTCTCCCCAGTATGAACTCGCTGGTGTATCAGCAGGTGGGATAACTGAGTGAATCCCTTCCCACACTCAGAGAGATGAACGGTCTCTCCCCAGTGTGAACTCGCTGGTGTATCTGCAGATGGGATAACTGAGTGAATCCCTTCCCACACTCAGTGAGGTGAACAGTCTCTCCCCAATGTGAACTCGCTGGTATATCAGCAGGTGGGATAACTGAGTGAATCACTTCCCACACTCAGAGAGGTGAACAGCCTCTCCCCTGTGTGAACTTACTGGTGTATCAGTAGGTAGGATTAGTGAGTGAATCCCTTCCCACACTCAGAGAGGTGAACAGTCTCTCCCCAGTGTGAACTCACTGGTGTGTCAGCACGTGAGATAACTGAGTGAATCCCTTCCCACGCTCAGGGAGGTGAACAGTCTCTCTCCAGTGTTACCTCGCTGGTATATCAGCAGGTGGGATAACTGAGTGAATCTCTTCCCACACTCAGAGAGGTGAACAGCCACTCCCCAGTGTCAACTCGCTGGTGTATCAGTAGTTGGGATAACTGAGTGAATCCCTTCCCACACTCAGAGAGGTGAAACGTCTCTCCCCAGTGTGAACTCACTGGTGTATCAGTAGGTAGGATAACTGAGTGAATCCCTTCCCACATTCAGAGAGAAGAACAGCCTTTCCCCAGTGTGAACTCACTGGTGTATCAGTAGGTCGGATAAGTGAGTGAATCCCTTCCCACACTCAGAGACTTGGACAGCCTCTCCCCAGTGTGAACTCGCTGGTGTATCAGCAGGTAGGATAACTGAGTGAATCCCTTCCCACACTCAGAGATATGAACTGTCTCTCCCCAGTGTGACCTCGCTGGTGGATCATCAGGTAGGATAACTGAGTGAATCCCTTCCCACACTCAGAGAGATGAACAGCCTCTCCCCAGTGTGACATCGCTGGTGTATCAGCAGGTTTGATAACTGAGTGAATCCCTTCCCAAACTCAGAGAGGTGAACGGCCTCTCCCCAGTGTGAACTCACTGGTGTATCAGCAGCTGGGATACCTGACTGAATCCCTTCCCACACTCAGAGAGGTGAACGGTCTCTCCCCAGTGTGAACTCGCTGGTGTATCAGTAGTTGGGATAACTGAGTGAATCCCTATCCACACTCAGAGAGGAGAACGGTCTCTCCCCAGTGTGAACTCACTGGTGTATCAGTAGGTAGGTTAACTGAGTGAATCCTTCCCACACTCAGAGACGTGAACAGCCTCTCCCCAGTGTGAACTCACTGGTGTATCAGTAGGTAGGATAACTGAGTGAATCCCATCCCACACTCAGAGAGATGAAAGGTCTCTCCCCAGTGTGAACTCGCTGGTGTATCTGCAGATGGGATAACTGAGTGAATCCCTTCCCACACTCAGTGAGGTGAACAGTCACTCCCCAATGTGAACTCGCTGGTATATCAGCAGGTGGGATAACTGAGTGAATCACTTCCCACACTCAGAGAGTTGAACAGCCTCTCCCCTGTGTTAACTCACTGGTGTATCAGTAGGTCGGATTAGTGAGTGAATCCCTTCCCACACTCAGAGAGGTGAACGGCCTCTCCCCAGTGTGAACTCACTGGTGTATCAGCAGGTCGGATAACTGAGTGAATCCCTTCCCACATTCAGAGAGGTGAACGTTCTCTCCCCAGTGTGAACTCGCTGGTGTATCAGCAGGTAGGATAACTGAGTGAATCCCTTCCCACACTCAGAGAGGTGAACAGCCTCTCCCCAGTGTGAACTCACTGGTGTATCAGTAGGTAGGATAAGTGAGTGAATCACTTCCCACACTCAGAGAGGTGAACAGCCTCTCCCCAGTGTGAACTCGCTGGTGTATCAGCAGGTAGGATAACTGAGTGAATCCCTTCCCACACTCAGAGATATGAACTGTCTCTCCCCAGTGTGACCTCGATGGTGGATCAGCAGGTAGGATAACTGAGTGAATCCCTTCCCACACTCAGAGAGATGAACAGCCTCTCCCCAGTGTGACCTCGCTGGTGTATCAGCAGTTTTGATAACTGAGTGAATGCCTTCCCACACTCAGAGAGGTGAACGGTCTCTCCCCAGTGTGATCTCACTGGTCTATCAGCAGGTGGGATAACTGAGTGAATCACTTCCCACACAAAGAGAGCTGAACAGCCTCTCCCCAGTGTGAACTCACTGGTGTATCAGCAGGTGGGATAACTGAGTGAATCCCTTCCCACACTCAGAGAGCTGAACGGCCTCTCCCCAGTGTGACCTCGCTAGTGTATCAGCAGGTGGGATAACTGAGTGAATGCCTTCCCACACTCAGAGAGGTGAACGGTCTCTCCCCAGTGTGAACTCACTGGTCTATCAGCAGGTGGGATAACTGAGTGAATCACTTCCCACACAAAGAGAGCTGAACGGTCTCTCCCCAGTGTGAACTCACTGGTGTATCAGCAGGTGGGATAACTGAGTGAATCCCTTCCCAGACTCAGAGAGATGAACGGTCTCACCCCAGTGTGACCTCGCTGGTGGAACGGCAGGTAGGATAACTGAGTGAATCCCTTCCCACACTCAGAGAGATGAACAGCCTCTCCCCAGTGTGACCTCGCTGGTGTATCAGCAGGTTTGATAACTGACTGAATCCCTTCCAAACACAGAGAGGTGAACGGCCTCTCCCCACTGTTATCTCACTGGTGTATCAGCAGGTGGGATAACTGAGTGAATCCCTTCCCACACTCAGAGAGGTGAACGGTCTCTCCCCATTGTGAACTCGCTGGTGTATCAGCAGGTAGGTTAACTGAGTTAATCCCTTCCCACACTCAGAGAGGTGAACAGCCTCTCCCCAGTGTGAACTCACTGTTGTATCAGTAGGTGGGATAACTGAGTGAATCCCTTCTCACACTCAGAGAGGTGAACGGCCTCTCCCCAGTGTGACCTCGCTAGTTTATAAGCAGGTGGGATAACTGAGTGAATCCCTTCCCACACTCAGAGAGGTGAACGGTCTCTCCCCAGTGTGAACTCACTGGTCTATCAGCAGGTGGGATAACTGAGTGAATCACTTCACACACAAAGAGAGGTGAAAGGTCTCTCCCCAATGTGAACTCGCTGGTGTATCAGCAGGTGGGATAACTGAGTGAATCCCTTCCAACACTCAGAGAGGTGAACGGCCTCTCCCCAGTGTGAACTCACTGGTGTATCAGCAGGTGGAATAACTGAGTGAATCCCTTCCCACAATCAGAGAGGTGAACGGTCTCTCCCCAGTGTGAACTCGCTGGTGTATCAGTAGGTGGGATAACTGAGTGAATCTCTTCCCACACGCAGAGAGGTGGACGGTCTCTCCCCAGTGTGAACACACTGGTGTATCAGCAGGTGGGATAACTGAGTGAATCCTTTCCCACACTCAGAGAGATGAAAAATCATTCCCCAGAGTGAACTCACTGGTGTATCAGTAGGTGGGATAAGTGAATGAATCCCTCCCCACACTCAGAGAGTTGAACGGTCTCTCCCCAGTGTGAACTCACTGGTATATCAGTAGGTGGGATAACTGAGTGAATCCCTTCCCACACTCAGAGAGGTGAACGGTCTCTCCTCAGTGTGAACTGACTGGTGTATCAGCAGGTGAGATAACTGAGTGAATCCCTTCCCACACTCAGGGAGGTGAACAGTCTTTCCCCTGTGTGAGCTCGCTGGTGAATCAGCAGGTGGGATAACTGAGTGAATCACTTCCCAAACTCAGAGAGTTGAACGGCCTCTCCCCATTGTGAACTCGCTGGTGTATCAGCAGGTGGGATAAGTGAATGAATCCCTTCCCACACTCAGAGAGGTGAACAGTCTCTCACCAGTGTGAACTAACTTGTGAATCTGCAGTTGTAATAACTGAGTGAATCCCTTCCCACACTCAGAGTGGTGAACGGCCTCTACCCAGTGTGACCTCGCTGGTGTATCAGCAGGTGGTATAACTGAGTGAATCCCTTCCCACACTCAGAGAGGTGAACGGCCTCTCCCCAGTGTGACTTCGCTGGTGTATCAGCAGGTGGATAATTGAGTGAATCTGTTCCCTCACTCAAAGAGGTGAACAGTCTCTCTCCAGTGTGAACTCACTGGTCTATCAGGAGGTTGGATAACTGAGTGAATCCCTTCCCACGCTCAGGGAGGTGAACAGTCTCTCCCCAGTGTGACCTCGCTGCTATATCAGCAGGTGAGATAACTGAGTGAATCCCATCCCACACTCAGAGAGGTGAACAGCCTCTCCCCAGTGTGAACTCGCTGGTGTATCAGCAGGTAGGATAACTGAGTGAATCCCTTCCCACACTCAGAGATGTGAACTGTCTCTCCCCAGTGTGACCTCGCTGGTGGATCAGCAAGTAGGATAACTGAGTGAATCCCTTCCCACACTCAGAGAGCTGAACAGCCTCTCCCCAGTGTGACCTCGCTGGTGTATCAGCAGGTTTGATAACTGAGTGAATCCCTTCCCAAACTCATTGAGGTGAACGGCATCTCCCCAGTGTGAACTCACTAGTGTATCAGCAGGTGAGATAACTGACTGAATCCCTTCCCACACTCAGAGAGGTGAACGGTCTCTCCCCAGTGTGAACTCGCTGGTGTATCATTAGGTGGGATAACTGAGTGAATCCCTTCACACACTCAGAGAGGTGAACGGCCTCTTCCCAGTGTGAACTCACTGGTGTATCAGCAGGTGGGATAACTGAGTGAATCCCTTCCCACACTCAGAGAGGTGAAAAGACTCTCCCCAGTGTGAACTCACTGGTGCATCAGGAGGTGGGATAACTGATTAAATCCCTTCCCACACTCAGAGAGGTGAACAGTCTCTCCCCTGTGTGACCTCGTTGGTGTACCAGCAGGTGGGATAACTGAGTGAATCTCTTCCCACACTCAGAGAGCTGAACAGTCTCTCCCCAGTGTGAACTCGCTGTTGTATTAGCAGGTGGGATAACTGAGTGAATCACTTCCCAAACTCAGAGAGTTGAACGGCCTCTCCCCATTGTGAACTCGCTGGTGTATCAGCAGGTGGGATAACTGAATGAATCCCTTCCCACACTCAGAGAGGTGAACAGTCTCTCACCAGTGTGAACTCACTTGTGAATCTGCAGTTGTAATAACTGAGTGAATCCCTTCCCACACTCAGAGTGGTGTCCGGCCTCTCCCCAGTGTGAACTCACTAGTATATCAGCAGGTGGGATAACTGACTGAATTCCTTCCCACACTCAGAGAGGTGAACTGTCTCTCCCCAGTGTGAACTCGCTGGTGTATCAGTAGGTGGGATAACTGAGTGAATCCCTTCCCACACTCAGAGAGGTGAACGGCCTCTTCCCAGTGTGAACTCACTGGTGTATCAGCAGGTGGGATAACTGAGTGAATCCCTTCCCACACTCAGAGAGATGAACGGTCCCTCCCCAGTGTGAACTCGCTGGTGTATCTGCAGATGGGATAACTGAGTGAATCCCTTCCCACACTCAGTGAGGTGAACAGTCTCTCCCCAATGTGAACTCGCTGGTATATCAGCAGGTGGGATAACTGAGTGAATCACTTCCCACACTCAGAGAGGTGAACGGACTCTCCTCAGTGTGAACTCACTGGTGTGTCAGCAGGTGAGATAACTGAGTGAATCCCTTCCCACGCTCAGGGAGGTGAACAGTCTCTCCCCAGTGTGACCTCGCTAGTATATCAGCAGGTGGGATAACTGAGTGAATCCCTTCCCACACTCAGAGAGGTGAACAGCCACTCCCCATTGTCAACTCGCTGGTGTATCAGTAGTTGGGATAACTGAGTGAATCCCTTCCCACACTCAGAGAGGTGAAAGGTCTCTCCCCAGTGTGAACTCACTGGTGTATCAGTAGGTAGGATAACTGAGTGAATCCCTTCCCACACTCAGAGAGGTGAACAGCCTTTCCCCAGTGTGAACTCACTGGTGTATCAGTAGGTAGGATAAGTGAGTGAATCCCTTCCCACACTCAGAGAGGTGAACAGCCTCTCCCCAGTGTGAACTCGCTGGTGTATCAGCAGGTAGGATAACTGAGTGAATCCCTTCCCACACTCAGAGATGTGAACTGTCTCTCCCCAGTGTGAACTCGCTGGTGGATCAGCAGGTAGGAGAACTGAGTGAATCCCTTCCCAAACTCAGAGAGATGAACAGCCTCTCCCCATTGTGACCTCGCTGGTGTATCAGCAGGTTTGATAACTGAGTGAATCCCTTCCCAAACTCAGAGAGGTGAACGGGCTCTCCCCAATGTGAACTCACTGGTGTATCAGCAGGTGGGATAACTGACTGAATCCCTTCCCACAATCAGAGAGGTGAACGGTCTCTCCCCAGTGTGAACTCACTGGTGTATCAGTAGGTAGGATAACTGAGTGAATCCTTCCCACACTCAGAGAGGTGAACAGCCTCTCCCCAGTGTGAACTCACTGGTGTATCAGTAGGTAGGATAAGTGAGTGAATACCTTCCCAAACTTAGAGAGGTGAACGGCCTCTTCCCAGTGTGAACTCACTGGTGTATCAGCAGGTGAGCTAACTGAGTGAATCCCTTCCCACTCTCAGAGAGATGAAAGGTCTCTCCCCAGTGTGAACTCGCTGGTGTATCTGCAGATGGGATAACTGAGTGAATCCCTTCCCAAACTCAGTGAGGTGAACAATCTCTCCCCAATGTGAACTCGCTGGTATATCAGCAGGTGGGATAACTGAGTGAATCACTTCCCACACTCAGAAAGGTGAACAGCCTCTCCCCTGTGTGAACTCACTGGTGTATCAGTAGGTAGGATTAGTGAGTGAATCCCTTCCCACACTCAGAGAGGTGAACGGCCTCTCCCCAGTGTGAATTCACTGGTGTATCAGCAGGTCGGATAACTGAGTGAATCCCTTCCCACATTCAGAGAGGTGAACGGTCTCTCGCCAGTGTGAACTCGCTGGTGTATCAGCAGGTAGGATAACTGAGTGAATCCCTTCCCACACTCAGAGAGGTGAACAGCCTGTCCCCAGTGTGAACTCACTGGTGTATCAGCAGGTGGGATAACTGAGTGAATCCCTTCCCACACTCAGAGAGGTGAACGGCCTCTCCCCTGTGTGAACTCACTGGTGTATCAGTAGGTTGGATTAGTGAGTGAATCCCTTCCCACACTCAGAGAGGTGAACGGTCTCTCCCCAGTGTGAACTCACTGGTCTATCAGCAGGTGGGATAAATGAGTGAATCACTTCCCACACAAAGAGAGGTGAACGGTCTCTCCCCAGTGTGAACTCACTGGTGTATCAGCAGGTGGGATAACTGAGTGAATCCCTTCCCAGACTCAGAGAGATGAACGGTCTCTCCCCAGTGTGAACTCGCTGGTGTATCTGCAGATGGGATAACTGAGTCAATCCCTTTCCACACTCAGTGAGGTGAACAGTCTCTCCCCAATGTGAACTCGCTGGTATATCAGCAGGTGGGATAACTGAGTGAATCACTTCCCACACTCAGAGAGGTGAACAGCCTCTCCCCTGTGTGAACTCACTGGTGTATCAGTAGGTAGGATTAGTGAGTGAATCCCTTCCCACACTCAGTGAGGTGAACAGTCTCTCCCCAATGTGAACTCGCTGGTATATCAGCAGGTGGGATAACTGAGTGAATCACTTCCCACACTCAGAGAGGTGAACAGCCTCTCCCCTGTGTGAACTCACTGGTGTATCAGTAGGTAGGATTAGTGAGTGAATCCCTTCCCACACTCAGAGTGGTGAACAGTCTCTCCCCAGTGTGAACTCACTGGTGTATCAGGAGGTGGGATAACTGAGTGAATCCCTTCCCACACTCAGAGAGGTGAACGGACTCTCCTCAGTGTGAACTCACTGGTGTGTCAGCAGGTGAGATAACTGAGTGAATCCCTTCCCACGCTCAGGGAGGTGAACAGTCTCTCCCCAGTGTGACCTCGCTGGTATATCAGCAGGTGGGATAACTGAGTGAATCCCTTCCCACACTCAGAGAGGTGAACAGCCACTCCCCATTGTCAACTCCCTGGTGTATCAGTAGTTGGGATAACTGAGTGAATCCCTTCCCACACTCAGAGAGGTGAAAGGTCTCTCCCCAGTGTGAACTCACTGGTGTTTCAGTAGGTAGGATAACTGAGTGAATCCCTTCCCACACTCAGAGAGGTGAACAGACTTTCCCCAGTGTGAACTCACTGGTGTATCAGTAGGTAGGATAAGTGAGTGAATCCCTTCCCACACTCAGAGAGGTGAACAGCCTCTCCCCAGTGTGAACTCGCTGGTGTATCAGCAGGTAGGATAACTGAGTGAATCCCTTCCCACACTCAGAGATGTGAACTGTCTCTCCCCAGTGTGAACTCGCTGGTGGATCAGCAGGTAGGAGAACTGAGTGAATCCCTTCCCACACTCAGAGAGATGAACAGCCTCTCCCCATTGTGACCTCGCTGGTGTATCAGCAGCTTTGATAACTGAGTGAATCCCTTCCCAAACTCAGAGAGGTGAACGGGCTCTCCCCAGTGTGAACTCGCTGGTGTATCATTAGGTGGGATAACTGAGTGAATCCCTTCCCACACTCAGAGAGGTGAACGGCCTCTTCCCAGTGTGAACTCACTGGTGTATCAGCAGGTGGGATAACTGAGTGAATCCCTTCCCACACTCAGAGAGGTGAAAAGACTCTCCCCAGTGTGAACTCACTGGTGCATCAGGAGGTGGGATAACTGATTAAATCCCTTCCCACACTCAGAGAGGTGAACAGTCTCTCCCCTGTGTGACCTCGTTGGTGTACCAGCAGGTGGGATAACTGAGTGAATCTCTTCCCACACTCAGAGAGCTGAACAGTCTCTCCCCAGTGTGAACTCGCTGTTGTATTAGCAGGTGGGATAACTGAGTGAATCACTTCCCAAACTCAGAGAGTTGAACGGCCTCTCCCCATTGTGAACTCGCTGGTGTATCAGCAGGTGGGATAACTGAATGAATCCCTTCCCACACTCAGAGAGGTGAACAGTCTCTCACCAGTGTGAACTCACTTGTGAATCTGCAGTTGTAATAACTGAGTGAATCCCTTCCCACACTCAGAGTGGTGTCCGGCCTCTCCCCAGTGTGAACTCACTAGTGTATCAGCAGGTGGGATAACTGACTGAATTCCTTCCCACACTCAGAGAGGTGAACTGTCTCTCCCCAGTGTGAACTCGCTGGTGTATCAGTAGGTGGGATAACTGAGTGAATCCCTTCCCACACTCAGAGAGGTGAACGGCCTCTTCCCAGTGTGAACTCACTGGTGTATCAGCAGGTGGGATAACTGAGTGAATCCCTTCCCACACTCAGAGAGATGAACGGTCCCTCCCCAGTGTGAACTCGCTGGTGTATCTGCAGATGGGATAACTGAGTGAATCCCTTCCCACACTCAGTGAGGTGAACAGTCTCTCCCCAATGTGAACTCGCTGGTATATCAGCAGGTGGGATAACTGAGTGAATCACTTCCCACACTCAGAGAGGTGGACGGACTCTCCTCAGTGTGAACTCACTGGTGTGTCAGCAGGTGAGATAACTGAGTGAATCCCTTCCCACGCTCAGGGAGGTGAACAGTCTCTCCCCAGTGTGACCTCGCTGGTATATCAGCAGGTGGGATAACTGAGTGAATCCCTTCCCACACTCAGAGAGGTGAACAGCCACTCCCCATTGTCAACTCGCTGGTGTATCAGTAGTTGGGATAACTGAGTGAATCCCTTCCCACACTCAGAGAGGTGAAAGGTCTCTCCCCAGTGTGAACTCACTGGTGTATCAGTAGGTAGGATAACTGAGTGAATCCCTTCCCACACTCAGAGAGGTGAACAGCCTTTCCCCAGTGTGAACTCACTGGTGTATCAGTAGGTAGGATAAGTGAGTGAATCCCTTCCCACACTCAGAGAGGTGAACAGCCTCTCCCCAGTGTGAACTCGCTGGTGTATCAGCAGGTAGGATAACTGAGTGAATCCCTTCCCACACTCAGAGATGTGAACTGTCTCTCCCCAGTGTGAACTCGCTGGTGGATCAGCAGGTAGGAGAACTGAGTGAATCCCTTCCCACACTCAGAGAGATGAACAGCCTCTCCCCATTGTGACCTCGCTGGTGTATCAGCAGCTTTGATAACTGAGTGAATCCCTTCCCAAACTCAGAGAGGTGAACGGGCTCTCCCCAGTGTGAACTCACTGGTGTATCAGCAGGTGGGATAACTGACTGAATCCCTTCCCACAATCAGAGAGGTGAACGGTCTCTCCCCAGTGTGAACTCACTGGTGTATCAGTAGGTAGGATAACTGAGTGAATCCTTCCCACACTCAGAGAGGTGAACAGCCTCTCCCCAGTGTGAACTCACTGGTGTATCAGTAGGTAGGATAAGTGAGTGAATACCTTCCCAAACTTAGAGAGGTGAACGGCCTATTCCCAGTGTGAACTCACTGGTGTATCAGCAGGTGAGCTAACTGAGTGAATCCCTTCCCACTCTCAGAGAGATGAAAGGTCTCTCCCCAGTGTGAACTCGCTGGTGTATCTGCAGATGGGATAACTGAGTGAATCCCTTCCCAAACTCAGTGAGGTGAACAGTCTCTCCCCAATGTGAACTCGCTGGTATATCAGCATGTGGGATAACTGAGTGAATCACTTCCCACACTCAGAAAGGTGAACAGCCTCTCCCCTGTGTGAACTCACTGGTGTATCAGTAGGTAGGATTAGTGAGTGAATCCCTTCCCACACTCAGAGAGGTGAACGGCCTCTCCCCAGTGTGAATTCACTGGTGTATCAGCAGGTCGGATAACTGAGTGAATCCCTTCCCACATTCAGAGAGGTGAACGGTCTCTCGCCAGTGTGAACTCGCTGGTGTATCAGCAGGTAGGATAACTGAGTGAATCCCTTCCCACACTCAGAGAGGTGAACAGCCTCTCCCCTGTGTGAACTCACTGGTGTATCAGTAGGTAGGATTAGTGAGTGAATCCCTTCCCACACTCAGAGAGGTGAACGGCCTCTCCCCAGTGTGAACTCACTGGTGTATCAGCAGGTCGGATAACTGAGTGAATCCCTTCCCACATTCAGAGAGGTGAACGGTCTCTCGCCAGTGTGAACTCGCTGGTGTATCAGCAGGTAGGATAACTGAGTGAATCCCTTCCCACACTCAGAGAGGTGAACAGCCTCTCCCCAGTGTGAACTCACTGGTGTATCAGCAGGTGGGATAACTGAGTGAATCCCTTCCCACACTCAGAGAGGTGAACGGCCTCTCCCCTGTGTGAACTCACTGGTGTATCAGTAGGTTGGATTAGTGAGTGAATCCCTTCCCACACTCAGAGAGGTGAACGGTCTCTCCCCAGTGTGAACTCACTGGTCTATCAGCAGGTGGGATAAATGAGTGAATCACTTCCCACACAAAGAGAGGTGAACGGTCTCTCCCCAGTGTGAACTCAGTGGTGTATCAGCAGGTGGGATAACTGAGTGAATCCCTTCCCAGACTCAGAGAGATGAACGGTCTCTCCCCAGTGTGAACTCGCTGGTGTATCTGCAGATGGGATAACTGAGTCAATCCCTTTCCACACTCAGTGAGGTGAACAGTCTCTCCCCAATGTGAACTCGCTGGTATATCAGCAGGTGGGATAACTGAGTGAATCACTTCCCACACTCAGAGAGGTGAACAGCCTCTCCCCTGTGTGAACTCACTGGTGTATCAGTAGGTAGGATTAGTGAGTGAATCCCTTCCCACACTCAGAGTGGTGAACAGTCTCTCCCCAGTGTGAACTCACTGGTGTATCAGGAGGTGGGATAACTGAGTGAATCCCTTCCCACACTCAGAGAGGTGAACGGACTCTCCTCAGTGTGAACTCACTGGTGTGTCAGCAGGTGAGATAACTGAGTGAATCCCTTCCCACGCTCAGGGAGGTGAACAGTCTCTCCCCAGTGTGACCTCGCTGGTATATCAGCAGGTGGGATAACTGAGTGAATCCCTTCCCACACTCAGAGAGGTGAACAGCCACTCCCCATTGTCAACTCCCTGGTGTATCAGTAGTTGGGATAACTGAGTGAATCCCTTCCCACACTCAGAGAGGTGAAAGGTCTCTCCCCAGTGTGAACTCACTGGTGTTTCAGTAGGTAGGATAACTGAGTGAATCCCTTCCCACACTCAGAGAGGTGAACAGACTTTCCCCAGTGTGAACTCACTGGTGTATCAGTAGGTAGGATAAGTGAGTGAATCCCTTCCCACACTCAGAGAGGTGAACAGCCTCTCCCCAGTGTGAACTCGCTGGTGTATCAGCAGGTAGGATAACTGAGTGAATCCCTTCCCACACTCAGAGATGTGAACTGTCTCTCCCCAGTGTGAACTCGCTGGTGGATCAGCAGGTAGGAGAACTGAGTGAATCCCTTCCCACACTCAGAGAGATGAACAGCCTCTCCCCATTGTGACCTCGCTGGTGTATCAGCAGCTTTGATAACTGAGTGAATCCCTTCCCAAACTCAGAGAGGTGAACGGGCTCTCCCCAGTGTGAACTCACTGGTGTAACAACAGGTGGGATAACTGACTGAATCCCTTCCCACAATCAGAGAGGTGAACGGTCTCTCCCCAGTGTGAACTCACTGGTGTATCAGTAGGTAGGATAACTGAGTGAATCCTTCCCACACTCAGAGAGGTGAACAGCCTCTCCCCAGTGTGAACTCACTGGTGTATCAGTAGGTAGGATAAGTGAGTGAATACCTTCCCAAACTCAGTGAGGTGAACAGTCTCTCCCCAATGTAAACTCGCTGGTATATCAGCAGGTGGGATAACTGAGTGAATCACTTCCCACACTCAGAAAGGTGAACAGCCTCTCCCCTGTGTGAACTCACTGGTGTATCAGTAGGTAGGATTAGTGAGTGAATCCCTTCCCACACTCAGAGAGGTGAACGGCCTCTCCCCAGTGTGAACTCACTGGTGTATCAGCAGGTCGGATAACTGAGTGAATCCCTTCCCACATTCAGAGAGGTGAACGGTCTCTCGCCAGTGTGAACTCGCTGGTGTATCAGCAGGTAGGATAACTGAGTGAATCCCTTCCCACACTCAGAGAGGTGAACAGCCTCTCCCCTGTGTGAACTCACTGGTGTATCGGTAGGTAGGATTAGTGAGTGAATCCCTTCCCACACTCAGAGAGGTGAACGGCCTCTCCCCAGTGTGAACTCACTGGTGTATCAGCAGGTCGGATAACTGAGTGAATCCCTTCCCACATTCAGAGAGGTGAACGGCCTCTCCCCAGTGTGAACTCACTGGTCTATCAGCAGGTGGGATAAATGAGTGAATCACTTCCCACACAAAGAGAGGTGAACGGTCTCTCCCCAGTGTGAACTCACTGGTGTATCAGCAGGTGGGATAACTGAGTGAATCCCTTCCCAGACTCAGAGAGATGAACGGTCTCTCCCCAGTGTGAACTCGCTGGTGTATCTGCAGATGGGATAACTGAGTCAATCCCTTTCCACACTCAGTGAGCTGAACAGTCTCTCCCCAATGTGAACTCGCTGGTATATCAGCAGGTGGGATAACTGAGTGAATCACTTCCCACACTCAGAGAGGTGAACAGCCTCTCCCCTGTGTGAACTCACTGGTGTATCAGTAGGTAGGATTAGTGAGTGAATCCCTTCCCACACTCAGTGAGGTGAACAGTCTCTCCCCAATGTGAACTCGCTGGTATATCAGCAGGTGGGATAACTGAGTGAATCACTTCCCACACTCAGAGAGGTGAACAGCCTCTCCCCTGTGTGAACTCACTGGTGTATCAGTAGGTAGGATTAGTGAGTGAAACCCTTCCCACACTCAGAGTGGTGAACAGTCTCTCCCCAGTGTGAACTCACTGGTGTATCAGGAGGTGGGATAACTGAGTGAATCCCTTCCCACACTCAGAGAGGTGAACGGACTCTCCTCAGTGTGAACTCACTGGTGTGTCAGCAGGTGAGATAACTGAGTGAATCCCTTCCCACGCTCAGGGAGGTGAACAGTCTCTCCCCAGTGTGACCTCGCTGGTATATCAGCAGGTGGGATAACTGAGTGAATCACTTCCCACACTCAGAGAGGTGAACAGCCACTCCCCATTGTCAACTCCCTGGTGTATCAGTAGTTGGGATAACTGAGTGAATCCCTTCCCACACTCAGAGAGGTGAAAGGTCTCTCCCCAGTGTGAACTCACTGGTGTTTCAGTAGGTAGGATAACTGAGTGAATCCCTTCCCACACTCAGAGAGGTGAACAGACTTTCCCCAGTGTGAACTCACTGGTGTATCAGTAGGTAGGATAAGTGAGTGAATCCCTTCCCACACTCAGAGAGGTGAACAGCCTCTCCCCAGTGTGAACTCGCTGGTGTATCAGCAGGTAGGATAACTGAGTGAATCCCTTCCCACACTCAGAGATGTGAACTGTCTCTCCCCAGTGTGAACTCGCTGGTGGATCAGCAGGTAGGAGAACTGAGTGAATCCCTTCCCACACTCAGAGAGATGAACAGCCTCTCCCCATTGTGACCTCGCTGGTGTATCAGCAGCTTTGATAACTGAGTGAATCCCTTCCCAAACTCAGAGAGGTGAACGGGCTCTCCCCAGTGTGAACTCGCTGGTGTATCATTAGGTGGGATAACTGAGTGAATCCCTTCCCACACTCAGAGAGGTGAACGGCCTCTTCCCAGTGTGAACTCACTGGTGTATCAGCAGGTGGGATAACTGAGTGAATCCCTTCCCACACTCAGAGAGGTGAAAAGACTCTCCCCAGTGTGAACTCACTGGTGCATCAGGAGGTGGGATAACTGATTAAATCCCTTCCCACACTCAGAGAGGTGAACAGTCTCTCCCCTGTGTGACCTCGTTGGTGTACCAGCAGGTGGGATAACTGAGTGAATCTCTTCCCACACTCAGAGAGCTGAACAGTCTCTCCCCAGTGTGAACTCGCTGTTGTATTAGCAGGTGGGATAACTGAGTGAATCACTTCCCAAACTTAGAGAGTTGAACGGCCTCTCCCCATTGTGAACTCGCTGGTGTATCAGCAGGTGGGATAACTGAATGAATCCCTTCCCACACTCAGAGAGGTGAACAGTCTCTCACCAGTGTGAACTCACTTGTCAATCTGCAGTTGTAATAACTGAGTGAATCCCTTCCCACACTCAGAGTGGTGTCCGGCCTCTCCCCAGTGTGAACTCACTAGTGTATCAGCAGGTGGGATATCTGACTGAATTCCTTCCCACACTCAGAGAGGTGAACTGTCTCTCCCCAGTGTGAACTCGCTGGTGTATCAGTAGGTGGGATAACTGAGTGAATCCCTTCCCACACTCAGAGAGGTGAACGGCCTCTTCCCAGTGTGAACTCACTGGTGTATCAGCAGGTGGGATAACTGAGTGAATCCCTTCCCACACTCAGAGAGATGAACGGTCCCTCCCCAGTGTGAACTCGCTGGTGTATCTGCAGATGGGATAACTGAGTGAATCCCTTCCCACACTCAGTGAGGTGAACAGTCTCTCCCCAATGTGAACTCGCTGGTATATCAGCAGGTGGGATAACTGAGTGAATCACTTCCCACACTCAGAGAGGTGAACGGACTCTCCTCAGTGTGAACTCACTGGTGTGTCAGCAGGTGAGATAACTGAGTGAATCCCTTCCCACGCTCAGGGAGGTGAACAGTCTCTCCCCAGTGTGACCTCGCTGGTATATCAGCAGGTGGGATAACTGAGTGAATCCCTTCCCACACTCAGAGAGGTGAACAGCCACTCCCCATTGTCAACTCGCTGGTGTATCAGTAGTTGGGATAACTGAGTGAATCCCTTCCCACACTCAGAGAGGTGAAAGGTCTCTCCCCAGTGTGAACTCACTGGTGTATCAGTAGGTAGGATAACTGAGTGAATCCCTTCCCACACTCAGAGAGGTGAACAGCCTTTCCCCAGTGTGAACTCACTGGTGTATCAGTAGGTAGGATAAGTGAGTGAATCCCTTCCCACACTCAGAGAGGTGAACAGCCTCTCCCCAGTGTGAACTCGCTGGTGTATCAGCAGGTAGGATAACTGAGTGAATCCCTTCCCACACTCAGAGATGTGAACTGTCTCTCCCCAGTGTGAACTCGCTGGTGGATCAGCAGGTAGGAGAACTGAGTGAATCCCTTCCCACACTCAGAGAGATGAACAGCCTCTCCCCATTGTGACCTCGCTGGTGTATCAGCAGGTTTGATAACTGAGTGAATCCCTTCCCAAACTCAGAGAGGTGAACGGGCTCTCCCCAGTGTGAACTCACTGGTGTATCAGCAGGTGGGATAACTGACTGAATCCCTTCCCACAATCAGAGAGGTGAACGGTCTCTCCCCAGTGTGAACTCACTGGTGTATCAGTAGGTAGGATAAGTGAGTGAATACCTTCCCAAACTTAGAGAGGTGAACGGCCTCTTCCCAGTGTGAACTCACTGGTGTATCAGCAGGTGAGCTAACTGAGTGAATCCCTTCCCACTCTCAGAGAGATGAAAGGTCTCTCCCCAGTGTGAACTCGCTGGTGTATCTGCAGATGGGATAACTGAGTGAATCCCTTCCCAAACTCAGTGAGGTGAACAGTCTCTCCCCAATGTGAACTCGCTGGTATATCAGCAGGTGGGATAACTGAGTGAATCACTTCCCACACTCAGAAAGGTGAACAGCCTCTCCCCTGTGTGAACTCACTGGTGTATCAGTAGGTAGGATTAGTGAGTGAATCCCTTCCCACACTCAGAGAGGTGAACGGCCTCTCCCCAGTGTGAATTCACTGGTGTATCAGCAGGTCGGATAACTGAGTGAATCCCTTCCCACATTCAGAGAGGTGAACGGTCTCTCGCCAGTGTGAACTCGCTGGTGTATCAGCAGGTAGGATAACTGAGTGAATCCCTTCCCACACTCAGAGAGGTGAACAGCCTCTCCCCTGTGTGAACTCACTGGTGTATCAGTAGGTAGGAATAGTGAGTGAATCCCTTCCCACACTCAGAGAGGTGAACGGCCTCTCCCCAGTGTGAACTCACTGGTGTATCAGCAGGTCGGATAACTGAGTGAATCCCTTCCCACATTCAGAGAGGTGAACCATCTCTCGCCAGTGTGAACTCGCTGGTGTATCAGCAGGTAGGATAACTGAGTGAATCCCTTCCCACACTCAGAGAGGTGAACAGCCTCTCCCCAGTGTGAACTCACTGGTGTATCAGCAGGTGGGATAACTGAGTGAATCCCTTCCCACACTCAGAGAGGTGAACGGCCTCTCCCCTGTGTGAACTCACTGGTGTATCAGTAGGTTGGATTAGTGAGTGAATCCCTTCCCACACTCAGAGAGGTGAACGGTCTCTCCCCAGTGTGAACTCACTGGTCTATCAGCAGGTGGGATAAATGAGTGAATCACTTCCCACACAAAGAGAGGTGAACGGTCTCTCCCCAGTGTGAACTCACTGGTGTATCAGCAGGTGGGATAACTGAGTGAATCCCTTCCCAGACTCAGAGAGATGAACGGTCTCTCCCCAGTGTGAACTCGCTGGTGTATCTGCAGATGGGATAACTGAGTCAATCCCTTTCCACACTCAGTGAGGTGAACAGTCTCTCCCCAATGTGAACTCGCTGGTATATCAGCAGGTGGGATAACTGAGTGAAACACTTCCCACACTCAGAGAGGTGAACAGCCTCTCCCCTGTGTGAACTCACTGGTGTATCAGTAGGTAGGATTAGTGAGTGAATCCCTTCCCACACTCAGTGAGGTGAACAGTCTCTCCCCAATGTGAACTCGCTGGTATATCAGCAGGTGGGATAACTGAGTGAATCACTTCCCACACTCAGAGAGGTGAACAGCCTCTCCCCTGTGTGAACTCACTGGTGTATCAGTAGGTAGGATTAGTGAGTGAATCCCTTCCCACACTCAGAGTGGTGAACAGTCTCTCCCCAGTGTGAACTCACTGGTGTATCAGGAGGTGGGATAACTGAGTGAATCCCTTCCCACACTCAGAGAGGTGAACGGACTCTCCTCAGTGTGAACTCACTGGTGTGTCAGCAGGTGAGATAACTGAGTGAATCCCTTCCCACGCTCAGGGAGGTGAACAGTCTCTCCCCAGTGTGACCTCGCTGGTATATCAGCAGGTGGGATAACTGAGTGAATCCCTTCCCACACTCAGAGAGGTGAACAGCCACTCCCCATTGTCAACTCCCTGGTGTATCAGTAGTTGGGATAACTGAGTGAATCCCTTCCCACACTCAGAGAGGTGAAAGGTCTCTCCCCAGTGTGAACTCACTGGTGTTTCAGTAGGTAGGATAACTGAGTGAATCCCTTCCCACACTCAGAGAGGTGAACAGACTTTCCCCAGTGTGAACTCACTGGTGTATCAGTAGGTAGGATAAGTGAGTGAATCCCTTCCCACACTCAGAGAGTTGAACAGCCTCTCCCCAGTGTGAACTCGCTGGTGTATCAGCAGGTAGGATAACTGAGTGAATCCCTTCCCACACTCAGAGATGTGAACTGTCTCTCCCCAGTGTGAACTCGCTGGTGGATCAGCAGGTAGGAGAACTGAGTGAATCCCTTCCCACACTCAGAGAGATGAACAGCCTCTCCCCATTGTGACCTCGCTGGTGTATCAGCAGCTTTGATAACTGAGTGAATCCCTTCCCAAACTCAGAGAGGTGAACGGGCTCTCCCCAGTGTGAACTCACTGGTGTAACAACAGGTGGGATAACTGACTGAATCCCTTCCCACAATCAGAGAGGTGAACGGTCTCTCCCCAGTGTGAACTCACTGGTGTATCAGTAGGTAGGATAACTGAGTGAATCCTTCCCACACTCAGAGAGGTGAACAGCCTCTCCCCAGTGTGAACTCACTGGTGTATCAGTAGGTAGGATAAGTGAGTGAATACCTTCCCAAACTTAGAGAGGTGAACGGCCTCTTCCCAGTGTGAATTCACTGGTGTATCAGCAGGTGAGCTAACTGAGTGAATCCCTTCCCACACTCAGAGAGATGAAAGGTCTCTCCCCAGTGTGAACTCGCTGGTGTATCTGCAGATGGGATAACTGAGTGAATCCCTTCCCAAACTCAGTGAGGTGAACAGTCTCTCCCCAATGTGAACTCGCTGGTATATCAGCAGGTGGGATAACTGAGTGAATCACTTCCCACACTCAGAAAGGTGAACAGCCTCTCCCCTGTGTGAACTCACTGGTGTATCAGTAGGTAGGATTAGTGAGTGAATCCCTTCCCACACTCAGAGAGGTGAACGGCCTCTCCCCAGTGTGAACTCACTGGTGTATCAGCAGGTCGGATAACTGAGTGAATCCCTTCCCACATTCAGAGAGGTGAACGGTCTCTCGCCAGTGTGAACTCGCTGGTGTATCAGCAGGTAGGATAACTGAGTGAATCCCTTCCCACACTCAGAGAGGTGAACAGCCTCTCCCCTGTGTGAACTCACTGGTGTATCGGTAGGTAGGATTAGTGAGTGAATCCCTTCCCACACTCAGAGAGGTGAACGGCCTCTCCCCAGTGTGAACTCACTGGTGTATCAGCAGGTCGGATAACTGAGTGAATCCCTTCCCACATTCAGAGAGGTGAACGGCCTCTCCCCAGTGTGAACTCACTGGTCTATCAGCAGGTGGGATAAATGAGTGAATCACTTCCCACACAAACAGAGGTGAACGGTCTCTCCCCAGTGTGAACTCACTGGTGTATCAGCAGGTGGGATAACTGAGTGAATCCCTTCCCAGACTCAGAGAGATGAACGGTCTCTCCCCAGTGTGAACTCGCTGGTGTATCTGCAGATGGGATAACTGAGTCAATCCCTTTCCACACTCAGTGAGGTGAACAGTCTCTCCCCAATGTGAACTCGCTGGTATATCAGCAGGTGGGATAACTGAGTGAATCACTTCCCACACTCAGAGAGGTGAACAGCCTCTCCCCTGTGTGAACTCACTGGTGTATCAGTAGGTAGGATTAGTGAGTGAATCCCTTCCCACACTCAGTGAGGTGAACAGTCTCTCCCCAATGTGAACTCGCTGGTATATCAGCAGGTGGGATAACTGAGTGAATCACTTCCCACACTCAGAGAGGTGAACAGCCTCTCCCCTGTGTGAACTCACTGGTGTATCAGTAGGTAGGATTAGTGAGTGAATCCCTTCCCACACTCAGAGTGGTGAACAGTCTCTCCCCAGTGTGAACTCACTGGTGTATCAGGAGGTGGGATAACTGAGTGAATCCCTTCCCACACTCAGAGAGGTGAACGGACTCTCCTCAGTGTGAACTCACTGGTTTATCAGCAGGTGAGATAACTGAGTGAATCCCTTCCCACGCTCAGGGAGGTCAACAGTCTCTCCCCAGTGTGACATCGCTGGTATATCAGCAGGTGGGATAACTGAGTGAATCCCTTCCCACACTCAGAGAGGTGAACGGACTCTCCTCAGTGTGAACTCACTGGTGTATCAGCAGGTGAGATAACTGAGTGAATCTCTTCCCACACTCAGAGAGCTGAACAGTCTCTCCCCAGTGTGAACTCGCTGGTGTATTAGCAGGTGGGATAACTGAGTGAATCACTTCCCAAACTCAGAGAGTTGAACGGCCTCTCCCCATTGTGAACTCGCTGGTGTATCAGCAGGTGGGATAACTGAATGAATCCCTTCCCACACTCAGAGAGGTGAACAGTCTCTCACCAGTGTGAACTCACTTGTGAATCTGCAGTTGTAATAACTGAGTGAATCCCTTCCCACACTCAGAGTGGTGACCGGCCTCTCCCCAGTGTGAACTCGCTGGTGTATCAGTAGTTGGGATAACTGAGTGAATCCCTTCCCACACTAAGAGAGTTGAAAGGTCTCTCCCCAGTGTGAACTCACTGGTGTATCAGTAGGTAGGATAACTTAGTGAATCCCTTCCCACACTCAGAGAGGTGAACAGCCTTTCCCCAGTGTGAACTCACTGGTGTATCAGTAGGTAGGATAAGTGAGTGAATCCCTTCCCACACTCAGAGAGGTGAACAGCCTCTCCCCAGTGTGAACTCGCTGGTGTATCAGCAGGTAGGATAACTGAGTGAATCCCTTCCCAAACTCAGAGAGGTGAACGGGCTCTCCCCAGTGTGAACTCACTGGTGTATCAGCAGGTGGGATAACTGAGTGAATCACTTCCCACACTCAGAAAGGTGAACAGCCTCTCCCCTGTGTGAACTCACTGGTGTATCAGTAGGTAGGATTAGTGAGTGAATCCCTTCCCACACTCAGAGAGGTGAACGGCCTCTCCCCAGTGTGAACTCACTGGTGTATCAGCAGGTCGGATAACTGAGTGAATCCCTTCCCACATTCAGAGAGGTGAACGGTCTCTCGCCAGTGTGAACTCGCTGGTGTATCAGCAGGTAGGATAACTGAGTGAATCCCTTCCCACACTCAGAGAGGTGAACAGCCTCTCCCCTGTGTGAACTCACTGGTGTATGAGTAGGTAGGATTAGTGAGTGAATCCCTTCCCACACTCAGAGAGGTGAACGGCCTCTCCCCAGTGTGAACTCACTGGTGTATCAGCAGGTCGGATAACTGAGTGAATCCCTTCCCACATTCAGAGAGGTGAACGGTCTCTCGCCAGTGTGAACTCGCTGGTGTATCAGCAGGTAGGATAACTGAGTGAATCCCTTCCCACACTCAGAGAGGTGAACAGCCTCTCCCCAGTGTGAACTCACTGGTGTATCAGCAGGTGGGATAACTGAGTGAATCCCTTCCCTCACTCAGAGAGGTGAACGGCCTCTCCCCTGTGTGAACTCACTGGTGTATCAGTAGGTAGGATAACTTAGTGAATCCCTTCCCACACTCAGAGAGGTGAACAGCCTTTCCCCAGTGTGAACTCACTGGTGTATCAGTAGGTAGGATAAGTGAGTGAATCCCTTCCCACACTCAGAGAGGTGAACAGCCTCTCCCCAGTGTGAACTCGCTGGTGTTTCAGCAGGTAGGATAACTGAGTGAATCCCATCCCACACTCAGAGATGTGAACTGTCTCTCCCCAGTGTGACCTCGCTGGTGGATCAGCAGGTAGGAGAACTGAGTGAATCCCTTCCCACACTCAGAGAGATGAACAGCCTCTCCCCATTGTGACCTCGCTGGTGTATCAGCAGGTTTGATAACTGAGTGAATCCCTTCCCAAACTCAGAGAGGTGAACGGGCTCTCCCCAGTGTGAACTCACTGGTGTATCAGCAGGTGGGATAACTGACTGAATCCCTTCCCACAATCAGAGAGGTGAACGGTCTCTCCCCAGTGTGAACTCGCTGGTGTATCAGTAGTTGGGATAACTGAGTGAATCCCTTCCCACACTCAGAGAGGTGAAGGGTCTCTCCCCAGTGTGAACTCACTAGTGTATCAGTAGGTAGGATAACTGAGTGAATCCTTCCCACACTCAGAGAGGTGAACAGCCTCTCCCCAGTGTGAACTCACTGGTGTATCAGTAGGTAGGATAAGTGAGTGAATACCTTCCCAAACTTAGAGAGGTGAACGGCCTCTTCCCAGTGTGAACTCACTGGTGTATCAGCAGGTGAGCTAACTGAGTGAATCCCTTCCCACACTCAGAGAGATGAAAGGTCTCTCCCCAGTGTGAACTCGCTGGTGTATCTGCAGATGGGATAACTGAGTGAATCCCTTCCCAAACTCAGTGAGGTGAACAGTCTCTCCCCAATGTGAACTCGCTGGTATATCAGCAGGTGGGATAACTGAGTGAATCACTTCCCACACTCAGAAAGGTGAACAGCCTCTCCCCTGTGTGAACTCACTGGTGTATCAGTAGGTAGGATTAGTGAGTGAATCCCTTCCCACACTCAGAGAGGTGAACGGCCTCTCCCCAGTGTGAACCCACTGGTGTATCAGCAGGTCGGATAACTGAGTGAATCCCTTCCCACATTCAGAGAGGTGAACGGTCTCTCGCCAGTGTGAACTCGCTGGTGTATCAGCAGGTAGGATAACTGAGTGAATCCCTTCCCACACTCAGAGAGGTGAACAGCCTCTCCCCTGTGTGAACTCACTGGTGTATGAGTAGGTAGGATTAGTGAGTGAATCCCTTCCCACACTCAGAGAGGTGAACGGCCTCTCCCCAGTGTGAACTCACTGGTGTATCAGCAGGTCGGATAACTGAGTGAATCCCTTCCCACATTCAGAGAGGTGAACGGTCTCTCGCCAGTGTGAACTCGCTGGTGTATCAGCAGGTAGGATAACTGAGTGAATCCCTTCCCACACTCAGAGAGGTGAACAGCCTCTCCCCAGTGTGAACTCACTGGTGTATCAGCAGGTGGGATAACTGAGTGAATCCCTTCCCTCACTCAGAGAGGTGAACGGCCTCTCCCCTGTGTGAACTCACTGGTGTATCAGTAGGTAGGATTAGTGAGTGAATCCCTTCCCACACTCAGAGAGGTGAACGGTCTCTCCCCAGTGTGAACTCACTGGTCTATCAGCAGGTGGGATAAATGAGTGAATCACTTCCCACACAAAGAGAGGTGAACGGTCTCTCCCCAGTGTGAACTCACTGGTGTATCAGCAGGTGGGATAACTGAGTGAATCCCTTCCCAGACTCAGAGAGATGAACGGTCTCTCCCCAGTGTGAACTCGCTGGTGTATCTGCAGATGGGATAACTGAGTCAATCCCTTTCCACACTCAGTGAGGTGAACAGACTCTCCCCAAAGTGAACTCGCTGGTATATCAGCAGGTGGGATAACTGAGTGAATCACTTCCCACACTCAGAGAGGTGAACAGCCTCTCCCCTGTGTGAACTCACTGGTGTATCAGTAGGTAGGATTAGTGAGTGAATCCCTTCCCACACTCAGTGAGGTGAACAGTCTCTCCCCAATGTGAACTCGCTGGTATATCAGCAGGTGGGATAACTGAGTGAATCACTTCCCACACTCAGAGAGGTGAACAGCCTCTCCCCTGTGTGAACTCACTGGTGTATCAGCAGGTAGGATTAGTGAGTGAATCCCTTCCCACACTCAGAGTGGTGAACAGTCTCTCCCCAGTGTGAACTCACTGGTGTATCAGGAGGTGGGATAACTGAGTGAATCCCTTCCCACACTCAGAGAGGTGAACGGACTCTCCTCAGTGTGAACTCACTGGTGTATCAGCAGGTGAGATAACTGAGTGAATCCCTTCCCACGCTCAGGTAGGTCAACAGTCTCTCCCCAGTGTGACAGCGCTGGTATATCAGCAGGTGGGATAACTTAGTGAATCCCTTCCCACACTCAGAGAGGTGAACAGCCTCTCCCCAGTGTGAACTCGCTGGTGTATCAGCAGGTAGGATAACTGAGTGAATCCCTTCCCACACTCAGAGAGGTGAACGGACTCTCCTCAGTGTGAACTCACTGGTGTATCAGCAGGTGAGATAACTGAGTGAATCTCTTCCCACACTCAGAGAGCTGAACAGTCTCTCCCCAGTGTGAACTCGCTGGTGTATTAGCAGGTGGGATAACTGAGTGAATCACTTCCCAAACTCAGAGAGTTGAACGGCCTCTCCCAATTGTGAACTCGCTGGTGTATCAGCAGGTGGGATAACTGAATGAATCTCTTCCCACACTCAGAGAGCTGAACAGTCTCTCCCCAGTGTGAACTCGCTGGTGTATTAGCAGGTGGGATAACTGAGTGAATCCCTTCCCACACTCAGAGAGGTGAACAGTCTCTCACCAGTGTGAACTCACTTGTGAATCTGCAGTTGTAATAACTGAGTGAATCCCTTCCCACACTCAGAGTGGTGACCGGCCTCTCCCCAGTGTGAACTCGCTGGTGTATCAGTAGTTGGGATAACTGAGTGAATCCCTTCCCACACTCAGAGAGTTGAAAGGTCTCTCCCCAGTGTGAACTCACTGGTGTATCAGTAGGTAGGATAACTTAGTGAATCCCTTCCCACACTCAGAGAGGTGAACAGCCTTTCCCCAGTGTGAACTCACTGGTGTATCAGTAGGTAGGATAAGTGAGTGAATCCCTTCCCACACTCAGAGAGGTGAACAGCCTCTCCCCAGTGTGAACTCGCTGGTGTATCAGCAGGTAGGATAACTGAGTGAATCCCTTCCCACACTCAGAGATGTGAACTGTCTCTCCCCAGTGTGACCTCGCTGGTGGATCAGCAGGTAGGAGAACTGAGTGAATCCCTTCCCACACTCAGAGAGATGAACAGCCTCTCCCCATTGTGACCTCGCTGCTGTATCAGCAGGTTTGATAACTGAGTGAATCCCTTCCCAAACTCAGAGAGGTGAACGGGCTCTCCCCAGTGTGAACTCACTGGTGTATCAGCAGGTGGGATAACTGACTGAATCCCTTCCCACAATCAGAGAGGTGAACGGTCTCTCCCCAGTGTGAACTCGCTGGTGTATCAGTAGTTGGGATAACTGAGTGAATCCCTTCCCACACTCAGAGAGGTGAACGGTCTCTCCCCAGTGTGAACTCACTGGTGTATCAGTAGGTAGGATAACTGAGTGAATCCTTCCCACACTCAGAGAGGTGAACAGCCTCTCCCCAGTGTGAACTCACTGGTGTATCAGTAGGTAGGATAAGTGAGTGAATACCTTCCCAAACTTAGAGAGGTGAACGGCCTCTTCCCAGTGTGAACTCACTGGTGTATCAGCAGGTGAGCTAACTGAGTGAATCCCTTCCCACACTCAGAGAGATGAAAGGTCTCTCCCCAGTGTGAACTCGCTGGTGTATCTGCAGATGGGATAACTGAGTGAATCCCTTCCCAAACTCAGTGAGGTGAACAGTCTCTCCCCAATGTGAACTCGCTGGTATATCAGCAGGTGGGATAACTGAGTGAATCACTTCCCACACTCAGAAAGGTGAACAGCCTCTCCCCTGTGTGAACTCACTGGTGTATCAGTAGGTAGGATTAGTGAGTGAATCCCTTCCCACACTCAGAGAGGTGAACGGCCTCTCCCCAGTGTGAACTCACTGGTGTATCAGCAGGTCGGATAACTGAGTGAATCCCTTCCCACATTCAGAGAGGTGAACGGTCTCTCGCCAGTGTGAACTCGCTGGTGTATCAGCAGGTAGGATAACTGAGTGAATCCCTTCCCACACTCAGAGAGGTGAACAGCCTCTCCCCTGTGTGAACTCACTGGTGTATGAGTAGGTAGGATTAGTGAGTGAATCCCTTCCCACACTCAGAGAGGTGAACGGCCTCTCCCCAGTGTGAACTCACTGGTGTATCAGCAGGTCGGATAACTGAGTGAATCCCTTCCCACATTCAGAGAGGTGAACGGTCTGTCGCCAGTGTGAACTCGCTGGTGTATCAGCAGGTAGGATAACTGAGTGAATCCCTTCCCACACTCAGAGAGGTGAACAGCCTCTCCCCAGTGTGAACTCACTGGTGTATCAGCAGGTGGGATAACTGAGTGAATCCCTTCCCTCACTCAGAGAGGTGAACGGCCTCTCCCCTGTGTGAACTCACTGGTGTATCAGTAGGTAGGATAACTTAGTGAATCCCTTCCCACACTCAGAGAGGTGAACAGCCTTTCCCCAGTGTGAACTCACTGGTGTATCAGTAGGTAGGATAAGTGAGTGAATCCCTTCCCACACTCAGAGAGGTGAACAGCCTCTCCCCAGTGTGAACTCGCTGGTGTATCAGCAGGTAGGATAACTGAGTGAATCCCATCCCACACTCAGAGATGTGAACTGTCTCTCCCCAGTGTGACCTCGCTGGTGGATCAGCAGGTAGGAGAACTGAGTGAATCCCTTCCCACACTCAGAGAGATGAACAGCCTCTCCCCATTGTGACCTCGCTGGTGTATCAGCAGGTTTGATAACTGAGTGAATCCCTTCCCAAACTCAGAGAGGTGAACGGGCTCTCCCCAGTGTGAACTCACTGGTGTATCAGCAGGTGGGATAACTGACTGAATCCCTTCCCACAATCAGAGAGGTGAACGGTCTCTCCCCAGTGTGAACTCGCTGGTGTATCAGTAGTTGGGATAACTGAGTGAATCCCTTCCCACACTCAGAGAGGTGAACGGTCTCTCCCCAGTGTGAACTCACTGGTGTATCAGTAGGTAGGATAACTGAGTGAATCCTTCCCACACTCAGAGAGGTGAACAGCCTCTCCCCAGTGTGAACTCACTGGTGTATCAGTAGGTAGGATAAGTGAGTGAATACCTTCACAAACTTAGAGAGGTGAACGGCCTCTTCCCAGTGTGAACTCACTGGTGTATCAGCAGGTGAGCTAACTGAGTGAATCCCTTCCCACACTCAGAGAGATGAAAGGTCTCTCCCCAGTGTGAACTCGCTGGTGTATCTGCAGATGGGATAACTGAGTGAATCCCTTCCCAAACTCAGTGAGGTGAACAGTCTCTCCCCAATGTGAACTCGCTGGTATATCAGCAGGTGGGATAACTGAGTGAATCACTTCCCACACTCAGAAAGGTGAACAGCCTCTCCCCTGTGTGAACTCACTGGTGTATCAGTAGGTAGGATTAGTGAGTGAATCCCTTCCCACACTCAGAGAGGTGAACGGCCTCTCCCCAGTGTGAACTCACTGGTGTATCAGCAGGTCGGATAACTGAGTGAATCCCTTCCCACATTCAGAGAGGTGAACGGTCTCTCGCCAGTGTGAACTCGCTGGTGTATCAGCAGGTAGGATAACTGAGTGAATCCCTTCCCACACTCAGAGAGGTGAACAGCCTCTCCCCTGTGTGAACTCACTGGTGTATGAGTAGGTAGGATTAGTGAGTGAATCCCTTCCCACACTCAGAGAGGTGAACGGCCTCTCCCCAGTGTGAACTCACTGGTGTATCAGCAGGTCGGATAACTGAGTGAATCCCTTCCCACATTCAGAGAGGTGAACGGTCTCTCGCCAGTGTGAACTCGCTGGTGTATCAGCAGGTAGGATAACTGAGTGAATCCCTTCCCACACTCAGAGAGGTGAACAGCCTCTCCCCAGTGTGAACTCACTGGTGTATCAGCAGGTGGGATAACTGAGTGAATCCCTTCCCTCACTCAGAGAGGTGAACGGCCTCTCCCCTGTGTGAACTCACTGGTGTATCAGTAGGTAGGATTAGTGAGTGAATCCCTTCCCACACTCAGAGAGGTGAACGGTCTCTCCCCAGTGTGAACTCACTGGTCTATCAGCAGGTGGGATAAATGAGTGAATCACTTCCCACACAAAGAGAGGTGAACGGTCTCTCCCCAGTGTGAACTCACTGGTGTATCAGCAGGTGGGATAACTGAGTGAATCCCTTCCCAGACTCAGAGAGATGAACGGTCTCTCCCCAGTGTGAACTCGCTGGTGTATCTGCAGATGGGATAACTGAGTCAATCCCTTTCCACACTCAGTGAGGTGAACAGACTCTCCCCAAAGTGAACTCGCTGGTATATCAGCAGGTGGGATAACTGAGTGAATCACTTCCCACACTCAGAGAGGTGAACAGCCTCTCCCCTGTGTGAACTCACTGGTGTATCAGTAGGTAGGATTAGTGAGTGAATCCCTTCCCACACTCAGTGAGGTGAACAGTCTCTCCCCAATGTGAACTCGCTGGTATATCAGCAGGTGGGATAACTGAGTGAATCACTTCCCACACTCAGAGAGGTGAACAGCCTCTCCCCTGTGTGAACTCACTGGTGTATCAGTAGGTAGGATTAGTGAGTGAATCCCTTCCCACACTCAGAGTGGTGAACAGTCTCTCCCCAGTGTGAACTCACTGGTGTATCAGCAGGTGAGATAACTGAGTGAATCCCTTCCCACGCTCAGGTAGGTCAACAGTCTCTCCCCAGTGTGACAGCGCTGGTATATCAGCAGGTGGGATAACTTAGTGAATCCCTTCCCACACTCAGAGAGGTGAACAGCCTCTCCCCAGTGTGAACTCGCTGGTGTATCAGCAGGTAGGATAACTGAGTGAATCCCTTCCCACACTCAGAGAGGTGAACGGACTCTCCTCAGTGTGAACTCACTGGTGTATCAGCAGGTGAGATAACTGAGTGAATCTCTTCCCACACTCAGAGAGCTGAACAGTCTCTCCCCAGTGTGAACTCGCTGGTGTATTAGCAGGTGGGATAACTGAGTGAATCACTTCCCAAACTCAGAGAGTTGAACGGCCTCTCCCAATTGTGAACTCGCTGGTGTATCAGCAGGTGGGATAACTGAATGAATCTCTTCCCACACTCAGAGAGCTGAACAGTCTCTCCCCAGTGTGAACTCGCTGGTGTATTAGCAGGTGGGATAACTGAGTGAATCCCTTCCCACACTCAGAGAGGTGAACAGTCTCTCACCAGTGTGAACTCACTTGTGAATCTGCAGTTGTAATAACTGAGTGAATCCCTTCCCACACTCAGAGTGGTGACCGGCCTCTCCCCAGTGTGAACTCGCTGGTGTATCAGTAGTTGGGATAACTGAGTGAATCCCTTCCCACACTCAGAGAGTTGAAAGGTCTCTCCCCAGTGTGAACTCACTGGTGTATCAGTAGGTAGGATAACTTAGTGAATCCCTTCCCACACTCAGAGAGGTGAACAGCCTTTCCCCAGTGTGAACTCACTGGTGTATCAGTAGGTAGGATAAGTGAGTGAATCCCTTCCCACACTCAGAGAGGTGAACAGCCTCTCCCCAGTGTGAACTCGCTGGTGTATCAGCAGGTAGGATAACTGAGTGAATCCCTTCCCACACTCAGAGATGTGAACTGTCTCTCCCCAGTGTGACCTCGCTGGTGGATCAGCAGGTAGGAGAACTGAGTGAATCCCTTCCCACACTCAGAGAGATGAACAGCCTCTCCCCATTGTGACCTCGCTGCTGTATCAGCAGGTTTGATAACTGAGTGAATCCCTTCCCAAACTCAGAGAGGTGAACGGGCTCTCCCCAGTGTGAACTCACTGGTGTATCAGCAGGTGGGATAACTGACTGAATCCCTTCCCACAATCAGAGAGGTGAACGGTCTCTCCCCAGTGTGAACTCGCTGGTGTATCAGTAGTTGGGATAACTGAGTGAATCCCTTCCCACACTCAGAGAGGTGAACGGTCTCTCCCCAGTGTGAACTCACTGGTGTATCAGTAGGTAGGATAACTGAGTGAATCCTTCCCACACTCAGAGAGGTGAACAGCCTCTCCCCAGTGTGAACTCACTGGTGTATCAGTAGGTAGGATAAGTGAGTGAATACCTTCCCAAACTTAGAGAGGTGAACGGCCTCTTCCCAGTGTGAACTCACTGGTGTATCAGCAGGTGAGCTAACTGAGTGAATCCCTTCCCACACTCAGAGAGATGAAAGGTCTCTCCCCAGTGTGAACTCGCTGGTGTATCTGCAGATGGGATAACTGAGTGAATCCCTTCCCAAACTCAGTGAGGTGAACAGTCTCTCCCCAATGTGAACTCGCTGGTATATCAGCAGGTGGGATAACTGAGTGAATCACTTCCCACACTCAGAAAGGTGAACAGCCTCTCCCCTGTGTGAACTCACTGGTGTATCAGTAGGTAGGATTAGTGAGTGAATCCCTTCCCACACTCAGAGAGGTGAAAGGCCTCTCCCCAGTGTGAACTCACTGGTGTATCAGCAGGTCGGATAACTGAGTGAATCCCTTCCCACATTCAGAGAGGTGAACGGTCTCTCGCCAGTGTGAACTCGCTGGTGTATCAGCAGGTAGGATAACTGAGTGAATCCCTTCCCACACTCAGAGAGGTGAACAGCCTCTCCCCTGTGTGAACTCACTGGTGTATGAGTAGGTAGGATTAGTGAGTGAATCCCTTCCCACACTCAGAGAGGTGAACGGCCTCTCCCCAGTGTGAACTCACTGGTGTATCAGCAGGTCGGATAACTGAGTGAATCCCTTCCCACATTCAGAGAGGTGAACGGTCTGTCGCCAGTGTGAACTCGCTGGTGTATCAGCAGGTAGGATAACTGAGTGAATCCCTTCCCACACTCAGAGAGGTGAACAGCCTCTCCCCAGTGTGAACTCACTGGTGTATCAGCAGGTGGGATAACTGAGTGAATCCCTTCCCTCACTCAGAGAGGTGAACGGCCTCTCCCCTGTGTGAACTCACTGGTGTATCAGTAGGTAGGATAACTTAGTGAATCCCTTCCCACACTCAGAGAGGTGAACAGCCTTTCCCCAGTGTGAACTCACTGGTGTATCAGTAGGTAGGATAAGTGAGTGAATCCCTTCCCACACTCAGAGAGGTGAACAGCCTCTCCCCAGTGTGAACTCGCTGGTGTATCAGCAGGTAGGATAACTGAGTGAATCCCATCCCACACTCAGAGATGTGAACTGTCTCTCCCCAGTGTGACCTCGCTGGTGGATCAGCAGGTAGGAGAACTGAGTGAATCCCTTCCCACACTCAGAGAGATGAACAGCCTCTCCCCATTGTGACCTCGCTGGTGTATCAGCAGGTTTGATAACTGAGTGAATCCCTTCCCAAACTCAGAGAGGTGAACGGGCTCTCCCCAGTGTGAACTCACTGGTGTATCAGCAGGTGGGATAACTGACTGAATCCCTTCCCACAATCAGAGAGGTGAACGGTCTCTCCCCAGTGTGAACTCGCTGGTGTATCAGTAGTTGGGATAACTGAGTGAATCCCTTCCCACACTCAGAGAGGTGAACGGTCTCTCCCCAGTGTGAACTCACTGGTGTATCAGTAGGTAGGATAACTGAGTGAATCCTTCCCACACTCAGAGAGGTGAACAGCCTCTCCCCAGTGTGAACTCACTGGTGTATCAGTAGGTAGGATAAGTGAGTGAATACCTTCACAAACTTAGAGAGGTGAACGGCCTCTTCCCAGTGTGAACTCACTGGTGTATCAGCAGGTGAGCTAACTGAGTGAATCCCTTCCCACACTCAGAGAGATGAAAGGTCTCTCCCCAGTGTGAACTCGCTGGTGTATCTGCAGATGGGATAACTGAGTGAATCCCTTCCCAAACTCAGTGAGGTGAACAGTCTCTCCCCAATGTGAACTCGCTGGTATATCAGCAGGTGGGATAACTGAGTGAATCACTTCCCACACTCAGAAAGGTGAACAGCCTCTCCCCTGTGTGAACTCACTGGTGCATCAGTAGGTAGGATTAGTGAGTGAATCCCTTCCCACACTCAGAGAGGTGAACGGCCTCTCCCCAGTGTGAACTCACTGGTGTATCAGCAGGTCGGATAACTGAGTGAATCCCTTCCCACATTCCGAGAGGTGAACGGTCTCTCGCCAGTGTGAACTCGCTGGTGTATCAGCAGGTAGGATAACTGAGTGAATCCCTTCCCACACTCAGAGAGGTGAACAGCCTCTCCCCTGTGTGAACTCACTGGTGTATGAGTAGGTAGGATTAGTGAGTGAATCCCTTCCCACACTCAGAGAGGTGAACGGCCTCTCCCCAGTGTGAACTCACTGGTGTATCAGCAGGTCGGATAACTGAGTGAATCCCTTCCCACATTCAGAGAGGTGAACGGTCTCTCGCCAGTGTGAACTCGCTGGTGTATCAGCAGGTAGGATAACTGAGTGAATCCCTTCCCACACTCAGAGAGGTGAACAGCCTCTCCCCAGTGTGAACTCACTGGTGTATCAGCAGGTGGGATAACTGAGTGAATCCCTTCCCTCACTCAGAGAGGTGAACGGCCTCTCCCCTGTGTGAACTCACTGGTGTATCAGTAGGTAGGATTAGTGAGTGAATCCCTTCCCACACTCAGAGAGGTGAACGGTCTCTCCCCAGTGTGAACTCACTGGTCTATCAGCAGGTGGGATAAATGAGTGAATCACTTCCCACACAAAGAGAGGTGAACGGTCTCTCCCCAGTGTGAACTCACTGGTGTATCAGCAGGTGGGATAACTGAGTGAATCCCTTCCCAGACTCAGAGAGATGAACGGTCTCTCCCCAGTGTGAACTCGCTGGTGTATCTGCAGATGGGATAACTGAGTCAATCCCTTTCCACACTCAGTGAGGTGAACAGACTCTCCCCAAAGTGAACTCGCTGGTATATCAGCAGGTGGGATAACTGAGTGAATCACTTCCCACACTCAGAGAGGTGAACAGCCTCTCCCCTGTGTGAACTCACTGGTGTATCAGTAGGTAGGATTAGTGAGTGAATCCCTTCCCACACTCAGTGAGGTGAACAGTCTCTCCCCAATGTGAACTCGCTGGTATATCAGCAGGTGGGATAACTGATTGAATCACTTCCCACACTCAGAGAGGTGAACAGCCTCTCCCCTGTGTGAACTCACTGGTGTATCAGTAGGTAGGATTAGTGAGTGAATCCCTTCCCACACTCAGAGTGGTGAACAGTCTCTCCCCACTGTGAACTCACTGGTGTATCAGGAGGTGGGATAACTGAGTGAATCCCTTCCCACACTCAGAGAGGTGAACGGCCTCTCCTCAGTGTGAACTCACTGGTGTATCAGCAGGTGAGATAACTGAGTGAATCCCTTCCCACGCTCAGGTAGGTCAACAGTCTCTCCCCAGTGTGACAGCGCTGGTATATCAGCAGGTGGGATAACTTAGTGAATCCCTTCCCACACTCAGAGAGGTGAACAGCCTCTCCCCAGTGTGAACTCGCTGGTGTATCAGCAGGTAGGATAACTGAGTGAATCCCTTCCCACACTCAGAGAGGTGAACGGACTCTCCTCAGTGTGAACTCACTGGTGTATCAGCAGGTGAGATAACTGAGTGAATCTCTTCCCACACTCAGAGAGCTGAACAGTCTCTCCCCAGTGTGAACTCGCTGGTGTATTAGCAGGTGGGATAACTGAGTGAATCACTTCCCAAACTCAGAGAGTTGAACGGCCTCTCCCAATTGTGAACTCGCTGGTGTATCAGCAGGTGGGATAACTGAATTAATCTCTTCCCACACTCAGAGAGCTGAACAGTCTCTCCCCAGTGTGAACTCGCTGGTGTATTAGCAGGTGGGATAACTGAGTGAATCCCTTCCCACACTCAGAGAGGTGAACAGTCTCTCACCAGTGTGAACTCACTTGTGAATCTGCAGTTGTAATAACTGAGTGAATCCCTTCCCACACTCAGAGTGGTGACCGGCCTCTCCCCAGTGTGAACTCGCTGGTGTATCAGTAGTTGGGATAACTGAGTGAATCCCTTCCCACACTCAGAGAGTTGAAAGGTCTCTCCCCAGTGTGAACTCACTGGTGTATCAGTAGGTAGGATAACTTAGTGAATCCCTTCCCACACTCAGAGAGGTGAACAGCCTTTCCCCAGTGTGAACTCACTGGTGTATCAGTAGGTAGGATAAGTGAGTGAATCCCTTCCCACACTCAGAGAGGTGAACAGCCTCTCCCCAGTGTGAACTCGCTGGTGTATCAGCAGGTAGGATAACTGAGTGAATCCCTTCCCACACTCAGAGATGTGAACTGTCTCTCCCCAGTGTGACCTCGCTGGTGGATCAGCAGGTAGGAGAACTGAGTGAATCCCTTCCCACACTCAGAGAGATGAACAGCCTCTCCCCATTGTGACCTCGCTGCTGTATCAGCAGGTTTGATAACTGAGTGAATCCCTTCCCAAACTCAGAGAGGTGAACGGGCTCTCCCCAGTGTGAACTCACTGGTGTATCAGCAGGTGGGATAACTGACTGAATCCCTTCCCACAATCAGAGAGGTGAACGGTCTCTCCCCAGTGTGAACTCGCTGGTGTATCAGTAGTTGGGATAACTGAGTGAATCCCTTCCCACACTCAGAGAGGTGAACGGTCTCTCCCCAGTGTGAACTCACTGGTGTATCAGTAGGTAGGATAACTGAGTGAATCCTTCCCACACTCAGAGAGGTGAACAGCCTCTCCCCAGTGTGAACTCACTGGTGTATCAGTAGGTAGGATAAGTGAGTGAATACCTTCCCAAACTTAGAGAGGTGAACGGCCTCTTCCCAGTGTGAACTCACTGGTGTATCAGCAGGTGAGCTAACTGAGTGAATCCCTTCCCACACTCAGAGAGATGAAAGGTCTCTCCCCAGTGTGAACTCGCTGGTGTATCTGCAGATGGGATAACTGAGTGAATCCCTTCCCAAACTCAGTGAGGTGAACAGTCTCTCCCCAATGTGAACTCGCTGGTATATCAGCAGGTGGGATAACTGAGTGAATCACTTCCCAAACTCAGAGAGGTGAACAGCCTCTCCCCTGTGTGAACTCACTGGTGTATCAGTAGGTAGGATTAGTGAGTGAATCCCTTCCCACACTCAGAGAGGTGAACGGCCTCTCCCCAGTGTGAACTCACTGGTGTATCAGCAGGTCGGATAACTGAGTGAATCCCTTCCCACATTCAGAGAGGTGAACGGTCTCTCGCCAGTGTGAACTCGCTGGTGTATCAGCAGGTAGGATAACTGAGTGAATCCCTTCCCACACTCATAGAGGTGAACAGCCTCTCCCCTGTGTGAACTCACTGGTGTATCAGTAGGTAGGATTAGTGAGTGAATCCCTTCCCACACTCAGAGAGGTGAACGGCCTCTCCCCAGTGTGAACTCACTGGTGTATCAGCAGGTCGGATAACTGAGTGAATCCCTTCCCACATTCAGAGAGGTGAACGGTCTCTCGCCAGTGTGAACTCGCTGGTGTATCAGCAGGTAGGATAACTGAGTGAATCCCTTCCCACACTCAGAGAGGTGAACAGCCTCTCCCCAGTGTGAACTCACTGGTGTATCAGCAGGTGGGATAACTGAGTGAATCACTTCCCACACTCAGAGAGGTGAACGGCCTCTCCCCTGTGTGAACTCACTGGTGTATCAGTAGGTAGGATTAGTGAGTGAATCCCTTCCCACACTCAGAGAGGTGAACGGTCTCTTCCCAGTGTGAACTCACTGGTCTATCAGCAGGTGGGATAAATGAGTGAATCACTTCCCACACAAAGAGAGGTGAACGGTCTCTCCCCAGTGTGAACTCACTGGTGTATCAGCAGGTGGGATAACTGAGTGAATCCCTTCCCAGACTCAGAGAGATGAACGGTCTCTCCCCAGTGTGAACTCGTTGGTGTATCTGCAGATGGGATAACTGAGTCAATCCCTTTCCACACTCAGTGAGGTGAACAGTCTCTCCCCAATGTGAACTCGCTGGTATATCAGTAGGTAGGATTAGTGAGTGAATCCCTTCCCACACTCAGAGAGGTGAACGGCCTCTCCCCAGTGTGAACTCACTGGTGTATCAGCAGGTCGGATAACTGAGTGAATCCCTTCCCACATTCAGAGAGGTGAACGGTCTCTCGCCAGTGTGAACTCGCTGGTGTATCAGCAGGTAGGATAACTGAGTGAATCCCTTCCCACACTCAGAGAGGTGAACAGCCTCTCCCCAGTGTGAACTCACTGGTGTATCAGCAGGTGGGATAACTGAGTGAATCCCTTCCCACACTCAGAGAGGTGAACGGCCTCTCCCCTGTGTGAACTCACTGGTGTATCAGTAGGTAGGATTAGTGAGTGAATCCCTTCCCACACTCAGAGAGGTGAACGGTCTCTTCCCAGTGTGAACTCACTGGTCTATCAGCAGGTGGGATAAATGAGTGAATCACTTCCCACACAAAGAGAGGTGAACGGTCTCTCCCCAATGTGAACTCACTGGTGTATCAGCAGGTGGGATAACTGAGTGAATGCCTTCCCAGACTCAGAGAGGTGAACAGCCTCTCCCCTGTGTGAACTCACTGGTGTATCAGTAGGTAGGATTAGTGAGTGAATCCCTTCCCACACTCAGTGAGGTGAACAGTCTCTCCCCAATGTGAACTCGCTGGTATATCAGCAGGTGGGATAACTGAGTGAATCACTTCCCACACTCAGAGAGGTGAACAGCCTCTCCCCTGTGTGAACTCACTGGTATATCAGTAGGTAGGATTAGTGAGTGAATCCCTTCCCACACTCAGAGTGGTGAACAGTCTCTCCCCAGTGTGAACTCACTGGTGTATCAGGAGGTGAGATAACTGACTGAATCCCTTCCCACACTCAGAGAGGTGAACGGACTCTCCTCAGTGTGAACTCACTGGTGTATCAGCAGGTGAGATAACTGAGTGAATCCCTTCCCACGCTCAGGGAGGTGAACAGTCTCTCCCCAGTGTGACATCGCTGGTGTATCAGCAGGTGGGATAACTGAGTGAATCCCTTCCCACACTCAGAGAGGTGAACAGCCTCTCCCCAGTGTGAACTCGCTGGTGTATCAGCAGGTAGGATAACTGAGTGAATCCCTTTCCACACACAGAGATGTGAACTGTCTCTCCCCAGTGTGACCTCGCTGGTGGATCAGCAGGTAGGATAACTGAGTGAATCCCTTCCCACACTCCGAGAGATGAACAGCCTCTCCCCAGTGTGACCTCGCTGGTGTATCAGCAGGTTTGATAACTGAGTGAATCCCTTCCCAAACTCAGAGAGGTGAACGGCCTCTCCCCAGTGTGAACTCACTGGTGTATCAGCAGGTGGGATAACTGACTGAATCCCTTCCCACGCTCAGAGAGGTGAACGGTCTCTCCCCAGTGTGAACTCACTGGTGTATCAGTTGGTAGGATAACTGAGTGAATCATTCCCACACTCAGAGAGGTGAACAGCCTCTCCCCAGTGTGAACTCACTGTTGTATCAGTAGGTAGGATAAGTGAGTGAATACCTTCCCAAACTTAGAGAGGTGAACGGCCTCTTCCCAGTGTGAACTCACTGGTGTATCAGCAGGTGGGATAACTGAGTGAATCCCTTCCCACACTCAGAGAGATGAAAGGTCTCTCCCCAGTGTGAACTCGCTGGTGTATCTGCAGATGGGATAACTGAGTGAATCCCTTCCCACACTCAGTGAGGTGAACAGTCTCTCCCCAATGTGAACTCGCTGGTATATCAGCAGGTGGGATAACTGAGTGAATCACTTCCCACACTCAGAGAGGTGAACAGCCTCTCCCCTGTGTGAACTCACTGGTGTATGAGTAGGTAGGATTAGTGAGTGAATCCCTTCCCACACTCAGAGAGGTGAACGGCCTCTCCCCAGTGTGAACTCACTGGTGTATCAGCAGGTCGGATAACTGAGTGAATCCCTTCCCACATTCAGAGAGGTGAACGGTCTCTCGCCAGTGTGAACTCGCTGGTGTATCAGCAGGTAGGATAACTGAGTGAATCCCTTCCCACACTCAGAGAGGTGAACAGCCTCTCCCCAGTGTGAACTCACTGGTGTATCAGCAGGTGGGATAACTGAGTGAATCCCTTCCCTCACTCAGAGAGGTGAACGGCCTCTCCCCTGTGTGAACTCACTGGTGTATCAGTAGGTAGGATTAGTGAGTGAATCCCTTCCCACACTCAGAGAGGTGAACGGTCTCTCCCCAGTGTGAACTCACTGGTCTATCAGCAGGTGGGATAAATGAGTGAATCACTTCCCACGCAAAGAGAGGTGAACGGTCTCTCCCCAGTGTGAACTCACTGGTGTATCAGCAGGTGGGATAACTGAGTGAATCCCTTCCCAGACTCAGAGAGATGAACGGTCTCTCCCCAGTGTGAACTCGCTGGTGTATCTGCAGATGGGATAACTGAGTCAATCCCTTTCCACACTCAGTGAGGTGAACAGACTCTCCCCAAAGTGAACTCGCTGGTATATCAGCAGGTGGGATAACTGAGTGAATCACTTCCCACACTCAGAGAGGTGAACAGCCTCTCCCCTGTGTGAACTCACTGGTGTATCAGTAGGTAGGATTAGTGAGTGAATCCCTTCCCACACTCAGTGAGGTGAACAGTCTCTCCCCAATGTGAACTCGCTGGTATATCAGCAGGTGGGATAACTGAGTGAATCACTTCCCACACTCAGAGAGGTGAACAGCCTCTCCCCTGTGTGAACTCACTGGTGTATCAGTAGGTAGGATTAGTGAGTGAATCCCTTCCCACACTCAGAGAGCTGAACAGTCTCTCCCCAGTGTGAACTCGCTGGTGTATTAGCAGGTAGGATAACTGAGTGAATCCCTTCCCACACTCAGAGATGTGAACTGTCTCTCCCCAGTGTGACCTCGCTGGTGGATCAGCAGGTAGGAGAACTGAGTGAATCCCTTCCCACACTCAGAGAGATGAACAGCCTCTCCCCATTGTGACCTCGCTGCTGTATCAGCAGGTTTGATAACTGAGTGAATCCCTTCCCAAACTCAGAGAGGTGAACGGGCTCTCCCCAGTGTGAACTCACTGGTGTATCAGCAGGTGGGATAACTGACTGAATCCCTTCCCACAATCAGAGAGGTGAACGGTCTCTCCCCAGTGTGAACTCGCTGGTGTATCAGTAGTTGGGATAACTGAGTGAATCCCTTCCCACACTCAGAGAGGTGAACGGTCTCTCCCCAGTGTGAACTCACTGGTGTATCAGTAGGTAGGATAACTGAGTGAATCCTTCCCACACTCAGAGAGGTGAACAGCCTCTCCCCAGTGTGAACTCACTGGTGTATCAGTAGGTAGGATAAGTGAGTGAATACCTTCCCAAACTTAGAGAGGTGAACGGCCTCTTCCCAGTGTGAACTCACTGGTGTATCAGCAGGTGAGCTAACTGAGTGAATCCCTTCCCACACTCAGAGAGATGAAAGGTCTCTCCCCAGTGTGAACTCGCTGGTGTATCTGCAGATGGGATAACTGAGTGAATCCCTTCCCAAACTCAGTGAGGTGAACAGTCTCTCCCCAATGTGAACTCGCTGGTATATCAGCAGGTGGGATAACTGAGTGAATCACTTCCCACACTCAGAGAGGTGAACAGCCTCTCCCCTGTGTGAACTCACTGGTGTATCAGTAGGTAGGATTAGTGAGTGAATCCCTTCCCACACTCAGAGAGGTGAACGGCCTCTCCCCAGTGTGAACTCACTGGTGTATCAGCAGGTCGGATAACTGAGTGAATCCCTTCCCACATTCAGAGAGGTGAACGGTCTCTCGCCAGTGTGAACTCGCTGGTGTATCAGCAGGTAGGATAACTGAGTGAATCCCTTCCCACACTCAGAGAGGTGAACAGCCTCTCCCCTGTGTGAACTCACTGGTGTATCAGTAGGTAGGATTAGTGAGTGAATCCCTTCCCACACTCAGAGAGGTGAACGGCCTCTCCCCAGTGTGAACTCACTGGTGTATCAGCAGGTCGGATAACTGAGTGAATCCCTTCCCACATTCAGAGAGGTGAACGGTCTCTCGCCAGTGTGAACTCGCTGGTGTATCAGCAGGTAGGATAACTGAGTGAATCCCTTCCCACACTCAGAGAGGTGAACAGCCTCTCCCCAGTGTGAACTCACTGGTGTATCAGCAGGTGGGATAACTGAGTGAATCACTTCCCACACTCAGAGAGGTAAACGGCCTCTCCCCTGTGTGAACTCACTGGTGTATCAGTAGGTAGGATTAGTGAGTGAATCCCTTCCCACACTCAGAGAGGTGAACGGTCTCTTCCCAGTGTGAACTCACTGGTCTATCAGCAGGTGGGATAAATGAGTGAATCACTTCCCACACAAAGAGAGGTGAACGGTCTCTCCCCAGTGTGAACTCACTGGTGTATCAGCAGGTGGGATAACTGAGTGAATCCCTTCCCAGACTCAGAGAGATGAACGGTCTCTCCCCAGTGTGAACTCGCTGGTGTATCTGCAGATGGGATAACTGAGTCAATCCCTTTCCACACTCAGTGAGGTGAACAGTCTCTCCCCAATGTGAACTCGCTGGTATATCAGTAGGTAGGATTAGTGAGTGAATCCCTTCCCACACTCAGAGAGGTGAACGGCCTCTCCCCAGTGTGAACTCACTGGTGTATCAGCAGGTCGGATAACTGAGTGAATCCCTTCCCACATTCAGAGAGGTGAACGGTCTCTCGCCAGTGTGAACTCGCTGGTGTATCAGCAGGTAGGATAACTGAGTGAATCCCTTCCCACACTCAGAGAGGTGAACAGCCTCTCCCCAGTGTGAACTCACTGGTGTATCAGCAGGTGGGATAACTGAGTGAATCCCTTCCCACACTCAGAGAGGTGAACGGCCTCTCCCCTGTGTGAACTCACTGGTGTATCAGTAGGTAGGATTAGTGAGTGAATCCCTTCCCACACTCAGAGAGGTGAACGGTCTCTTCCCAGTGTGAACTCACTGGTCTATCAGCAGGTGGGATAAATGAGTGAATCACTTCCCACACAAAGAGAGGTGAACGGTCTCTCCCCAATGTGAACTCACTGGTGTATCAGCAGGTGGGATAACTGAGTGAATGCCTTCCCAGACTCAGAGAGGTGAACAGCCTCTCCCCTGTGTGAACTCACTGGTGTATCAGTAGGTAGGATTAGTGAGTGAATCCCTTCCCACACTCAGTGAGGTGAACAGTCTCTCCCCAATGTGAACTCGCTGGTATATCAGCAGGTGGGATAACTGAGTGAATCACTTCCCACACTCAGAGAGGTGAACAGCCTCTCCCCTGTGTGAACTCACTGGTATATCAGTAGGTAGGATTAGTGAGTGAATCCCTTCCCACACTCAGAGTGGTGAACAGTCTCTCCCCAGTGTGAACTCACTGGTGTATCAGGAGGTGAGATAACTGACTGAATCCCTTCCCACACTCAGAGAGGTGAACGGACTCTCCTCAGTGTGAACTCACTGGTGTATGAGTAGGTAGGATTAGTGAGTGAATCCCTTCCCACACTCAGAGAGGTGAACGGCCTCTCCCCAGTGTGAACTCACTGGTGTATCAGCAGGTCGGATAACTGAGTGAATCCCTTCCCACATTCAGAGAGGTGAACGGTCTCTCGCCAGTGTGAACTCGCTGGTGTATCAGCAGGTAGGATAACTGAGTGAATCCCTTCCCACACTCAGAGAGGTGAACAGCCTCTCCCCAGTGTGAACTCACTGGTGTATCAGCAGGTGGGATAACTGAGTGAATCCCTTCCCTCACTCAGAGAGGTGAACGGCCTCTCCCCTGTGTGAACTCACTGGTGTATCAGTAGGTAGGATTAGTGAGTGAATCCCTTCCCACACTCAGAGAGGTGAACGGTCTCTCCCCAGTGTGAACTCACTGGTCTATCAGCAGGTGGGATAAATGAGTGAATCACTTCCCACACAAAGAGAGGTGAACGGTCTCTCCCCAGTGTGAACTCACTGGTGTATCAGCAGGTGGGATAACTGAGTGAATCCCTTCCCAGACTCAGAGAGATGAACGGTCTCTCCCCAGTGTGAACTCGCTGGTGTATCTGCAGATGGGATAACTGAGTCAATCCCTTTCCACACTCAGTGAGGTGAACAGACTCTCCCCAAAGTGAACTCGCTGGTATATCAGCAGGTGGGATAACTGAGTGAATCACTTCCCACACTCAGAGAGGTGAAAGCCTCTCCCCTGTGTGAACTCACTGGTGTATCAGTAGGTAGGATTAGTGAGTGAATCCCTTCCCACACTCAGTGAGGTGAACAGTCTCTCCCCAATGTGAGCTCGCTGGTATATCAGCAGGTGGGATAACTGAGTGAATCACTTCCCACACTCAGAGAGGTGAACAGCCTCTCCCCTGTGTGAACTCACTGGTGTATCAGTAGGTAGGATTAGTGAGTGAATCCCTTCCCACACTCAGAGAGCTGAACAGTCTCTCCCCAGTGTGAACTCGCTGGTGTATTAGCAGGTGGGATAACTGAGTGAATCACTTCCCAAACTCAGAGAGTTGAACGGCCTCTCCCCATTGTGAACTCGCTGGTGTATCAGCAGGTGGGATAACTGAATGAATCCCTTCCCACACTCAGAGAGGTGAACAGTCTCTCACCAGTGTGAACTCACTTGTGAATCTGCAGTTGTAATAACTGAGTGAATCCCTTCCCACACTCAGAGTGGTGAACAGCCTCTCCCCAGTGTGAACTCGCTGGTGTATCAGCAGGTAGGATAACTGAGTGAATCCCTTCCCACACTCAGAGAGGTGAACGGACTCTCCTCAGTGTGAACTCACTGGTGTATCAGCAGGTGAGATAACTGAGTGAATCTCTTCCCACACTCAGAGAGCTGAACAGTCTCTCCCCAGTGTGAACTCGCTGGTGTATTAGCAGGTGGGATAACTGAGTGAATCACTTCCCAAACTCAGAGAGTTGAACGGCCTCTCCCAATTGTGAACTCGCTGGTGTATCAGCAGGTGGGATAACTGAATGAATCCCTTCCCACACTCAGAGAGGTGAACAGTCTCTCACCAGTGTGAACTCACTTGTGAATCTGCAGTTGTAATAACTGAGTGAATCCCTTCCCACACTCAGAGTGGTGACCGGCCTCTCCCCAGTTTGAACTCGCTGGTGTATCAGTAGTTGGGATAACTGAGTGAATCCCTTCCCACACTCAGAGAGTTGAAAGGTCTCTCCCCAGTGTGAACTCACTGGTGTATCAGTAGGTAGGATAACTTAGTGAATCCCTTCCCACACTCAGAGAGGTGAACAGCCTTTCCCCAGTGTGAACTCACTGGTGTATCAGTAGGTAGGATAAGTGAGTGAATCCCTTCCCACACTCAGAGAGGTGAACAGCCTCTCCCCAGTGTGAACTCGCTGGTGTATCAGCAGGTAGGATAACTGAGTGAATCCCTTCCCACACTCAGAGATGTGAACTGTCTCTCCCCAGTGTGACCTCGCTGGTGGATCAGCAGGTAGGAGAACTGAGTGAATCCCTTCCCACACTCAGAGAGATGAACAGCCTCTCCCCATTGTGACCTCGCTGCTGTATCAGCAGGTTTGATAACTGAGTGAATCCCTTCCCAAACTCAGAGAGGTGAACGGGCTCTCCCCAGTGTGAACTCACTGGTGTATCAGCAGGTGGGATAACTGACTGAATCCCTTCCCACAATCAGAGAGGTGGACGGTCTCTCCCCAGTGTGAACTCGCTGGTGTATCAGTAGTTGGGATAACTGAGTGAATCCCTTCCCACACTCAGAGAGGTGAACGGTCTCTCCCCAGTGTGAACTCACTGGTGTATCAGTAGGTAGGATAACTGAGTGAATCCTTCCCACACTCAGAGAGGTGAACAGCCTCTCCCCAGTGTGAACTCACTGGTGTATCAGTAGGTAGGATAAGTGAGTGAATCCCTTCCCACACAAAGAGAGGTGAACGGTCTCTCCCCAGTGTGAACTCACTGGTGTATCAGCAGGTGGGATAACTGAGTGAATCCCTTCCCAGACTCAGAGAGATGAACGGTCTCTCCCCAGTGTGAACTCGCTGGTGTATCTGCAGATGGGATAACTGAGTCAATCCCTTTCCACACTCAGTGAGGTGAACAGTCTCTCCCCAATGTGAACTCGCTGGTATATCAGTAGGTAGGATTAGTGAGTGAATCCCTTCCCACACTCAGAGAGGTGAACGGCCTCTCCCCAGTGTGAACTCACTGGTGTATCAGCAGGTCGGATAACTGAGTGAATCCCTTCCCACATTCAGAGAGGTGAACGGTCTCTCGCCAGTGTGAACTCGCTGGTGTATCAGCAGGTAGGATAACTGAGTGAATCCCTTCCCACACTCAGAGAGGTGAACAGCCTCTCCCCTGTGTGAACTCACTGGTGTATCAGTAGGTAGGATTAGTGAGTGAATCCCTTCCCACACTCAGAGAGGTGAACGGCCTCTCCCCAGTGTGAACTCACTGGTGTATCAGCAGGTCGGATAACTGAGTGAATCCCTTCCCACATTCAGAGAGGTGAACGGTCTCTCGCCAGTGTGAACTCGCTGGTGTATCAGCAGGTAGGATAACTGAGTGAATCCCTTCCCACACTCAGAGAGGTGAACAGCCTCTCCCCAGTGTGAACTCACTGGTGTATCAGCAGGTGGGATAACTGAGTGAATCACTTCCCACACTCAGAGAGGTGAACGGTCTCTTCCCAGTGTGAACTCACTGGTCTATCAGCAGGTAGGATTAGTGAGTGAATCCCTTCCCACACAAAGAGAGGTGAACGGTCTCTACCCAGTGTGAACTCACTGGTGTATCAGCAGGTGGGATAACTGAGTGAATCCCTTCCCAGACTCAGAGAGATGAACGGTCTCTCCCCAGTGTGAACTCGCTGGTGTATCTGCAGATGGGATAACTGAGTCAATCCCTTTCCACACTCAGTGAGGTGAACAGTCTCTCCCCAATGTGAACTCGCTGGTATATCAGTAGGTAGGATTAGTGAGTGAATCCCTTCCCACACTCAGAGAGGTGAACGGCCTCTCCCCAGTGTGAACTCACTGGTGTATCAGCAGGTCGGATAACTGAGTGAATCCCTTCCCACATTCAGAGAGGTGAACGGTCTCTCGCCAGTGTGAACTCGCTGGTGTATCAGCAGGTAGGATAACTGAGTGAATCCCTTCCCACATTCAGAGAGGTGAACAGCCTCTCCCCAGTGTGAACTCACTGGTGTATCAGCAGGTGGGATAACTGAGTGAATCCCTTCCCACACTCAGAGAGGTGAACGGCCTCTCCCCTGTGTGAACTCACTGGTGTATCAGTAGGTAGGATTAGTGAGTGAATCCCTTCCCACACTCAGAGAGGTGAACGGTCTCTTCCCAGTGTGAACTCACTGGTCTATCAGCAGGTGGGATAAATGAGTGAATCACTTCCCACACAAAGAGAGGTGAACGGTCTCTCCCCAATGTGAACTCACTGGTGTATCAGCAGGTGGGATAACTGAGTGAATCCCTTCCCAGACTCAGAGAGGTGAACTGCCTCTCCCCTGTGTGAACTCACTGGTGTATCAGTAGGTAGGATTAGTGAGTGAATCCCTTCCCACACTCAGTGAGGTGAACAGTCTCTCCCCAATGTGAACTCGCTGGTATATCAGCAGGTGGGATAACTGAGTGAATCACTTCCCACACTCAGAGAGGTGAACAGCCTCTCCCCTGTGTGAACTCACTGGTATATCAGTAGGTAGGATTAGTGAGTGAATCCCTTCCCACACTCAGAGTGGTGAACAGTCTCTCCCCAGTGTGAACTCACTGGTGTATCAGGAGGTGAGATAACTGACTGAATCCCTTCCCACACTCAGAGAGGTGAACGGACTCTCCTCAGTGTGAACTCACTGGTGTATCAGCAGGTGAGATAACTGAGTGAATCCCTTTCCACACACAGAGATGTGAACTGTCTCTCCCCAGTGTGACCTCGCTGGTGGATCAGCAGGTAGGATAACTGAGTGAATCCCTTCCCACACTCAGAGAGATGAACAGCCTCTCCCCAGTGTGACCTCGCTGGTGTATCAGCAGGTTTGATAACTGAGTGAATCCCTTCCCAAACTCAGAGAGTTGAACGGCCTCTCCCCAGTGTGAACTCACTGGTGTATCAGCAGGTGGGATAACTGACTGAATCCCTTCCCACGCTCAGAGAGTTGAACAGCCTCTCCCCAGTGTGAACTCACTGTTGTATCAGTAGGTAGGATAAGTGAGTGAATACCTTCCCAAACTTAGAGAGGTGAACGGCCTCTTCCCAGTGTGAACTCACTGGTGTATCAGCAGGTGGGAAAACTGAGTGAATCCCTTCCCACACTCAGAGAGATGAAAGGTCTCTCCCCAGTGTGAACTCGCTGGTGTATCTGCAGATGGGATAACTGAGTGAATCCCTTCCCACACTCAGTGAGGTGAACAGTCTCTCCCCAATGTGAACTCGCTGGTATATCAGCAGGTGGGATAACTGAGTGAATCACTTCCCACACTCAGAGAGGTGAACGGCCTCTCCCCAGTGTGAAATCACTGGTGTATCAGCAGGTCGGATAACTGAGTGAATCCCTTCCCACATTCAGAGAGGTGAACGGTGTCTCCCCAGTGTGAACTCGCTGGTGTATCAGCAGGTAGGATAACTGAGTGAATCCCTTCCCACACTCAGAGAGGTGAACAGCCTCTCCCCAGTGTGAACTCACTGGTGTATCAGGAGGTGGGATAACTGAGTGAATCCCTTCCCACACTCAGAGAGGTGAAGGGACTCTCCTCAGTGTGAACTCACTGGTGTATCAGCAGGTGAGATAACTGAGTGAATCCCTTCCCACGCTCAGGGAGGTGAACAGTCTCACCCCAGTGTGACGTCGCTGGTATATCAGCAGGTGGGATAACTGAGTGAATCCCTTCCCACACTCAGAGAGGTGAACGGTCTCTCCCCAGTGTGAACTCACTGGTGTATCAGTAGTTGGGATAACTGAGTGAATCCCTTCCCACACTCAGAGAGGTGAACAGCCTCTCCCCAGTGTGAACTCGCTGGTGTATCAGCAGGTAGGATAACTGAGTGAATCCCTTCCCACACTCAGAGAGGTGAACGGTCTCACCCCAGTGTGACCTCGCTGGTGGATCAGCAGGTAGGATAACTGAGTGAATCCCTTCCCACACTCAGAGAGATGAACAGCCTCTCCCCATGTGACCTCGCTGGTGTATCAGCAGGTTTGATAACTGAGTGAATACCTTCCAAACTCAGAGAGGTGAACGGCCTCTGCCCAGTGTGAACTCACTGGTGTATCAGCAGGTGGGATAACTGAGGGAATCCCTTCCCACAATCAGAGAGGTGAACGGTCTCTCCCCAGTGTGAACTCGCTGGTGTATCAGCAGGTAGGTGAACTGAGTGAATCCCTTCCCACACTCAGAGAGGTGAACAGCCTCTCCCCAGTGTGAACTCACTGGTGTATCAGCAGGTGGGATAACTGAGTGAATCCCTTCTCACACTCAGAGAGGTGAAAGGCCTCTCCCCAGTGTGACCTCGCTAGTTTATCAGCAGGTGGGATAACTGAGTGAATCCCTTCCCACATTCAGAGAGGTGAACGGTCTCTCCCCAGTGTGAACTCACTGGTCTATCAGCAGGTGGGATAACTGAGTGAATCACTTCACACACAAAGAGAGGTGAATGGTCTCTCCCCAATGTGAACTCGCTGGTGTATCAGCAGGTGGGATAACTGAGTGAATCCCTTCCAACACTCAGAGAGGTGAACGGCCTCTCCCCAGTGTGAACTCACTGGTGTATCAGCAGGTGGAATAACTGAGTGAATCCCTTCCCACACTCAGAGAGGTGAACGGTCTCTCCCCAGTGTGAACTCGCTGGTGTATCAGTAGGTGGGATAACTGAGTGAATCCCTTCCCACACGCAGAGAGGTGGACGGTCTCTCCCCAGTGTGAACTCGCTGGTGTATCAGTAGGTGGGATAACTGAGTGAATCCCTTCCCACACTCAGAGAGGTGAACGGTCTCTCCCCAGTGTGAACTCACTGGTGTATCAGCAGGTGGGATAAGTGAGTGAATCCCTCCCCACACTCAGAGAGGTGAACGGTTTCTTCCCAGTGTGAACTCACAGGTGTATCAGTTAGTGGGATAACTGAGTGAATCCCTTCCCACACTCAGATAGTTGAACGTTCTCTCCCCAGTTTGAACTCACTGGTATATCAGTAGGTGGGATAACTGAGTGAATCCCTTCCCACACTCAGAGAGGTGAACGGTCTCTCCTCAGTGTGAACTGACTGGTGTATCAGCAGGTGAGATAACTGAGTGTATCCCTTCCCACACTCAGTGAGGTGAACAGTCTCTTCCCAGTGTGAACTCACTGGTGTATCAGCAGGTGAGATAACTGAGTGAATGCCTTCCCACACTCAGAGAGGTGAAAAGACTCTCCCCAGTGTGAACTCACTGGTGCATCAGTAGGTGGGATAACTGATTGAATCCCTTCCCACACTCAGAGAGGTGAACAGTCTCTCCCCTGTGTGATCTCGTTGGTGTATCAGCAGGTGGGATAACTGAGTGAATCTCTTCCCAAACTCAGAGAGTTGAACGGCCTCTCCCCATTGTGAACTCGCTGGTGTATCAGCAGGTGGGATAACTGAGTGAATCCCTAACCACACTCAGAGAGGTGAACAGTCTCTCACCAGTGTGAACTCACTTGTGAATCTGCAGTTGTAATAACTGTGTGAATCCCTTCCCACACTCAGAGTGGTGACCGGCCTCTCCCCAGTGTGAACTCGCTGGTGTATCAGTAGTTGGGATAACTGAGTGAATCCCTTCCCACACTCAGAGAGTTGAAAGGTCTCTCCCCAGTGTGAACTCACTGGTGTATCAGTAGGTAGGATAACTTAGTGAATCCCTTCCCACACTCAGAGAGGTGAACAGCCTTTCCCCAGTGTGAACTCACTGGTGTATCAGTAGGTAGGATAAGTGAGTGAATCCCTTCCCACACTCAGAGAGGTGAACAGCCTCTCCCCAGTGTGAACTCGCTGGTGTATCAGCAGGTAGGATAACTGAGTGAATCCCTTCCCACACTCAGAGATGTGAACTGTCTCTCCCCAATGTGAACTCGCTGGTATATCAGCAGGTGGGATAACTGAGTGAATCACTTCCCACACTCAGAGAGGTGAACAGCCTCTCCCCTGTGTGAACTCACTGGTGTATCAGTAGGTAGGATTAGTGAGTGAATCCCTTCCCACACTCAGAGAGGTGAACGGCCTCTCCCCAGTGTGAACTCACTGGTGTATCAGCAGGTCGGATAACTGAGTGAATCCCTTCCCACATTCAGAGAGGTGAACGGTCTCTCGCCAGTGTGAACTCGCTGGTGTATCAGCAGGTAGGATAACTGAGTGAATCCCTTCCCACACTCAGAGAGGTGAACAGCCTCTCCCCTGTGTGAACTCACTGGTGTATCAGTAGGTAGGATTAGTGAGTGAATCCCTTCCCACACTCAGAGAGGTGAACGGCCTCTCCCCAGTGTGAACTCACTGGTGTATCAGCAGGTCGGATAACTGAGTGAATCCCTTCCCACATTCAGAGAGGTGAACGGTCTCTCGCCAGTGTGAACTCGCTGGTGTATCAGCAGGTAGGATAACTGAGTGAATCCCTTCCCACACTCAGAGAGGTGAACAGCCTCTCCCCAGTGTGAACTCACTGGTGTATCAGCAGGTGGGATAACTGAGTGAATCACTTCCCACACTCAGAGAGGTGAACGGCCTCTCCCCTGTGTGAACTCACTGGTGTATCAGTAGGTAGGATTAGTGAGTGAATCCCTTCCCACACTCAGAGAGGTGAACGGTCTCTTCCCAGTGTGAACTCACTGGTCTATCAGCAGGTGGGATAAATGAGTGAATCACTTCCCACACAAAGAGAGGTGAACGGTCTATCCCCAGTGTGAACTCACTGGTGTATCAGCAGGTGGGATAACTGAGTGAATCCCTTCCCAGACTCAGAGAGATGAACGGTCTCTCCCCAGTGTGAACTCGCTGGTGTATCTGCAGATGGGATAACTGAGTCAATCCCTTTCCACACTCAGTGAGGTGAACAGTCTCTCCCCAATGTGAACTCGCTGGTATATCAGTAGGTAGGATTAGTGAGTGAATCCCTTCCCACACTCAGAGAGGTGAACGGCCTCTCCCCAGTGTGAACTCACTGGTGTATCAGCAGGTCGGATAACTGAGTGAATCCCTTCCCACATTTAGAGAGGTGAACGGTCTCTCGCCAGTGTGAACTCGCTGGTGTATCAGCAGGTAGGATAACTGAGTGAATCCCTTCCCACACTCAGAGAGGTGAACAGCCTCTCCCCAGTGTGAACTCACTGGTGTATCAGCAGGTGGGATAACTGAGTGAATCCCTTCCCACACTCAGAGAGGTGAACGGCCTCTCCCCTGTGTGAACTCACTGGTGTATCAGTAGGTAGGATTAGTGAGTGAATCCCTTCCCACACTCAGAGAGGTGAACGGTCTCTTCCCAGTGTGAACTCACTGGTCTATCAGCAGGTGGGATAAATGAGTGAATCACTTCCCACACAAAGAGAGGTGAACGGTCTCTCCCCAATGTGAACTCACTGGTGTATCAGCAGGTGGGATAACTGAGTGAATCCCTTCCCAGACTCAGAGAGGTGAACAGCCTCTCCCCTGTGTGAACTCACTGGTGTATCAGTAGGTAGGATTAGTGAGTGAATCCCTTCCCACACTCAGTGAGGTGAACAGTCTCTCCCCAATGTGAACTCGCTGGTATATCAGCAGGTGGGATAACTGAGTGAATCACTTCCCACACTCAGAGAGGTGAACAGCCTCTCCCCTGTGTGAACTCACTGGTATATCAGTAGGTAGGATTAGTGAGTGAATCCCTTCCCACACTCAGAGTGGTGAACAGTCTCTCCCCAGTGTGAACTCACTGGTGTATCAGGAGGTGAGATAACTGACTGAATCCCTTCCCACACTCAGAGAGGTGAACGGACTCTCCTCAGTGTGAACTCACTGGTGTATCAGCAGGTGAGATAACTGAGTGAATCCCTTCCCACGCTCAGGGAGGTGAACAGTCTCTCCCCAGTGTGACATCGCTGGTGTATCAGCAGGTGGGATAACTGAGTGAATCCCTTCCCACACTCAGAGAGGTGAACAGCCTCTCCCCAGTGTGAACTCGCTGGTGTATCAGCAGGTTTGATAACTGAGTGAATCCCTTCCCAAACTCAGAGAGGTGAACGGCCTCTCCCCAGTGTGAACTCACTGGTGTATCAGCAGGTGGGATAACTGACTGAATCCCTTCCCACGCTCAGAGAGGTGAACGGTCTCTCCCCAGTGTGAACTCACTGGTGTATCAGTTGGTAGGATAACTGAGTGAATCCTTCCCACACTCAGAGAGGTGAACAGCCTCTCCCCAGTGTGAACTCACTGTTGTATCAGTATGTAGGTTAAGTGAGTGAATACCTTCCCAAACTTAGTGAGGTGAACGGCCTCTTCCCAGTGTGAACTCACTGGTGTATCAGCAGGTGGGATAACTGAGTGAATCCCTTCCCACACTCAGAGAGATGAAAGGTCTCTCCCCAGTGTGAACTCGCTGGTGTATCTGCAGATGGGATAACTGAGTGAATCCCTTCCCACACTCAGTGAGGTGAACAGTCTCTCCCCAATGTGAACTCGCTGGTATATCAGCAGGTGGGATAACTGAGTGAATCACTTCCCACACTCAGAGAGGTGAACGGCCTCTCCCCAGTGTGAACTCACTGGTGTATCAGCAGGTCGGATAACTGAGTGAATCCCTTCCCACATTCAGAGAGGTGAACGGTCTCTCGCCAGTGTGAACTCGCTGGTGTATCAGCAGGTAGGATAACTGAGTGAATCCCTTCCCACACTCAGAGAGGTGAACAGCCTCTCCCCAGTGTGAACTCACTGGTGTATCAGCAGGTGGGATAACTGAGTGAATCCCTTCCCACACTCAGAGAGGTGAACGGCCTCTCCCCTGTGTGAACTCACTGGTGTATCAGTAGGTAGGATTAGTGAGTGAATCCCTTCCCACACTCAGAGAGGTGAACGGTCTCTTCCCAGTGTGAACTCACTGGTCTATCAGCAGGTGGGATAAATGAGTGAATCACTTCCCACACAAAGAGAGGTGAACGGTCTCTCCCCAATGTGAACTCACTGGTGTATCAGCAGGTGGGATAACTGAGTGAATCCCTTCCCAGACTCAGAGAGGTGAACAGCCTCTCCCCTGTGTGAACTCACTGGTGTATCAGTAGGTAGGATTAGTGAGTGAATCCCTTCCCACACTCAGTGAGGTGAACAGTCTCTCCCCAATGTGAACTCGCTGGTATATCAGCAGGTGGGATAACTGAGTGAATCACTTCCCACACTCAGAGAGGTGAACAGCCTCTCCCCTGTGTGAACTCACTGGTATATCAGTAGGTAGGATTAGTGAGTGAATCCCTTCCCACACTCAGAGTGGTGAACAGTCTCTCCCCAGTGTGAACTCACTGGTGTATCAGGAGGTGAGATAACTGACTGAATCCCTTCCCACACTCAGAGAGGTGAACGGACTCTCCTCAGTGTGAACTCACTGGTGTATCAGCAGGTGAGATAACTGAGTGAATCCCTTCCCACGCTCAGGGAGGTGAACAGTCTCTCCCCAGTGTGACATCGCTGGTGTATCAGCAGGTGGGATAACTGAGTGAATCCCTTCCCACACTCAGAGAGGTGAACAGCCTCTCCCCAGTGTGAACTCGCTGGTGTATCAGCAGGTAGGATAACTGAGTGAATCCCTTTCCACACACAGAGATGTGAACTGTCTCTCCCCAGTGTGACCTCGCTGGTGGATCAGCAGGTAGGATAACTGAGTGAATCCCTTCCCACACTCAGAGAGATGAACAGCCTCTCCCCAGTGTGACCTCGCTGGTGTATCAGCAGGTTTGATAACTGAGTGAATCCCTTCCCAAACTCAGAGAGGTGAACGGCCTCTCCCCAGTGTGAACTCACTGGTGTATCAGCAGGTGGGATAACTGACTGAATCCCTTCCCACGCTCAGAGAGGTGAACGGTCTCTCCCCAGTGTGAACTCACTGGTGTATCAGTTGGTAGGATAACTGAGTGAATCCTTCCCACACTCAGAGAGGTGAACAGCCTCTCCCCAGTGTGAACTCACTGTTGTATCAGTAGGTAGGATAAGTGAGTGAATACCTTCCCAAACTTAGAGAGGTGAACGGCCTCTTCCCAGTGTGAACTCACTGGTGTATCAGCAGGTGGGATAACTGAGTGAATCCCTTCCCACACTCAGAGAGATGAAAGGTCTCTCCCCAGTGTGAACTCGCTGGTGTATCTGCAGATGGGATAACTGAGTGAATCCCTTCCCACACTCAGTGAGGTGAACAGTCTCTCCCCAATGTGAACTCGCTGGTATATCAGCAGGTGGGATAACTGAGTGAATCACTTCCCACACTCAGAGAGGTGAACGGCCTCTCCCCAGTGTGAAATCACTGGTGTATCAGCAGGTCGGATAACTGAGTGAATCCCTTCCCACATTCAGAGAGGTGAACGGTGTCTCCCCAGTGTGAACTCGCTGGTGTATCAGCAGGTAGGATAACTGAGTGAATCCCTTCCCACACTCAGAGAGGTGAACAGCCTCTCCCCAGTGTGAACTCACTGGTGTATCAGGAGGTGGGATAACTGAGTGAATCCCTTCCCACACTCAGAGAGGTGAAGGGACTCTCCTCAGTGTGAACTCACTGGTGTATCAGCAGGTGAGATAACTGAGTGAATCCCTTCCCACGCTCAGGGAGGTGAACAGTCTCACCCCAGTGTGACGTCGCTGGTATATCAGCAGGTGGGATAACTGAGTGAATCCCTTCCCACACTCAGAGAGGTGAACGGTCTCTCCCCAGTGTGAACTCACTGGTGTATCAGTAGTTGGGATAACTGAGTGAATCCCTTCCCACACTCAGAGAGGTGAACAACCTCTCCCCAGTGTGAACTCGCTGGTGTATCAGCAGGTAGGATAACTGAGTGAATCCCTTCCCACACTCAGAGAGGTGAACGGTCTCACCCCAGTGTGACCTCGCTGGTGGATCAGCAGGTAGGATAACTGAGTGAATCCCTTCCCACACTCAGAGAGATGAACAGCCTCTCCCCATCTGACCTCGCTGGTGTATCAGCAAGTTTGATAACTGAGTGAATACCTTCCAAACTCAGAGAGGTGAACGGCCTCTGCCCAGTGTGAACTCACTGGTGTATCAGCAGGTGGGATAACTGAGGGAATCCCTTCCCACAATCAGAGAGGTGAACGGTCTCTCCCCAGTGTGAACTCGCTGGTGTATCAGCAGGTAGGTGAACTGAGTGAATCCCTTCCCACACTCAGAGAGGTGAACAGCCTCTCCCCAGTGTGAACTCACTGGTGTATCAGCAGGTGGGATAACTGAGTGAATCCCTTCTCACACTCAGAGATGTGAACGGCCTCTCCCCAGTGTGACCTCGCTAGTTTATCAGCAGGTGGGATAACTGAGTGAATCCCTTCCCACATTCAGAGAGGTGAACGGTCTCTCCCCAGTGTGAACTCACTGGTCTATCAGCAGGTGGGATAACTGAGTGAATCACTTCACACACAAAGAGAGGTGAATGGTCTCTCCCCAATGTGAACTCGCTGGTGTATCAGCAGGTGGGATAACTGGGTGAATCCCTTCCAACACACAGAGAGGTGAACGGCCTCTCCCCAGTGTGAACTCACTGGTGTATCAGCAGGTGGAATAACTGAGTGAATCCCTTCCCACACTCAGAGAGGTGAACGGTCTCTCCCCAGTGTGAACTCGCTGGTGTATCAGTAGGTGGGATAACTGAGTGAATCCATTCCCACACGCAGAGAGGTGGACGGTCTCTCCCCAGTGTGAACTCGCTGGTGTATCAGTAGGTGGGATAACTGAGTGAATCCCTTCCCACACTCAGAGAGGTGAACGGTCTCTCCCCAGTGTGAACTCACTGGTGTATCAGCAGGTGGGATAAGTGAGTGAATCCCTCCCCACACTCAGAGAGGTGAACGGTTTCTTCCCAGTGTGAACTCACAGGTGTATCAGTTAGTGGGATAACTGAGTGAATCCCTTCCCACACTCAGATAGTTGAACGTTCTCTCCCCAGTGTGAACTCACTGGTATATCAGTAGGTGGGATAACTGAGTGAATCCCTTCCCACACTCAGAGAGGTGAACGGTCTCTCCTCAGTGTGAACTGACTGGTGTATCAGCAGGTGAGATAACTGAGTGAATCCCTTCCCACACTCAGTGAGGTGAACAGTCTCTTCCCAGTGTGAACTCACTGGTGTATCAGCAGGTGAGATAACTGAGTGAATGCCTTCCCACACTCAGAGAGGTGAAAAGACTCTCCCCAGTGTGAACTCACTGGTGCATCAGTAGGTGGGATAACTGATTGAATCCCTTCCCACACTCAGAGAGGTGAACAGTCTCTCCCCTGTGTGATCTCGTTGGTGTATCAGCAGGTGGGATAACTGAGTGAATCTCTTCCCAAACTCAGAGAGTTGAACGGCCTCTCCCCATTGTGAACTCGCTGGTGTATCAGCAGGTGGGATAACTGAGTGAATCCCTAACCACACTCAGAGAGGTGAACAGTCTCTCACCAGTGTGAACTCACTTGTGAATCTGCAGTTGTAATAACTGTGTGAATCCCTTCCCACACTCAGAGTGGTGAACGGCCTCTACCCAGTGAGACCTCGCTGGTGTATCAGCAGGTGGGATAACTGAGTGAATCCCTTCCCACACTCAGAGAGGTGAACGGCCTCTCCCCAGTGTGACTTCGCTGGTGTATCAGCAGGTGGATAATTGAGTGAATCTGTTCCCTCACTCAGAGAGGTGAACAGTCTCTCTCCAGTGTGAACTCACTGGCCTATCAGGAGGTTGGATAACTGAGTGAATCCCTTCCCACGCTCAGGGAGGTGAACAGTCTCTCCCCAGTGTGACCTCGCTGCTATATCAGCAGATGGGATAACTGAGTGAATCCCATCCCACACTCAGAGAGGTGAACAGCCTCTCCCCAGTGTGAACTCACTGGTGTATCAGTAGGAAGAATAAGTGAGTGAATACCTTCCCACACTCAGAGAGGTGAACAGCCTCTCCCCAGTGTGAACTCGCTGGTGTATCAGCAGGTAGGATAACTGAGTGAATCCCTTCCCAGACTCAGAGATGTGAACTGTCTCTCCCCAGTGTGACCTCGCTGGTCTATCAGCAGGTGGGATAACTGAGTGAATCACTTCCCACACAAAGAGAGGTGAACGGTCTCTCCCCAGTCTGAACTCGCTGGTGTATCAGCAGGTGGGATAACTGAGTGAATCCCTTCCCACACTCAGAGAGGTGAACGGCCTCTTCCCAGTGTGAACTCACTGGTGTATCAGCAGGTGGGATAACTGAGTGAATCCCTTCCCACACTCAGAGAGATGAACGGTCTCTCCCCAGTGTGAACTCGCTGGTGTATCTGCAGATGGGATAACTGAGTGAATCCCGTCCCACACTCAGTGAGGTGAACAGCCTCTCCCCTGTGTGTACTCACTGGTGTATCAGTAGGTAGGATTAGTGAGTGAATCCCTTCCTACACTCAGAGAGGTGAACAGTCTCTCCCCAGTGTGAACTCACTGGTGTATCAGCAGGTGGGATAACTGAGTGAATCCCTTCCCACACTCAGAGAGATGAACAGTCTCTCCCCAATGTGAACTCGCTGGTATATCAGCAGGTGCGATAACTGAGTGAATCACTTCCCACACTCAGAGAGGTGAACAGCCTCTCCCCTGTGTGAACTCACTGGTGTATCAGTAGGTAGGATTGGTGAGTGAATCCTTTCCCACACTCAGAGAGTTGAACAGCCTCTCCCCAGTGTGAACTCTCTGGTGTATCAGTAGTTGGGATAACTGAGTGAATCCCTTCCCACACTCAGAGAGGTGAAAGGTCTCTCCCCAGTGTGAACTCGCTGGTGTATTAGCAGGTAGGATAACTGAGTGAATCCCTTCCCACACTCAGAGATGTGAACTGTCTTTCCCCAGTGTGACCTCGCTGGTGGATCAGCAGGTAGGATAACTGAGTGAATCCCTTCCCACACTCAGAGAGATGAACAGCCTCTCCCCAGTGTGACCTCGCTGGTGTATCAGCAGGTTTTATAACTGAGTGAATCCCTTCCCAAACTCAGAGAGGTGAACGGCCTCTCCCCAGTGTGAACTCACTGGTGTATCAGCAGGTGGTATAACAGACTGAATCCCTTCCCACACTCAGAGAGGTGAACGGTCTCTCCCCAGTGTAAACTCGCTGGTGTATCAGCAGGTAGGATAACTGAGTGAATCCCTTCCCACACTCAGAGAGGTGAACAGCCTCTCCCCAGTGTGAACTCACTGGTGTATCAGCAGGTGGGATAACTGAGTGAATCACTTCCCAAACTCAGAGAGTTGAACGGCCTCTCTGCAGTGTGAACTCGCTGGTGTATCAGCAGGTGGGATAACTGAGTGAATCCCTTCCCACACTCAGAGAGGTGAACGGCCTCTCCCCAGTGTGACTTCGCTGGTGTATCAGCAGGTGGATAATTGAGTGAATCTGTTCCCTCACTCAGAGAGGTGAACAGTCTCTCCCCAGTGTGAACTCACTGGTCTATCAGGAGGTTGGATAACTGAGTGAATCCCTTCCCACGCTCAGGGAGGTGAACAGTCTCTCCCCAGTGTGACCTCGCTGCTATATCAGCAGGTGGGATAACTGAGTGAATCCCATCCCACACTCAGAGAGGTGAACAGCCTCTCCCAATGTGAACTCACTGGTGTATCAGTAGGTAGGATAAGTGAGTGAATACCTTCCCACACTCAGAGAGGTGAACAGCCTCTCCCCAGTGTGAACTCGCTGGTGTATCAGCAGGTAGGATAACTGAGTGAATCCCTTCCCGGACTCAGAGATGTGAACTGTCTCTCCCCGGTGTGACCTCGCTGGTGGATCAGCAGGTAGGATAATTGAGTGAATCCCTTCCCACACTCAGAGAGATGAACAGCCTCTCCCCAATGTGACCTCGCTGGTGTATCAGCAGGTAGGATAACTGAGTGAATCCCTTCACACACTCAGAGAGGTGAACGGACTCTCCCCAGTGTGAACTCACTGGTGTATCAGCAGGTGGGATAACTGAGTGTATCCCTTCCCACACTCAGAGAGGTGAACAGCCTCTCCCCAGTGTGAACTCGCTGATGTACCAGCAGGTAGGATAACTGAGTGAATCCCTTCCCAGACTCAGACATGTGAACTGTCTCTCCCCAGTGTGACCTCGCTGGTGGATCAGCAGGTAGGATAACTGAGTGAATCCCTTCCCACACTCAGAGAGATGAACAGCCTCTCCCCAATGTGACCTCGCTTGTGTATCATCAGGTAGGATAACTGAGTGAATCCCTTCCCACACTCAGAGAGGTGAACGGCCTCTCCCCAGTGTGAACTCACTGGTGTATCAGCAGGTGCGATAACTGAGTGAATCCCTTCCCACATTCAGAGAGGTGAACGGTCTCTCCCCAGTGTGAACTCGCTGGTATATCAGCAGATAGGATAACTGAGTGAATCCCTTCCCACACTCAGGGAGGTGAACAGCCTCTCCCCAGTGTGAACTCACTGGTGTATCAGTAGGTGGGATAACTGAGTGAATCCCTTCCCACACTCAGTGAGGTGAACGGTCTCTCCCCAGTGTGAACTCACTGGTCTATCAGCAGGTGGGATAACTGAGTGAATCACTTCCCACACAAAGAGAGGTGAACGGTCTCTCCCCAGTCTGAACTCGCTGGTGTATCATTAGGTGGGATAACTGAGTGAATCCCTTCCCACACACAGAGAGGTGAACGGCCTCTTCCAAGTGTGAACTCACTGGTGTATCAGCAGTTGGGATTACTGAGTGAATCCCTTCCCACACTCAGAGAGATGAACGGTCTCTCCCCAGTGTGAGCTCGCTGGTGTATCTGCAGATGGGAGAACTGAGTGAATCCCTTCCCACATTCAGTGAGGTGAACAGTCTCTCCCCAATGTGAACTCGCTGGTATATCAGCAGGTGGGATAACTGAGTGAATTACATCCCACACTCAGAGAGGTGAACAGCCTCTCCCCTGTGTGAACTCACTGGTGTATCAGTAGGTAGGATTAGTGAGTGAATCCCTTCCCACACTCAGAGAATGAACCGTCTCTCCCCAGTGTGAACTCACTGGTGTATCAGGAGGTGGGATAACTGAGTGAATCCCTTCCCACACTCAGAGAGGTGAACGGACTCTCCTCAGTGTGAACTCACTGGTGTATCAGCAGGTGAGATAACTGAGTGAATCCCTTCCCACGCTCAGGGAGGTGAACAGTCTCTCCCCAGTGTGACCTCGCTGGTATATCAGCAGGTGGGATAACTGAGTGAATCCCTTCCCACACTCAGAGAGGTGAACAGCCTCTCCCCAGTGTGAACTCGCTGGTGTATCAGTAGTTGGGATAACTGAGTGAATCAATTCCCACACTCAGAGAGGTGAACGGTCTCTCCCCTGTGTGAACTCACTGGTGTATCAGTAGGTAGGATAACTGATTGAATCCCTTCCCACACTCAGAGAGGTGAACAGCCTTTCCCCAGTGTGAACTCACTGGTGTATCAGTAGGTAGGATAAGTGAGTGAATCCCTTCCCACAATCAGAGAGGTGAACAGCCTCTCCCCAGTGTGAACTCGCTGGTGTATCAGCAGGTAGGATAACTGAATGAATCCCTTCCCACACTCAGAGATGTGAACTGTCTCTCCCCAGTGTGACCTCGCTGGTGGATCAGCAGGTAGGATAACTGAGTGAATCCCTTCCCACACTCAGAGAGATGAACAGCCTCTCCCCAGTGTGACCTCGCTGGTGTATCAGCAGGTTTGATAACTGAGTGAATCCCTTCCCAAACTCAGAGATGTGAACGGCCTCTCCCCAGTGTGAACTCACTGGTGTATCGGCAGGTGGGATAACTGACTGAATCCCTTCCCACACTCAGAGAGGTGAACGGACTCTCCCCAGTGTGAACTCGCTGGTGAATCAGTAGTTGTGATAACTGAGTGAATCCCTTCCCACACTCAGAGAGGTGAACGGCCTCTTCCCAGTGTGAACTCACTGGTGTATCAGCAGGTGGGATAACTGAGTGAATCCCATCCCACACTCAGAGAGTTGAACGGTCTCTCCCCAGTGTGAACTCGCTGGTGTATCTGCAGATGGGATAACTGAGTGAATCCCTTCCCACACTCAGTGAGGTGAACAGTCTCTCCCCAGTGTGAACTCACTGGTCTATCAGGAGGTTGGATAACTGAGTGAATCCCTTCCCACGCTCAGGGAGGTGAACAGTCTCTCCCCAGTGTGACCTCGCTGCTATATCAGCAGGTGGGATAACTGAGTGAATCCCATCCCACACTCAGAGAGGTGAACAGCCTCTCCCCTGTGTGTACTCACTGGTGTATCAGTAGGTAGGATTAGTGAGTGAATCCCTTCCTACACTCAGAGAGGTGAACAGTCTCTCCCCAGTGTGAACTCACTGGTGTATCAGCAGGTGGGATAACTGAGTGAATCCCTTCCCACACTCAGAGAGATGAACAGTCTCTCCCCAATGTGAACTCGCTGGTATATCAGCAGGTGCGATAACTGAGTGAATCACTTCCCACACTCAGAGAGGTGAACAGCCTCTCCCCTGTGTGAACTCACTGGTGTATCAGTAGGTAGGATTGGTGAGTGAATCCTTTCCCACACTCAGAGAGTTGAACAGCCTCTCCCCAGTGTGAACTCTCTGGTGTATCAGTAGTTGGGATAACTGAGTGAATCCCTTCCCACACTCAGAGAGGTGAAAGGTCTCTCCCCAGTGTGAACTCGCTGGTGTATTAGCAGGTAGGATAACTGAGTGAATCCCTTCCCACACTCAGAGATGTGAACTGTCTCTCCCCAGTGTGACCTCGCTGGTGGATCAGCAGGTAGGATAACTGAGTGAATCCCTTCCCACACTCAGAGAGATGAACAGCCTCTCCCCAGTGTGACCTCGCTGGTGTATCAGCAGGTTTTATAACTGAGTGAATCCCTTCCCAAACTCAGAGAGGTGAACGGCCTCTCCCCAGTGTGAACTCACTGGTGTATCAGCAGGTGGTATAACTGACTGCATCCCTTCCCACACTCAGAGAGGTGAACGGTCTCTCCCCAGTGTAAACTCGCTGGTGTATCAGCAGGTAGGATAACTGAGTGAATCCCTTCCCACACTCAGAGAGGTGAACAGCCTCTCCCCAGTGTGAACTCACTGGTGTATCAGCAGGTGGGATAACTGAGTGAATCCCTTCTCACACTCAGAGAGGTGAACGGCCTCTCCCCAGTGTGACCTCGCTAGTTAATCAGCAGGTGGGATAACTGAGTGAATCCCTTCCCACACTCAGAGAGGTGAACAGTCTCTCACCAGTGTGAACTCACTTGTGAATCTGCAGTTGTAATAACTGAGTGAATCCCTTCCCACACTCAGAGTGGTGAACGGTCTCTCCCCAGTGTGAACTCGCTGGTGTATCAGCAGGTAGGATAACTGAGTGAATCCCTTCCCACACTCAGAGAGCTGAACAGACTCTCACCAGTGTGAACTCACTGGTGTATCAGCAGGTGGGATAACTGAGTGAATCACTTCCCAAACTCAGAGAGTTGAACGGCCTCTCTGCAGTGTGAACTCGCTGGTGTATCAGCAGGTGGGATAACTGAGTGAATCCCTTCCCACACTCAGAGAGCTGAACGGCCTCTCCCCAGTGTGACTTCGCTGGTGTATCAGCAGGTGGATAATTGAGTGAATCTGTTCCCTCACTCAGAGAGGTGAACAGTCTCTCCCCAGTGTGAACTCACTGGTCTATCAGGAGGTTGGATAACTGAGTGAATCCCTTCCCACGCTCAGGGAGGTGAACAGTCTCTCCCCAGTGTGACCTCGCTGCTATATCAGCAGGTGGGATAACTGAGTGAATCCCATCCCACACTCAGAGAGGTGAACAGCCTCTCAAAATGTGAACTCACTGGTGTATCAGTAGGTAGGATAAGTGAGTGAATACCTTCCCACACTCAGAGAGGTGAACAGCCTCTCCCCAGTGTGAACTCGCTGGTGTATCAGCAGGTAGGATAACTGAATGAATCCCTTCCCAGACTCAGAGATGTGAACTGTCTCTCCCCAGTGTGACCTCGCTGGTGGATCAGCAGGTAGGATAATTGAGTGAATCCCTTCCCACACTCAGAGAGATGAACAGCCTCTCCCCAATGTGACCTCGCTGGTGTATCAGCAGGTAGGATAACTGAGTGAATCCCTTCACACACTCAGAGAGGTGAACGGACTCTCCCCAGTGTGAACTCACTGGTGTATCAGCAGGTGGGATAACTGAGTGTATCCCTTCCCACACTCAGAGAGGTGAACAGCCTCTCCCCAGTGTGAACTCGCTGGTGTACCAGCAGGTAGGATAACTGAGTGAATCCCTTCCCAGACTCAGACATGTGAACTGTCTCTCCCCAGTGTGACTTCGCTGGTGGATCAGCAGGTAGGATAACTGAGTGAATCCCTTCCCACACTCAGAGAGATGAACAGCCTCTCCCCAATGTGACCTCGCTGGTGTATCATCAGGTAGGATAACTGAGTGAATCCCTTCCCACACTCAGAGAGGTGAACGGCCTCTCCCCAGTGTGAACTCACTGGTGTATCAGCAGGTGCGATAACTGAGTGAATCCCTTCCCACATTCAGAGAGGTGAACGGTCTCTCCCCAGTGTGAACTCGCTGGTATATCAGCAGATAGGATAACTGAGTGAATCCCTTCCCACACTCAGGGAGGTGAACAGCCTCTACCCAGTGTGAACTCACTGGTGTATCAGCAGGTGGGATAACTGAGTGAATCCCATCCCACACTCAGAGAGTTGAACGGTCTCTCCCCAGTGTGAACTCGCTGGTGTATCTGCAGATGGGATAACTGAGTGAATCCCTTCCCACACTCAGTGAGGTGAACAGTCTCTCCCCAGTGTGAACTCACTGGTCTATCAGGAGGTTGGATAACTGAGTGAATCCCTTCCCACGCTCAGGGAGGTGAACAGTCTCTCCCCAGTGTGACCTCGCTGCTATATCAGCAGGTGGGATAACTGAGTGAATCCCATCCCACACTCAGAGAGGTGAACAGCCTCTCCCCTGTGTGTACTCACTGGTGTATCAGTAGGTAGGATTAGTGAGTGAATCCCTTCCTACACTCAGAGAGGTGAACAGTCTCTCCCCAGTGTGAACTCACTGGTGTATCAGCAGGTGGGATAACTGAGTGAATCCCTTCCCACACTCAGAGAGATGAACAGTCTCTCCCCAATGTGAACTCGCTGGTATATCAGCAGGTGCGATAACTGAGTGAATCACTTCCCACACTCAAGAGGTGAACAGCCTCTCCCCTGTGTGAACTCACTGGTGTATCAGTAGGTAGGATTGGTGAGTGAATCCTTTCCCACACTCAGAGAGTTGAACAGCCTCTCCCCAGTGTGAACTCTCTGGTGTATCAGTAGTTGGGATAACTGAGTGAATCCCTTCCCACACTCAGAGAGGTGAAAGGTCTCTCCCCAGTGTGAACTCGCTGGTGTATTAGCAGGTAGGATAACTGAGTGAATCCCTTCCCACACTCAGAGATGTGAACTGTCTCTCCCCAGTGTGACCTCGCTGGTGGATCAGCAGGTAGGATAACTGAGTGAATCCCTTCCCACACTCAGAGAGATGAACAGCCTCTCCCCAGTGTGACCTCGCTGGTGTATCAGCAGGTTTTATAACTGAGTGAATCCCTTCCCAAACTCAGAGAGGTGAACGGCCTCTCCCCAGTGTGAACTCACTGGTGTATCAGCAGGTGGTATAACTGACTGAATCCCTTCCCACACTCAGAGAGGTGAACGGTCTCTCCCCAGTGTAAACTCGCTGGTGTATCAGCAGGTAGGATAACTGAGTGAATCCCTTCCCACACTCAGAGAGGTGAACAGCCTCTCCCCAGTGTGAACTCACTGGTGTATCAGCAGGTGGGATAACTGAGTGAATCCCTTCTCACACTCAGAGAGGTGAACGGCCTCTCCCCAGTGTGACCTCGCTAGTTAATCAGCAGGTGGGATAACTGAGTGAATCCCTTCCCACACTCAGAGAGGTGAACAGTCTCTCACCAGTGTGAACTCACTTGTGCATCTGCAGTTGTAATAACTGAGTGAATCCCTTCCCACACTCAGAGTGGTGAACGGTCTCTCCCCAGTGTGAACTCGCTGGTGTATCAGCAGGTAGGATAACTGAGTGAATCCCTTCCCACACTCAGAGAGCTGAACAGACTCTCACCAGTGTGAACTCACTGGTGTATCAGCAGGTGGGATAACTGAGTGAATCACTTCCCAAACTCAGAGAGTTGAACGGCCTCTCTGCAGTGTGAACTCGCTGGTGTATCAGCAGGTGGGATAACTGAGTGAATCCCTTCCCACACTCAGAGAGGTGAACGGCCTCTCCCCAGTGTGACTTCGCTGGTGTATCAGCAGGTGGATAATTGAGTGAATCTGTTCCCTCACTCAGAGAGGTGAACAGTCTCTCCCCAGTGTGAACTCACTAGTCTATCAGGAGGTTGGATAACTGAGTGAATCCCTTCCCACGCTCAGGGAGGTGAACAGTCTCTCCCCAGTGTGACCTCGCTGCTATATCAGCAGGTGGGATAACTGAGTGAATCCCATCCCACACTCAGAGAGGTGAACAGCCTCTCCCAATGTGAACTCACTGGTGTATCAGTAGGTAGGATAAGTGAGTGAATACCTTCCCACACTCAGAGAGGTGAACAGCCTCTCCCCAGTGTGAACTCGCTGGTGTATCAGCAGGTAGGATAACTGAGTGAATCCCTTCCCAGACTCAGAGATGTGAACTGTCTCTCCCCAGTGTGACCTCGCTGGTGGATCAGCAGGTAGGATAATTGAGTGAATCCCTTCCCACACTCAGAGAGATGAACAGCCTCTCCCCAATGTGACCTCGCTGGTGTATCAGCAGGTAGGATAACTGAGTGAATCCCTTCACACACTCAGAGAGGTGAACGGACTCTCCCCAGTGTGAACTCACTGGTGTATCAGCAGGTGGGATAACTGAGTGTATCCCTTCCCACACTCAGAGAGGTGAACAGCCTCTCCCCAGTGTGAACTCGCTGGTGTACCAGCAGGTAGGATAACTGAGTGAATCCCTTCCCAGACTCAGACATGTGAACTGTCTCTCCCCAGTGTGACCTCGCTGGTGGATCAGCAGGTAGGATAACTGAGTGAATCCCTTCCCACACTCAGAGAGATGAACAGCCTCTCCCCAATGTGACCTCGCTGGTGTATCATCAGGTAGGATAACTGAGTGAATCCCTTCCCACACTCAGAGAGGTGAACGGCCTCTCCCCAGTGTGAACTCACTGGTGTATCAGCAGGTGCGATAACTGAGTGAATCCCTTCCCACATTCAGAGAGGTGAACGGTCTCTCCCCAGTGTGAACTCGCTGGTATATCAGCAGATAGGATAACTGAGTGAATCCCTTCCCACACTCAGGGAGGTGAACAGCCTCTCCCCAGTGTGAACTCACTGGTGTATCAGTAGGTGGGATAACTGAGTGAATCCCTTCCCACACTCAGTGAGGTGAACGGTCTCTCCCCAGTGTGAACTCACTGGTCTATCAGCAGGTGGGATAACTGAGTGAATCACTTCCCACACAAAGAGAGGTGAACGGTCTCTCCCCAGTCTGAACTCGCTGGTGTATCATTAGGTGGGATAACTGAGTGAATCCCTTCCCACACACAGAGAGGTGAACGGCCTCTTCCCAGTGTGAACTCACTGGTGTATCAGCAGTTGGGATTACTGAGTGAATCCCTTCCCACACTCAGAGAGATGAACGGTCTCTCCCCAGTGTGAGCTCGCTGGTGTATCTGCAGATGGGAGAACTGAGTGAATCCCTTCCCACATTCAGTGAGGTGAACAGTCTCTCCCCAATGTGAACTCGCTGGTATATCAGCAGGTGGGATAACTGAGTGAATTACATCCCACACTCAGAGAGGTGAACAGCCTCTCCCCTGTGTGAACTCACTGGTGTATCAGTAGGTAGGATTAGTGAGTGAATCCCTTCCCACACTCAGAGAATGAACCGTCTCTCCCCAGTGTGAACTCACTGGTGTATCAGGAGGTGGGATAACTGAGTGAATCCCTTCCCACACTCAGAGAGGTGAACGGACTCTCCTCAGTGTGAACTCACTGGTGTATCAGCAGGTGAGATAACTGAGTGAATCCCTTCCCACGCTCAGGGAGGTGAACAGTCTCTCCCCAGTGTGACCTCGCTGGTATATCAGCAGGTGGGATAACTGAGTGAATCCCTTCCCACACTCAGAGAGGTGAACAGCCTCTCCCCAGTGTGAACTCGCTGGTGTATCAGTAGTTGGGATAACTGAGTGAATCAATTCCCACACTCAGAGAGGTGAACGGTCTCTCCCCTGTGTGAACTCACTGGTGTATCAGTAGGTAGGATAACTGATTGAATCCCTTCCCACACTCAGAGAGGTGAACAGCCTTTCCCCAGTGTGAACTCACTGGTGTATCAGTAGGTAGGATAAGTGAGTGAATCCCTTCCCACAATCAGAGAGGTGAACAGCCTCTCCCCAGTGTGAACTCGCTGGTGTATCAGCAGGTAGGATAACTGAATGAATCCCTTCCCACACTCAGAGATGTGAACTGTCTCTCCCCAGTGTGACCTCGCTGGTGGATCAGCAGGTAGGATAACTGAGTGAATCCCTTCCCACACTCAGAGAGATGAACAGCCTCTCCCCAGTGTGACCTCGCTGGTGTATCAGCAGGTTTGATAACTGAGTGAATCCCTTCCCAAACTCAGAGATGTGAACGGCCTCTCCCCAGTGTGAACTCACTGGTGTATCGGCAGGTGGGATAACTGACTGAATCCCTTCCCACACTCAGAGAGGTGAACGGACTCTCCCCAGTGTGAACTCGCTGGTGAATCAGTAGTTGTGATAACTGAGTGAATCCCTTCCCACACTCAGAGAGGTGAACGGCCTCTTCCCAGTGTGAACTCACTGGTGTATCAGCAGGTGGGATAACTGAGTGAATCCCATCCCACACTCAGAGAGTTGAACGGTCTCTCCCCAGTGTGAACTCGCTGGTGTATCTGCAGATGGGATAACTGAGTGAATCCCTTCCCACACTCAGTGAGGTGAACAGTCTCTCCCCAATGTGAACTCGCTGGTATATCAGCAGGTGGGATAACTGAGTGAATCACTTCCCACACTCAGAGAGGTGAACAGCCTCTCCCCTGTGTGAACTCACTGGTGTATCAGCAGGTGAGATAACTGAGTGAATCCCTTCCCACGCTCAGGGAGGTGAACAGTCTCTCACCAGTGTGAACTCACTTGTGAATCTGCAGTTGTAATAACTGAGTGAATCCCTTCCCACACTCAGAGTGGTGAACGGTCTCTCCCCAGTGTGAACTCGCTGGTGTATCAGCAGGTAGGATAACTGAGTGAATCCCTTCCCACACTCAGAAAGCTGAACAGTCTCTCACCAGTGTGAACTCACTGGTGTATCAGCAGGTGGGATAACTGAGTGAATCACTTCCCAAACTCAGAGAGTTGAACGGCCTCTCTCCAGTGTGAACTCGCTGGTGTATCAGCAGGTGGGATAACTGAGTGAATCCCTTCCCACACTCAGAGAGGTGAACGGCCTCTCCCCAGTGTGACTTCGCTGGTGTATCAGCAGGTGGATAATTGAGTGAATCCGTTCCCTCACTCAGAGAGGTGAACAGTCTCTCCCCAGTGTGACCTCGCTGCTATATCAGCAGGTGGGATAACTGAGTGAATCCCATCCCACACTCAGAGAGGTGAACAGCCTCTCCCCAGTGTGAACTCACTGGTGTATCAGTAGGTAGGATAACTGAGTGAATCCTTCCCACACTCAGAGAGGTGAACAGCCTCTCCCCAGTGTGAACTCACTGGTGTATCAGTAGGTAGGATAAGTGAGTGAATACCTTCCCACACTCAGAGAGGTGAACAGCCTCTCCCCAGTGTGAACTCGCTGGTGTATCAGCAGGTAGGATAACTGAGTGAATCCTTTCCCAGACTCAGAGATGTGAACTGTCTCTCCCCAGTGTGACCTCGCTGGTGGATCAGCAGGTAGGATAATTGAGTGAATCCCTTCCCACACTCAGAGAGATGAACAGCCTCTCCCCAATGTGACCTCGCTGGTGTATCAGCAGGTAGGATAACTGAGTGAATCCCTTCACACACTCAGAGAGGTGAACGGACTCTCCCCAGTGTGAACTCACTGGTGTATCAGCAGGTGGGATAACTGAGTGAATCCCTTCCCACACTCAGAGAGGTGAACAGCCTCTCCCCAGTGTGAACTCGCTGGTGTACCAGCAGGTAGGATAACTGAGTGAATCCCTTCCCAGACTCAGACATGTGAACTGTCTCTTTTCAGTGTGACCTCGCTGGTGGATCAGCAGGTAGGATAACTGAGTGAATCCCTTCCCACACTCAGAGAGATGAACAGCCTCTCCCCAATGTGACCTCGCTGGTGTATCATCAGGTAGGATAACTGAGTGAATCCCTTCCCACACTCAGAGAGGTGAACGGCCTCTCCCCAGTGTGAACTCACTGGTGTATCAGCAGGTGGGATAACTGAGTGAATCCCTTCCCACATTCAGAGAGGTGAACGGTCTCTCCCCAGTGTGAACTCGCTGGTATATCAGCAGGTAGTTTAACTGAGTGAATCCCTTCCCACACTCAGGGAGGTGAACAGCCTCTCCCCAGTGTGAACTCACTGGTGTATCAGTAGGTGGGATAACTGAGTGAATCCCTTCCCACACTCAGTGAGGTGAACGGTCTCTCCCCAGTGTGAACTCACTGGTCTATCAGCAGGTCGGATAACTGAGTGAATCACTTCCCACACAAAGAGAGGTGAACGGTCTCTCCCCAATTGTGAACTCACTGGTGTATCAGCAGGTGGGATAACTGAGTGAATCCCTTCCCACACACAGAGAGGTGAACGGCCTCTTCCCAGTGTGAACGCACTGGTGTATCTGCAGATGGGAGGACTGAGTGAATCCCTTCCCACATTCAGTGAGGTGAACAGTCTCTCCCCAATGTGAACTCGCTGGTATATCAGCAGGTGGGATAACTGAGTGAATTACATCCCACACTCAGAGAGGTGAACAGCCTCTCCCCTGTGTGAACTCACTGGTGTATCAGTAGGTAGGATTAGTGAGTGAAACCCTTCCCACACTCAGAGAATGAACCGTCTCTCCCCAGTGTGAACTCACTGGTGTATCAGGAGGTGGGATAACTGAGTGAATCCCTTCCCACACTCAGAGAGGTGAACGGACTCTCCTCAGTGTGAACTCACTGGTGTATCAGCAGGTGAGATAACTGAGTGAATCCCTTCCCACGCTCAGGGAGGTGAACAGTCTCTCCCCAGTGTGACCTCGCTGGTATATCAGCAGGTGGGATAACTGTGTGAATCCCTTCCCACACTCAGAGAGGTGAACAGCCTCTCCCCAGTGTGAACTCGCTGGTGTATCAGTCGTTGGGATAACTGAGTGAATCAATTCCCACACTCAGAGAGGTGAACGGTCTCTCCCCTGTGTGAACTCACTGGTGTATCAGTAGGTAGGATAACTGATTGAATCCCTTCCCACACTCAGAGAGGTGAACAGCCTTTCCCCAGTGTGAACTCACTGGTGTATCAGTAGGTAGGATAAGTGAGTGAATCCCTTCCCACAATCAGAGAGGTGAACAGCCTCTCCCCAGTGTGAACTCGCTGGTGTATCAGCAGGTAGGATAACTGAGTGAATCCCTTCCCACACTCAGAGATGTGAACTGTCTCTCCCCAGTGTGACCTCGCTGGTGGATCAGCAGGTAGGATAACTGAGTGAATCCCTTCCCACACTCAGAGAGATGAACAGCCTCTCCCCAGTGTGACCTCGCTGGTGTATCAGCAGGTTTGATAACTGAGTGAATCCCTTCCCAAACTCAGAGAGGTGAACGGGCTCTCCCCAGTGTGAACTCACTGGTGTATCAGCAGGTGGGATAACTGACTGAATCCCTTCCCACACTCAGAGAGGTGAACGGACTCTCCCCAGTGTGAACTCGCTGGTGAATCAGTAGGTGTGATAACTGAGTGAATCCCTTCCCACACTCAGAGAGGTGAACGGCCTCTTCCCAGTGTGAACTCACTGGTGTATCAGCAGGTGGGATAACTGACTGAATCCCTTCCCACCCTCAGAGAGGTGAACGGTCTCTCCCCAGTGTGAACTCACTGGTGTATCAGTAGATGGGATAACTGAGTGAATCCCTTCCCACACTCAGAGAGGTGAACGGTCTCTCCCCAGTGTGAACTCACTGGTGTATCAGTAGGTAGGATAACTGAGTGAATCCTTGCCACACTCAGAGAGGTGAACAGCCTCTCCCCAGTGTGAACTCACTGGTGTATCAGTAGGTAGGATAAGTGAGTGAATACCTTCCCACACTCAGAGAGGTGAACAGCCTCTCCCCAGTGTGAACTCGCTGGTGTATCAGCAGGTAGGATAACTGAGTGAATCCCTTCCCAGACTCAGAGATGTGTACTATCTCTCCCAAGTGTGACCTCGCTGGTGGATCAGCAGGTAGGATAACTGAGTGAATCCCTTCCCACACTCAGAGAGATGAACAGCCTCTCCCCAATGAGACCTCGCTGGTGTATCAGCAGGTAGGATAACTGAGTGAATCCCTTCCCACACTCAGAGAGGTGAACGGCCTCTCCCCAGTGTGAACTCACTGGTGTATCAGCAGGTGGGATAACTGAGTGAATCCCTTCCCACACTCAGAGAGGTGAACAGCCTCTCCCCAGTGTGAACTCGCTGGTGTATCAGTAGTTGGGATAACTGAGTGAATCCCTTCCCACACTCAGAGAGGTGAACGGTCTCTCCCCAGTGTGAACTCACTGGTGTATCAGTCGGTAGGATAACTGAGTCAATCCTTCCCACACTCAGAGAGGTGAACAGCCTCTCCCCAGTGTGAACTCACTGGTGTATCAGTAGGTAGGATAAGTGAGTGAATACCTTCCCACACTCAGAGAGATGAACAGACTCTCCCCAGTGTGAACTCGCTGGTGTATCAGCAGGTAGGATAACTGTGTGAATCCCTTCCCAGTCTCAGAGATGTGAACTGTCTCTCCCCAGTGTGAACTCACTGGTGTATCAGTAGATGGGATAACTGAGTGAATCCCTTCCCACACTAAGAGAGGTGAACGGTCTCTCCCCAGTGTGAACTCACTGGTGTATCAGTAGGTAGGATAACTGAGTGAATCCTTGCCACTCTCAGAGAGGTGAACAGCCTCTCCCCAGTGTGAACTCACTGGTGTATCAGTAGGTAGGATAAGTGAGTGAATGCCTTCCCACACTCAGAGAGGTGAACAGCCTCTCCCCAGTGTGAACTCGCTGGTGTATCAGCAGGTAGGATAACTGAGTGAATCCCTTCCCAGACTCAGAGATGTGTACTATCTCTCCCAAGTGTGACCTCGCTGGTGGATCAGCAGGTAGGATAACTGAGTGAATCCCTTCCCACACTCAGAGAGATGAACAGCCTCTCCCCAATGAGACCTCGCTGGTGTATCAGCAGGTAGGATAACTGAGTGAATCCCTTCCCACACTCAGAGAGGTTAACGGCCTCTCCCCAGTGTGAACTCACTGGTGTATCAGCAGGTTGGATAACTGAGTGAATCCCTTCCCACACTCAGAGAGGTGAACAGCCTCTCCCCAGTGTGAACTCGCTGGTGTATCAGTAGTTGGGATAACTGAGTGAATCCCTTCCCACACTCAGAGAGGTGAACGGTCTCTCCCCAGTGTGAACTCACTGGTGTTTCAGTCGGTAGGATAACTGAGTGAATCCTTCCCACACTCAGAGAGGTGAACAGCCTCTCCCCAGTGTGAACTCACTGGTGTATCAGTAGGTAGGATAAGTGAGTGAATACCTTCCCACACTCAGAGTGGTGAACAGACTCTCCCCAGTGTGAACTCGCTGGTGTATCAGCAGGTAGGATAACTGTGTGAATCCCTTCCCAGTCTCAGAGATGTGAACTGTCTCTCCCCAGTGTGACCTCGCTGGTGGATCAGCAGGTAGGATAACTGAGTGAATCCCTTCCCACACTCAGAGAGATGAACAGCCTCTCCCCAATGTGACCTCGCTGGTGTATCAGCAGGTAGGATAACTGAGTGAATCCCTTCCCACACTCACAGAGGTGAACGGACTCTCCTCAGTGTGAACTCACTGGTGTATCAGCAGGTGAGATAACTGAGTGAATCCCTTCCCACGCTCAGGGAGGTGAACAGTCTCTCCCCAGTGTGACCTCGCTGGTATATCAGCAGGTGGGATAACTGAGTGAATCCCTTCCCACACTCAGAGAGGTGAACAGCCTCTCCCCAATGTGAACTCGCTGGTGTATCAGTAGTTGGGATAACTGAGTGAATCCCTTCCCACACTCAGAGAGGTGAAATGTCTCTCCCCAGTGTGAACTCACTGGTGTATCAGTAGGTAGGATAACTGAGTGAATCCCTTCCCACACTCAGAGAGATGAACAGCCTCTCCCCAGTGTGACCTCGCTGGTGTATCAGCAGGTGGATAATTGAGTGAATCTGTTCCCTCACTTAGAGAGGTGAACAGTCTCTCTCCAGTGTGAACTCACTGGTCTATCAGCAGGTTGGATAACTGAGTGAATCCCTTCCCACGCTCAGGGAGGTGAACAGTCTCTCCCCAGTGTGACCTCGCTGCTATATCAGCAGATGGGATAACTGAGTGAATCCCATCCCACACTCAGAGAGGTGAACAGCCTCTCCCCAGTGTGAACTCGCTGGTGTATCAGTAGTTGGGATAACTGAGTGAATCCCTTCCCACACTCAGAGAGGTGAACGGTCTCTCCCCAGTGTGAACTCACTCGTGTATCAGTAGGTAGGATAACTGAGTGAATCCTTCCCACACTCAGAGAGGTGAACAGCCTCTCCCCAGTGTGAACTCACTGGTGTATCAGTAGGTAGAATAAGTGAGTGAATACCTTCCCACACTCAGAGAGGTGAACAGCCTCTCCCCAGTGTGAACTCGCTGGTGTATCAGCAGGTAGGATAACTGAGTGAATCCCTTCCCAGAATCAGAGATGTGAACTGTCTCTCCCCAGTGTGACCTCGCTGGTCTATCAGCAGGTGGGATAACTTAGTGAATCACTTTCCACACAAAGAGAGGTGAACGGTCTCTCCCCAGTCTGAACTCGCTGGTGTATCAGCAGGTGGGATAACTGAGTGAATCCCTTCCCACACTCAGAGAGGTGAACGGCCTCTTCCCAGTGTGAACTCACTGGTGTATCAGCAGGTGGGATAACTGAGTGAATCCCTTCCCACACTCAGGGAGATGAACGGTCTCTCCCCAGTGTGAACTCGCTGGTGTATCTGCAGATGGGATAACTGAGTGAATCCCTTCCCACACTCAGTGAGGTGAACAGCCTCTCCCCTGTGTGAACTCACTGGTGTATCAGTAGGTAGGATTAGTGAGTGAATCCCTTCCCACACTCAGAGAGGTGAACAGTCTCTCCCCAGTGTGAACTCACTGGTGTATCAGCAGGTGGGATAACTGAGTGAATCCCTTCCCACACTCAGAGAGATGAACAGTCTCTCCCCAATGTGAACCCGCTGGTATATCAGCAGGTGGGATAATTGAGTGAATCACTTCCCACACACAGAGAGGTGAACAGCCTCTCCCCTGTGTGAACTCACTGGTGTATCAGTAGGTAGGATTGGTGAGTGAATCCTTCCCCACACTCAGAGAGGTGAAAGGTCTCTCCCCAGTGTGAACTCGCTGGTGTATCAGCAGTTAGGATAACTGAGTGAATCCCTTCCCACACTCAGAGATGTGAACTGTCTCTCCCCAGTGTGACCTCGCTGGTGGATCAGCAGGTAGGATAACTGAGTGAATCCCTTCCCACACTCAGAGAGATGAACAGCCTCTCCCCAGTGTGACCTCGCTGGTGTATCAGCAGGTTTGATAACTGAGTGAATCCCTTCCCAAACTCAGAGAGGTGAACGGCCTCTCCCCAGTGTGAACTCACTGGTGTATCAGCAGGTGGGATAACTGACTGAATCCCTTCCCACACTCAGAGAGGTGAACGGTCTCTCCCCAGTGTAAACTCGCTGGTGTATCAGCAGGTAGGATAACTGAGTGAATCCCTTCCCACACTCAGAGAGGTGAACGGCCTCTCCCCAGTGTGAACTCACTGGTGTATCAGCAGGTGGGATAACTGAGTGAATCCCTTCCCACACTCAGAGAGGTGAACAGCCTCTCCCCAGTGTGAACTCGCTGGTGTATCAGTAGTTGGGATAACTGAGTGAATCCCTTCCCACACTCAGAGAGGTGAACGGTCTCTCCCCAGTGTGAACTCACTGGTGTATCAGTCGGTAGGATAACTGAGTGAATCCTTCCCACACTCAGAGAGGTGAACAGCCTCTCCCCAGTGTGAACTCACTGGTGTATCAGTAGGTAGGATAAGTGAGTGAATACCTTCCCACACTCAGAGAAATGAACAGACTCTCCCCAGTGTGAACTCGCTGGTGTATCAGCAGGTAGGATAACTGTGTGAATCCCTTCCCAGTCTCAGAGATGTGAACTGTCTCTCCCCAGTGTGAACTCACTGGTGTATCAGTAGAAGGGATAACTGAGTGAATCCCTTCCCACACTAAGAGAGGTGAACGGTCTCTCCCCAGTGTGAACTCACTGGTGTATCAGTAGGTAGGATAACTGAGTGAATCCTTGCCACACTCAGAGAGGTGAACAGCCTCTCCCCAGTGTGAACTCACTGGTGTATCAGTAGGTAGGATAAGTGAGTGAATGCCTTCCCACACTCAGAGAGGTGAACAGCCTCTCCCCAGTGTGAACTCGCTGGTGTATCAGCAGGTAGGATAACTGAGTGAATCCCTTCCCAGACTCAGAGATGTGTACTATCTCTCCCAAGTGTGACCTCGCTGGTGGATCAGCAGGTAGGATAACTGAGTGAATCCCTTCCCACACTCAGAGAGATGAACAGCCTCTCCCCAATGAGACCTCGCTGGTGTATCAGCAGGTAGGATAACTGAGTGAATCCCTTCCCACACTCAGAGAGGTTAACGGCCTCTCCCCAGTGTGAACTCACTGGTGTATCAGCAGGTGGGATAACTGAGTGAATCCCTTCCCACACTCAGAGAGGTGAACAGCCTCTCCCCAGTGTGAACTCGCTGGTGTATCAGTAGTTGGGATAACTGAGTGAATCCCTTCCCACACTCAGAGAGGTGAACGGTCTCTCCCCAGTGTGAACTCACTGGTGTATCAGTCGGTAGGATAACTGAGTGAATCCTTCCCACACTCAGAGAGGTGAACAGCCTCTCCCCAGTGTGAACTCACTGGTGTATCAGTAGGTAGGATAAGTGAGTGAATACCTTCCCACACTCAGAGTGGTGAACAGACTCTCCCCAGTGTGAACTCGCTGGTGTATCAGCAGGTAGGATAACTGTGTGAATCCCTTCCCAGTCTCAGAGATGTGAACTGTCTCTCCCCAGTGTGACCTCGCTGGTGGATCAGCAGGTAGGATAACTGAGTGAATCCCTTCCCACACTCAGAGAGATGAACAGCCTCTCCCCAATGTGACCTCGCTGGTGTATCAGCAGGTAGGATAACTGAGTGAATCCCTTCCCACACTCACAGAGGTGAACGGACTCTCCTCAGTGTGAACTCACTGGTGTATCAGCAGGTGAGATAACTGAGTGAATCCCTTCCCACGCTCAGGGAGGTGAACAGTCTCTCCCCAGTGTGACCTCGCTGGTATATCAGCAGGTGGGATAACTGAGTGAATCCCTTCCCACACTCAGAGAGGTGAACAGCCTCTCCCCAATGTGAACTCGCTGGTGTATCAGTAGTTGGGATAACTGAGTGAATCCCTTCCCACACTCAGAGAGGTGAACAGCCTTTCCCCAGTGTGAACTCACTGGTGTATTAGTAGGTAGGATAAGTGAGTGAATCCCTTCCCACACTCAGAGAGGTGAACAGCCTCTCCCCAGTGTGAACTCGCTGGTGTATCAGCAGGTAGGATAACTGAGTGAATCCCTTCCCACACTCAGAGATGTGAACTGTCTCTCCCCAGTGTGACCTCGCTGGTGGATCAGCAGGTAGGATAACTGAGTGAATCCCTTCCCACACTCAGAGAGATGAACAGCCTCTCCCCAGTGTGACCTCGCTGGTGTATCAGCAGGTGGATAATTGAGTGAATCTGTTCCCTCACTTAGAGAGGTGAACAGTCTCTCTCCAGTGTGAACTCACTGGTCTATCAGCAGGTTGGATAACTGAGTGAATCCCTTCCCACGCTCAGGGAGGTGAACAGTCTCTCCCCAGTGTGACCTCGCTGCTATATCAGCAGATGGGATAACTGAGTGAATCCCATCCCACACTCAGAGAGGTGAACAGCCTCTCCCCAGTGTGAACTCGCTGGTGTATCAGTAGTTGGGATAACTGAGTGAATCCCTTCCCACACTCAGAGAGGTGAACGGTCTCTCCCCAGTGTGAACTCACTCGTGTATCAGTAGGTAGGATAACTGAGTGAATCCTTCCCACACTCAGAGAGGTGAACAGCCTCTCCCCAGTGTGAACTCACTGGTGTATCAGTAGGTAGAATAAGTGAGTGAATACCTTCCCACACTCAGAGAGGTGAACAGCCTCTCCCCAGTGTGAACTCGCTGGTGTATCAGCAGGTAGCATAACTGAGTGAATCCCTTCCCAGAATCAGAGATGTGAACTGTCTCTCCCCAGTGTGACCTCGCTGGTCTATCAGCAGGTGGGATAACTTAGTGAATCACTTTCCACACAAAGAGAGGTGAACGGTCTCTCCCCAGTCTGAACTCGCTGGTGTATCAGCAGGTGGGATAACTGAGTGAATCCCTTCCCACACTCAGAGAGGTGAACGGCCTCTTCCCAGTGTGAACTCACTGGTGTATCAGCAGGTGGGATAACTGAGTGAATCCCTTCCCACACTCAGGGAGATGAACGGTCTCTCCCCAGTGTGAACTCGCTGGTGTATCTGCAGATGGGATAACTGAGTGAATCCCTTCCCACACTCAGTGAGGTGAACAGCCTCTCCCCTGTGTGAACTCACTGGTGTATCAGTAGGTAGGATTAGTGAGTGAATCCCTTCCCACACTCAGAGAGGTGAACAGTCTCTCCCCAGTGTGAACTCACTGGTGTATCAGCAGGTGGGATAACTGAGTGAATCCCTTCCCACACTCAGAGAGATGAACAGTCTCTCCCCAATGTGAACCCGCTGGTATATCAGCAGGTGGGATAATTGAGTGAATCACTTCCCACACACAGAGAGGTGAACAGCCTCTCCCCTGTGTGAACTCACTGGTGTATCAGTAGGTAGGATTGGTGAGTGAATCCTTCCCCACACTCAGAGAGGTGAAAGGTCTCTCCCCAGTGTGAACTCGCTGGTGTATCAGCAGGTAGGATAACTGAGTGAATCCCTTCCCACACTCAGAGATGTGAACTGTCTCTCCCCAGTGTGACCTCGCTGGTGGATCAGCAGGTAGGATAACTGAGTGAATCCCTTCCCACACTCAGAGAGATGAACAGCCTCTCCCCAGTGTGACCTCGCTGGTGTATCAGCAGGTTTGATAACTGAGTGAATCCCTTCCCAAACTCAGAGAGGTGAACGGCCTCTCCCCAGTGTGAACTCACTGGTGTATCAGCAGGTGGGATAACTGACTGAATCCCTTCCCACACTCAGAGAGGTGAACGGTCTCTCCCCAGTGTAAACTCGCTGGTGTATCAGCAGGTAGGATAACTGAGTGAATCCCTTCCCATACTCAGAGAGGTGAACAGTCTCTCACCAGTGTGAACTCACTTGTGAATCTGCAGTTGTAATAACTGAGTGAATCCCTTCCCACACTCAGAGTGGTGAACGGTCTCTCCCCAGTGTGAACTCGCTGGTGTATCAGCAGGTAGGATAACTGAGTGAATCCCTTCCCACACTCAGAGAGCTGTACAGTCTCTCACCAGTGTGAACTCACTGGTGTATCAGCAGGTGGGATAACTGTTTGAATCCCTTCCCAGTCTCAGAGATGTGAACTGTCTCTCCCCAATGTGACCTCGCTGGTGTATCAGCAGGTAGGATAACTGAGTGAATCCCTTCCCACACTCAGAGAGGTGAACGGCCTCTCCCCAGTGTGAACTCACTGGTGTATCAGCAGGTGGGATAACTGAGTGAATTCCTTCCCACATTCAGAGAGGTGAACGGTCTCTCCCCAGTGTGAACTCGCAGGTATATCAGCAGGTTGGATAACTGAGTGAATCCCTTCCCACACTCAGAGAGGTGAACAGCCTCTCCCCAGTGTGAACTCACTGGTGTATCAGTAGGTGGGATAACTGAGTGAATCCCTTCCCACACTCAGAGAGGTGAACGGCCTCTCCCCAGTGTGACCTCGCTAGTGTATCAGTACGTGGGATAACTGAGTGAATCCCTTCCCACACACAGTGAGGTGAACGGTCTCTCCACAGTGTGAACTCACTGGTCTATCAGCAGGTGGGATAACTGAGTGAATCCCTTCCCACACTCAGAGAGGTGAACGGACTCTCCTCAGTGTGAACTCACTGGTGTATCAGCAGGTGAGATAACTGAGTGAATCCCTTCCCACGCTCAGGGAGGTGAACAGTCTCTCCCCAGTGTGACCTCGCTGGTATATCAGCAGGTGGGATAACTGAGTGAATCCCTTCCCACACTCAGAGAGGTGAACAGCCTCTCCCCAGTGTGAACTCGCTGGTGTATCAGTAGTTGGGATAACTGAGTGAATCCCTTCGCACACTCAGAGAGGTGAACGGTCTCTCCCCAGTGTGAACTCACTGGTGTATCAGTAGGTAGGATAACTGAGTGAATCCCTTCCCACACTCAGAGAGGTGAACAGCCTTTCCCCAGTGTGAACTCACTGGTGTATCAGTAGGTAGGATAAGTGAGTGAATCCCTTCCCACGATCAGAGAGGTGAACAGCCTCTCCCCAGTGTGAACTCGCTGGTGTATCAGCAGGTAGGATAACTGAGTGAATCCCTTCCCACACTCAGAGATGTGAACTGTCTCTCCCCAGTGTGACCTCGCTGGTGGATCAGCAGGTAGGATAACTGAGTGAATCCCTTCCCACAATCAGAGAGATGAACAGCCTCTCCCCAGTGTGACCTCGCTGGTGTATCAGCAGGTTTGATAACTGAGTGAATCCCTTCCCAAACTTAGAGAGGTGAACGGCCTCTCCCCAGTGTGAACTCACTGGTGTATCAGCAGGTGGGATAACTGATTGAATCCCTTCCCACAATCAGAGAGGTGAACGGACTCTCCCCAGTGTGAACTCGCTGGTGTATCAGTAGGTGGGATAACTGATTGAATCCCTTCCCACACTCAGAGAGGTGAACAGTCTCTCACCAGTGTGAACTCACTAGTGAATCTGCAGTTGTTATAACTGAGTGAATCCCTTCCCACACTCAGAGTGGTGAACGGTCTCTCCCCAGTGTGAACTCGCTGGTGTATCAGCAGGTAGGATAACTGAGTGAATCCCTTCCCACACTCAGAGAGCTGAACAGTCTCTCACCAGTGTGAACTCACTGGTGTATCAGTAGGTGGGATAACTGAGTGAATCCCTTCCCACACACAGTGAGGTGAACGGTCTATCCACAGTGTGAACTCACTGGTCTATCAGCAGGTGGGATAACTGAGTGAATCCCTTCCCACACTCAGAGAGCTGAGCAGTCTCTCACCAGTGTGAACTCACTGGTGTATCAGTAGGTGGGATAACTGAGTGAATCCCTTCCCACACTCAGAGTGGTGAACGGCCTCTACCCAGTGTGACCTCGCTGGTGTATCAGCAGGTGGGATATCTGAGTGAATCCCTTCCCACACTCAGAGAGGTGAACGGCCTCTCCCCAGTGTGACTTCGCTGGTGTATCAGCAGGTGGATAATTGAGTGAATCTGTTCCCTCACTCAGAGAGGTGAACAGTCTCTCTCCAGTGTGAACTCACTGGTCTATCAGGAGGTTGGATAACTGAGTGAATCCCTTCCCACGCTCAGGGAGGTGAACAGTCTCTCCCCAGTGTGACCTCGCTGCTAATCAGCAGATGGGATAACTGAGTGAATCCCATCCCAAACTCAGAGAGGTGAACAGCCTCTCCCCAGTGTGAACTCGCTGGTGTATCAGTAGTTGGGATAACTGAGTGAATCCCTTCCCACACTCAGAGAGGTGAACGGTCTCTCCCCAGTGTGAACTCACTGGTGTATCAGTAGGTAGGATAACTGAGTGAATCCTTCCCACACTCAGAGAGGTGAAAAGCCTCACCCCAGTGTGAACTCACTGGTGTATCAGTAGGTAGAATAAGTGAGTGAATACTTTCCCACACTCAGAGAGGTGAACAGCCTCTCCCCAGTGTGAACTCGCTGGTGTATCAGCAGGTAGGATAACTGAGTGAATCCCTTCCCAGACTCAGAGATGTGAACTGTCTCTCCCCAGTGTGACCTCGCTGGTCTATCAGCAGGTGGGATAACTTAGTGAATCACTTCCCACACAAAGAGAGGTGAAGGGTCTCTCCCCAGTCTGAACTCGCTGGTGTATCAGCAGGTGGGATAACTGAGTGAATCCCTTCCCTCACTCATAGAGGTGAACGGCCTCTTCCCAGTGTGAACTCACTGGTGTATCAGCAGGTGGGATAACTGAGTGAATCCCTTCCCACACTCAGGGAGATGAACGGTCTCTCCCCAGTGTGAACTCGCTGGTGTATCTGCAGATGGGATAACTGAGTGAATCCCTTCCCACACTCAGTGAGGTGAACAGCCTCTCCCCTGTGTGAACTCACTGATGTATCAGTAGGTAGGATTAGTGAGTGAATCCCTTCCCACACTCAGAGAGGTGAACAGTCTCTCCCCAGTGTGAACTCACTGGTGTATCAGCAGGTGGGATAACTGAGTGAATCCCTTCCCACACTCAGAGAGATGAACAGTCTCTCCCCAATGTGAACTCGCTGGTATATCAGCAGGTGGGATAATTGAGTGAATCACTTCCCACACTCAGAGAGGTGAACAGCCTCTCCCCTGTGTGAACTCACTGGTGTATCAGTAGGTAGGATTGGTGAGTGAATCCTTTCCCACACTCAGAGAGGTGAACAGCCTCTCCCCAGTGTGAACTCGCTGGTGTATCAGTAGTTGGGATAACTGAGTGAATCCCTTCCCTCACTCAGAGTGGTGAAAGGTCTCTCCCCAGTGTGAACTCGCTGGTGTATCAGCAGGTAGGATAACTGAGTGAATCCATTCCCACACTCAGAGATGTGAACTGTCTCTCCCCAGTGTGACCTCGCTGGTGGATCAGCAGGTAGGATAACTGAGTGAATCCCTTCCCACACTCAGAGAGATGAACAGCCTCTCCCCAGTGTGACCTCGCTGGTGTATCAGCAGGTTTGATAACTGAGTGAATCCCTTCCCAAACTCAGAGAGGTGAACGGCCTCTCCCCAGTGTGAACTCACTGGTGTATCAGCAGGTGGGATAACTGACTGAATCCCTTCTCACACTCAGAGAGGTGAACGGCCTCTCCCCAGTGTGACCTCGCTAGTTAATCAGCAGGTGGGATAACTGAGTGAATCCCTTCCCACACTCAGAGAGGTGAACAGTCTCTCACCAGTGTGAACTCACTTGTGAATCTGCAGTTGTAATAACTGAGTGAATCCCTTCCCACACTCAGAGTGGTGAACGGTCTCTCCCCAGTGTGAACTCGCTGGTGTATCAGCAGGTAGGATAACTGAGTGAATCCCTTCCCACACTCAGAGAGCTGAACAGTCTCTCACCAGTGTGAACTCACTGGTGTATCAGCAGGTGGGATAACTGTTTGAATCCCTTCCCAGTCTCAGAGATGTGAACTGTCTCTCCCCAGTGTGACCTCGCTGGTGTATCAGCAGGTAGGATAACTGAGTGAATCCCTTCCCACACTCAGAGAGGTGAACGGCCTCTCCCCAGTGTGAACTCACTGGTGTATCAGCAGGTGGGATAACTGAGTGAATCCTTTCCCACATTCAGAGAGGTGAACGGTCTCTCCCCAGTGTGAACTCGCAGGTATATCAGCAGGTTGGATAACTGAGTGAATCCCTTCCCACACTAAGAGAGGTGAACAGCCTCTCCCCAGTGTGAACTCACTGGTGTATCATTAGGTGGGATAACTGAGTGAATCCCTTCCCACACTCAGAGAGGTGAACGGCCTCTCCCCAGTGTGACCTCGCTAGTGTATCAGTAGGTGGGATAACTGAGTGAATACCTTCCCACACACAGTGAGGTGAACGGTCTCTCCACAGTGTGAACTCACTGGTCTATCAGCAGGTGGGATAACTGAGTGAATCACTTCCCACACAAAGAGAGGTGAACGGTCTCTCCCCAGTCTGAACTCGCTGGTGTATCAGTAGGTGGGATAACTGAGTGAATCCCTTCCCACACTCAGAGAGGTGAACGGCCTCTTCCCAGTGTGAACTCACTGGTGTATCAGCAGGTGGTATAACTGAGTGAATCCCTTCCCACACTCAGAGAGATGAACGGTCTCTCCCCAGTGTGAACTCGCTGGTGTATCTGCAGATGGGATAACTGAGTGAATCCCTTCCCACATTCAGTGAGGTGAACAGTCTCTCCCCAATGTGAACTCGCTGGTATATCAGCAGGTGGGATAACTGAGTGAATCCCTTCCCACACTCAGAGAGGTGAACGGACTCTCCTCAGTGTTAACTCACTGGTGTATCAGCAGGTGAGATAACTGAGTGAATCCCTTCCCACGCTCAGGGAGGTGAACAGTCTCTCCCCAGTGTGACCTCGCTGGTATATCAGCAGGTGGGATAACTGAGTGAATCCCTTCCCACACTCAGAGAGGTGAACAGCCTCTCCCCAGTGTGAACTCGCTGGTGTATCAGTAGTTGGGATAACTGAGTGAATCCCTTCGCACACTCAGAGAGGTGAACGGTCTCTCCCCAGTGTGAACTCACTGGTGTATCAGTAGGTAGGATAACTGAGTGAATCCCTTCAGACACTCAGAGAGGTGAACAGCCTTTCCCCAGTGTGAACTCACTGGTGTATCAGTAGGTAGGATAAGTGAGTGAATCCCTTCCCACAATCAGAGAGGTGAACAGCCTCTCCCCAGTGTGAACTCGCTGGTGTATCAGCAGGTAGGATAACTGAGTGAATCACTTCCCACACTCAGAGATGTGAACTGTCTCTCCCCAGTGTGACCTCGCTGGTGGATCAGCAGGTAGGATAACTGAGTGAATCCCTTCCACAATCAGAGAGATGAACAGCCTCTCCCCAGTGTGACCTCGCTGGTGTATCAGCAGGTTTGATAACTGAGTGAATCCCTTCCCAAACTCAGAGAGGTGAACGGCCTCTCCCCAGTGTGACTTCGCTGGTGTATCAGCAGGTGGGATAACTGAGTGAATCCCTTCCCACACTCAGAGAGGTGAACGGCCTCTCCCCAGTGTGACTTCGCTGGTGTATCAGCAGGTGGATAATTGAGTGAATCTGTTCCCTCACTCAGAGATGTGAACAGACTCTCTCCAGTGTGAACTCACTGGTCTATCAGGAGGTTGGATAACTGAGTGAATCCCTTCCCACGCTCAGGGAGGTGAACAGTCTCTCCCCAGTGTGACCTCGCTGCTATATCAGCAGATGGGATAACTGAGTGAATCCCATCCCACACTCAGAGAGGTGAACAGCCTCTCCCCAGTGTGAACTCGCTGGTGTATCAGTAGTTGGGATAACTGAGTGAATCCCTTCCCACACTCAGAGAGGTGAACGGTCTCTCCCCAGTGTGAACTCACTGGTGTATCAGTAGGTAGGATAACTGAGTGAATCCTTCCCACACTCAGAGAGGTGAACAGCCTCTCCCCAGTGTGAACTCACTGGTGTATCAGTAGGTAGAATAAGTGAGTGAATACCTTCCCACACTCAGAGAGGTGAACAGCCTCTCCCCAGTGTGAACTCGCTGGTGTATCAGCAGGTAGGATAACTGAGTGAATCCCTTCCCAGACTCAGAGATGTGAACTGTCTCTCCCCAGTGTGACCTCGCTGGTCTATCAGCAGGTAGGATAACTGAGTGAATCACTTCCCACACAAAGAGAGGTGAACGGCCTCTTCCCAGTGTGAACTCACTGGTGTATCAGCAGGTGGGATAACTGAGTGAATCCCTTCCCACACTCAGAGAGATGAACGGTCTCTCCCCAGTGTGAACTCGCTGGTGTATCTGCTGATGGGATAACTGAGTGAATCCCTTCCCACACTCAGAGAGGTGAACGGCCTCTTCCCAGTGTGAACTCACTGGTGTATCAGCAGGTGGGATAACTGAGTGAATCCCTTCCCACACTCAGAGAGATGAACGGTCTCTCCCCAGTGTGAACTCGCTGGTGTATCTGCAGATGGGATAACTGAGTGAATCCCTTCCCACACTCAGTGAGGTGAACAGCCTCTCCCCTGTGTGAACTCACTGGTGTATCAGTAGGTAGGATTAGTGAGTGAATCCCTTCCCACACTCAGAGAGGTGAACAGTCTCTCCCCAGTGTGAACTCACTGGTGTATCAGCAGGTGGGATAACTGAGTGAATCCCTTCCCACACTCAGAGAGATGAACAGTCTCTCCCCAATGTGAACTCGCTGGTATATCAGCAGGTGGGATAACTGAGTGAATCACTTCCCACACTCAGAGAGGTGAACAGCCTCTCCCCTGTGTGAACTCACTGGTGTATCAGTAGGTAGGATTGGTGAGTGAATCCTTTCCCACACTCAGAGAGGTGAACAGCCTCTCCCCAGTGTGAACTCGCTGGTGTATCAGTAGTTGGGATAACTGAGTGAATCCCTTCCCACACTCAGAGTGGTGAACGGCCTCTCCCCAGTGTGAACTCACTGGTGTATCAGCAGGTGGGATAACTGACTGAATCCCTTCCCACACTCAGAGAGGTGAACGGTCTCTCTCCAGTGTAAACTCGCTGGTGTATCAGCAGGTAGGATAACTGAGTGAATCCCTTCCCACACGCAGAGAGGTGAACAGCCTCTCCCCAGTGTGAACTCACTGGTGTATCAGCAGGTGGGATAACTGAGTGAATCCCTTCTCACACTCAGAGAGGTGAACGGCCTCTCCCCAGTGTGACCTCGCTAGTTAATCAGAAGGTGGGATAACTGAGTGAATCCCTTCCCACACTCAGAGAGGTGAACAGTCTCTCACCAGTGTGAACTCACTTGTGAATCTGCAGTTGTAATAACTGAGTGAATCCCTTCCCACACTCAGAGTGGTGAACGGTCTCTCCCCAGTGTGAACTCGCTGGTGTATCAGCAGGTAGGATAACTGAGTGAATCCCTTCCCACACTCAGAGAGCTGAACAGTCTCTCACCAGTGTGAACTCACTGGTGTATCAGCAGGTGGGATAACTGTTTGAATCCCTTCCCAGTCTCAGAGATGTGAACTGTCTCTCCCCAGTGTGACCTCGCTGGTGGATCAGCAGGTAGGATAACTGAGTGAATCCCTTCCCACACTCAGAGAGATGAACAGCCTCTCCCCAATGTGACCTCGCTGGTGTATCAGCAGGTAGGATAACTGAGTGAATCCCTTCCCACACTCAGAGAGGTGAACGGCCTCTCCCCAGTGTGAACTCACTGGTGTATCAGCAGGTGGGATAACTGAGTGAATCCCTTCCCACATTCAGAGAGGTGAACGGTCTCTCCCCAGTGTGAACTCGCAGGTATATCAGCAGGTTGGATAACTGTGTGAATCCCTTCCCACACTCAGAGAGGTGAACAGCCTCTCCCCAGTGTGAACTCACTGGTGTATCAGTAGGTGGGATAACTGAGTGAATCCCTTCCCACACTCAGAGAGGTGAACGGCCTCTCCCCAGTGTGACCTCGCTAGTTTATCAGTAGGTGGGATAACTGAGTGAATCCCTTCCCACACACAGTCAGGTGAACGGTCTCTCCACAGTGTGAACTCACTGCTCTATCAGCAGGTTGGATAACTGAGTGAATCACTTCCCACACAAAGAGAGGTGAACGGTCTCTCCCCAGTCTGAACTCGCTGGTGTATCAGTAGGTGGGATAACTGAGTGAATCCCTTCCCACACTCAGAGAGGTGAACGGCCTCTTCCCAGTGTGAACTCACTGGTGTATCAGCAGGTGGGATAACTGAGTGAATCCCTTCCCACACTCAGAGAGATGAACGGTCTCTCCCCAGTGTGAACTCGCTGGTGTATCTGCAGATGGGATAACTGAGTGAATCCCTTCCCACATTCAGTGAGGTGAACGGTCTCTCCCCAGTGTGAACTCACTGGTCTATCAGTAGGTAGGATAACTGAGTGAATCCTTCCCACACTCAGAGAGGTGAACAGCCTCTCCCCAGTGTGAACTCACTGGTGTATCAGTAGGTAGAATAAGTGAGTGAATACCTAACCACACTCAGAGAGGTGAACAGCCTCTCCCCAGTGTGAACTCGCTGGTGTATCAGCAGGTAGGATAACTGAGTGAATCCCTTCCCAGACTCAGAGAGGTGAACGGCCTCTTCCCAGTGTGAACTCCCTGGTGTATCAGCAGGTGGGATAACTGAGTGAATCACTTCCCACACTCAGAGAGATGAACGGTCTCTCCCCAGTGTGAACTCGCTGGTGTATCTGCAGATGGGATAACTGAGTGCATCCCTTCCCACACTCAGAGAGGTGAACGGCCTCTTCCCAGTGTGAACTCACTGGTGTATCAGCAGGTGGGATAACTGAGTGAATCCCTTCCCACTCTCAGAGTGATGAACGGTCTCTCCCCAGTGTGAACTCGCTGGTGTATCTGCAGATGGGATAACTGAGTGAATCCCTTCCCACACTCAGTGAGGTGAACAGCCTCTCCCCTGTGTGAACTCACTGGTGTATCAGTAGGTAGGATTAGTGAGTGAATCCCTTCCCACACTCAGAGAGGTGAACAGTCTCTCCCCAGTGTGAACTCACTGGTGTATCAGCAGGTGGGATAACTGAGTGAATCCCTTCCCACACTCAGAGAGATGAACAGTCTCTCCCCAATGTGAACTCGCTGGTATATCAGCAGGTGGGATAACTGAGTGAATCACTTCCCACACTCAGAGAGGTGAACAGCCTCTCCCCTGTGTGAATTCACTGGTGTATCAGTAGGTAGGATTGGTGAGTGAATCCTTTCCCACACTCAGAGAGGTGAACAGCCTCTCCCCAGTGTGAACTCGCTGGTGTATAAGTAGTTGGGATAACTGAGTGAATCCCTTCCCACACTCAGAGTGGTGAAAGGTCTCTCCCCAGTGTGAACTCGCTTGTGTATCAGCAGGTAGGATAACTGAGTGAATCCCTTCCCACACTCAGAGATGTGAACTGTCTCTCCCCAGTGTGATCTCGCTGGTGGATCAGCAGGTAGGATAACTGAGTGAATCCCTTCCCACACTCAGAGAGATGAACAGCCTCTCCCCAGTGTGACCTCGCTGGTGTATCAGCAGGTTTGATAACTGAGTGAATCCCTTCCCAAACTCAGAGAGGTGAACAGCCTCTCCCCAGTGTGAACTCACTGGTGTATCAGCAGGTGGGATAACTGAGTGAATCCCTTCTCACACTCAGAGAGGTGAACGGCCTCTCCCCAGTGTGACCTCGCTAGTTAATCAGCAGGTGAGATAACTGAGTGAATCCCTTCCCACACTCAGAGAGGTGAACAGTCTCTCATCAGTGTGAACTCACTTGTGAATCTGCAGTTGTAATAACTGAGTGAATCCCTTTCCACACTCAGAGTGGTGAACGGTCTCTCCCCAGTGTGAACTCGCTGGTGTATCAGCAGGTAGGATATACTGAGTGAATCCCTTCCCACACTCAGAGAGCTGAACAGTCTCTCACCAGTGTGAACTCACTGGTGTATCAGCAGGTGGGATAACTGTTTGAATCCCTTCCCAGTCTCAGAGATGTGAACTGTCTCTCCCCAGTGTGAACTCACTGGTCTATCAGCAGGTGGGATAACTGAGTGAATCACTTCCCACACAAAGAGAGGTGAACGGTCTCTCCCCAGTCTGAACTCGCAGGTGTATCAGTAGGTGGGATAACTGAGTGAATCCCTTCCCACACTCAGGGAGGTGAACGGCCTCTTCCCAGTGTGAACTCACTGGTGTATCAGCAGGTGGGATAACTGAGTGAATCCCTTCCCACACTCAGAGAGATGAACGGTCTCTCCCCAGTGTGAACTCGCTGGTGTATCTGCAGATGGGATAACTGAGTGAATCCCTTCCCACATTCAGTGAGGTGAACAGTCTCTCCCCAATGTGAACTCGCTGGTATATCAGCAGGTGGGATAACTGAGTGAATCCCTTCCCACACTCAGAGAGGTGAACGGACTCTCCTCAGTGTGAACTCACTGGTGTATCAGCAGGTGAGATAACTGAGTGAATCCCTTCCCACGCTCAGGGAGGTGAACAGTCTCTCCCCAGTGTGACCTCGCTGGTATATCTGCAGGTGGGATAACTGAGTGAATCCCTTCCCACACTCAGAGAGGTGAACAGCCTCTCCCCAGTGTGAACTCGCTGGTGTATCAGTAGTTGGGATAACTGAGTGAATCCCTTCGCACACTCAGAGAGGTGAACGGTCTCTCCCCAGTGTGAACTCACTGGTGTATCAGTAGGTAGGATAACTGAGTGAATCCCTTCCCACACTCAGAGAGGTGAACAGCCTTTCCCCAGTGTGAACTCACTGGTGTATCAGTAGGTAGGATAAGTGAGTGAATCCCTTCCCACAATCAGAGAGGTGAACAGCCTCTCCCCAGTGTGAACTCGCTGGTGTATCAGCAGATAGGATAACTGAGTGAATACCATCCCACACTCAGAGATGTGAACAGCCTCTCCCCAGTGTGACCTCGCTGGTGAATCAGCAGGTGGGATAACTGATTGAATCCCTTCCCACACTCAGAGAGGTGAACGGACTCTCCCCAGTGTGAACTCGCTGGTGTATCAGTAGGTGGGATAACTGATTGAATCCCTTCCCACACTCAGAGAGGTGAACAGTCTTTCCCCTGTGTGATCTCGTTGGTGTATCAGCAGGTGGGATAACTGAGTGAATCTCTTCCCACACTCAGAGAGCTGAACAGTCTCTCCCCAGTGTGAACTCGCTGGTGTATCAGCAGGTGGGATAACTGAGTGAATCACTTCCCAAACTCAGAGAGTTGAACGGCCTCTCCCCATTGTGAACTCGCTGGTGTATCAGCAGGTGGGATAACTGAGTGAATCCCTTCCCACACTCAGAGGGGTGAACAGTCTCTCACCAGTGTGAACTCACTTGTGAATCTGCAGTTGAAATAACTGAGTGAATCCCTTCCCACACTCAGAGTGGTGAACGGCCTCTACCCAGTGTGACCTCGCTGGTGTATCAGCAGGTGGGATAACTGAGTGAATCCCTTCCCACACTCAGAGAGGTGAACGGCCTCTCCCCAGTATGACTTCGCTGGTGTATCAGCAGGTGGATAATTGAGTGAATCTGTTCCCTCACTCAGAGAGGTGAACAGTCTCTCTCCAGTGTGAACTCACTGGTCTATCAGGAGGTTGGATAACTGAGTGAATCCCTTCCCACGCTCAGGGAGGTGAACAGTCTCTCCCCAGTGTGACCTCGCTGCTATATCAGCAGATGGGATAACTGAGTGAATCCCATCCCTCACTCAGAGAGGTGAACAGCCTCTCCCCAGTGTGAACTCGCTGGTGTATCAGTAGTTGGGATAACTGAGTGAATCCCTTCCCACACTCAGAGAGGTGAACGGTCTCTCCCCAGTGTGAACTCACTGGTGTATCAGTAGGTAGGATAACTGAGTGAATCCTTCCCACACTCAGAGAGGTGAACAGCCTCTCCCCAGCGTGAACTCACTGGTGTATCAGTAGGTAGAATAAGTGAGTGAATAACTTCCCACACTCAGAGAGGTGAACAGCCTCTCCCCAGTGTGAACTCGCTGGTGTATCAGCAGGTAGGATAACTGAGTGAATCACTTCCCAGACTCAGAGATGTGAACGGTCTCTCCCCAGTGTGACCTCGCTGGTCTATCAGCAGGTAGGATAACTGAGTGAATCCCTTCCCACACTCAGAGAGGTGAACGGCCTCTTCCCAGTGTGAACTCACTGGTGTACCAGCAGGTGGGATAACTGAGTGGATCCCTTCCCACACTCAGAGAGGTGAACAGTCTCTCCCCAGTGTGAACTCGCTGGTGTATCAGCAGGTGGGATAACTGAGTGAATCCCTTCCCACACTCAGAGAGATGAACAGTCTCTCCCCAATGTGAACTCGCTGGTATATCAGCAGGTGGGATAACTGAGTGAATCACTTCCCACACTCAGAGAGGTGAACAGCCTCTCCCCTGTGTGAACTCACTGGTGTATCAGTCGGTAGGATTGGTGAGTGAATCCTTTCCCACACTCAGAGAGGTGAACAGTCTCTCCCCAGTGTGAACTCGCTGGTGTATCAGCAGGTAGGATAACTGAGTGAATCCCTTCCCACACTCAGAGATGTGAACTGTCTCTCCCCAGTGTGACCTCGCTGGTGGATCAGCAGGTAGGATAACTGAGTGAATCCCTTCCCACACTCAGAGAGGTGAACGGCCTCTCCCCAGTGTGAACTCACTGGTGTATCAGCAGGTGGAATAACTGACTGAATCCCTTCCCACACTCAGAGAGGTGAACGGTCTCTCCCCAGTGTAAACTCGCTGGTGTATCAGCAGGTAGGATAACTGAGTGAATCCCTTCCCACACTCAGAGAGGTGAACAGCCTCTCCCCAGTGTGACTCACTGGTGTATCAGCAGGTGGGATAACTGAGTGAATTCCTTCTCACACTCAGAGAGGTGAACGGCCTCTCCCCAGTGTGACCTCGCTAGTTAATCAGCAGGTGGGATAACTGAGTGAATCCCTTCCCACACTCAGAGAGCTGAACAGTCTCTCACCAGTGTGAACTCACTGGTGTATCAGCAGGTGGGATAACTGAGTGAATCACTTCCCAAACTCAGAGAGTTGAACGTCCTCTCCCCAGTGTGAACAGGCTGGTGTATCAGCAGGTGGGATAACTGAGTGAATCCCTTCCCACACTCAGAGAGGTGAACGGCCTCTCCCCAGTGTGACTTCGCTGGTGTATCAGCAGGTGGATAATTGAGTGAATCTGTTCCCTCACTCAGAGAGGTGAACAGTCTCTCCCCAGTGTGAACTCACTGGTCTATCAGGAGGTTGGATAACTGAGTGAATCCCTTCCCACGCTCAGGGAGGTGAACAGTCTCTCCCCAGTGTGACCTCGCTGCTATATCAGCAGGTGGGATAACTGAGTGAATCCCATCCCACACTCAGAGAGGTGAACAGCCTCTCCCCAGTGTGAACTCACTGGTGTATCAGCAGGTAGGATAACTGAGTGAATCCTTCCCACACTCAGAGAGGTGAACGGCCTCTCCCCAGTGTGAACTCACTGGTGTATCAGCAGGTGGGATAACTGATTGAATCCCTTCCCACACTCAGAGAGGTGAACGGACTCTCCCCAGTGTGAACTCGCTGGTGTATCAGTAGGTGGGATAACTGATTGAATCCCTTCCCACACTCAGAGAGGTGAACAGTCTTTCCCCTGTGTGATCTCGTTGGTGTATCAGCAGGTGGGATAACTGAGTGAATCTCTTCCCACACTCAGAGAGCTGAACAGTCTCTCCCCAGTGTGAACTCGCTGGTGTATCAGCAGGTGGGATAACTGAGTGAATCACTTCCCAAACTCAGAGAGTTGAACGGCCTCTCCCCATTGTGAACTCGCTGGTGTATCAGCAGGTGGGATAACTGAGTGAATCCCTTCCCACACTCAGAGGGGTGAACAGTCTCTCACCAGTGTGAACTCACTTGTGAATCTGCAGTTGAAATAACTGAGTGAATCCCTTCCCACACTCAGAGTGGTGAACGGCCTCTACCCAGTGTGACCTCGCTGGTGTATCAGCAGGTGGGATAACTGAGTGAATCCCTTCTCACACTCAGAGAGGTGAACGGCCTCTCCCCAGTATGACTTCGCTGGTGTATCAGCAGGTGGATAATTGAGTGAATCTGTTCCCTCACTCAGTGAGGTGAACAGTCTCTCTCCAGTGTGAACTCACTGGTCTATCAGGAGGTTGGATAACTGAGTGAATCCCTTCCCACGCTCAGGGAGGTGAACAGTCTCTCCCCAGTGTGACCTCGCTGCTATATCAGCAGATGGGATAACTGAGTGAATCCCATCCCACACTCAGAGAGGTGAACAGCCTCTCCCCAGTGTGAACTCGCTGGTGTATCAGTAGTTGGGATAACTGAGTGAATCCCTTCCCACACTCAGAGAGGTGAACGGTCTCTCCCCAGTGTGAACTCACTGGTGTATCAGTAGGTAGGATAACTGAGTGAATCCTTCCCACACTCAGAGAGGTGAACAGCCTCTCCCCAGCGTGAACTCACTGGTGTATCAGTAGGTAGAATAAGTGAGTGAATAACTTCCCACACTCAGAGAGGTGAACAGCCTCTCCCCAGTGTGAACTCGCTGGTGTATCAGCAGGTAGGATAACTGAGTGAATCCCTTCCCAGACTCAGAGATGTGAACGGTCTCTCCCCAGTGTGACCTCGCTGGTCTATCAGCAGGTAGGATAACTGAGTGAATCACTTCCCACACAAAGAGAGGTGAACGGTCTCTCCCCAGTCTGAACTCGCTGGTGTATCAGCAGGTGGGATAACTGAGTGAATCCCTTCCCACACTCAGAGAGGTGAACGGCCTCTTCCCAGTGTGAACTCACTGGTGTACCAGCAGGTGGGATAACTGAGTGGATCCCTTCCCACACTCAGAGAGGTGAACAGTCTCTCCCCAGTGTGAACTCGCTGGTGTATCAGCAGGTGGGATAACTGAGTGAATCCCTTCCCACACTCAGAGAGATGAACAGTCTCTCCCCAATGTGAACTCGCTGGTATATCAGCAGGTGGGATAACTGAGTGAATCACTTCCCACACTCAGAGAGGTGAACAGCCTCTCCCCTGTGTGAACTCACTGGTGTATCAGTCGGTAGGATTGGTGAGTGAATCCTTTCCCACACTCAGAGAGGTGAACAGTCTCTCCCCAGTGTGAACTCGCTGGTGTATCAGCAGGTAGGATAACTGAGTGAATCCCTTCCCACACTCAGAGATGTGAACTGTCTCTCCCCAGTGTGACCTCGCTGGTGGATCAGCAGGTAGGATAACTGAGTGAATCCCTTCCCACACTCAGAGAGGTGAACGGCCTCTCCCCAGTGTGAACTCACTGGTGTATCAGCAGGTGGAATAACTGACTGAATCCCTTCCCACACTCAGAGAGGTGAACGGTCTCTCCCCAGTGTAAACTCGCTGGTGTATTAGCAGGTAGGATAACTGAGTGAATCCCTTCCCACACTCAGAGAGGTGAACAGCCTCTCCCCAGTGTGAACTCACTGGTGTATCAGCAGGTGGGATAACTGAGTGAATCCCTTCTCACACTCAGAGAGGTGAACGGCCTCTCCCCAGTGTGACCTCGCTAGTTAATCAGCAGGTGGGATAACTGAGTGAATCCCTTCCCACACTCAGAGAGTTGAACGTCCTCTCCCCAGTGTGAACAGGCTGGTGTATCAGCAGGTGGGATAACTGAGTGAATCCCTTCCCACACTCAGAGAGGTGAACGGCCTCTCCCCAGTGTGACTTCGCTGGTGTATCAGCAGGTGGATAATTGAGTGAATCTGTTCCCTCACTCAGAGAGGTGAACAGTCTCTCCCCAGTGTGAACTCACTGGTCTATCAGGAGGTTGGATAACTGAGTGAATCCCTTCCCACGCTCAGGGAGGTGAACAGTCTCTCCCCAGTGTGACCTCGCTGCTATATCAGCAGGTGGGATAACTGAGTGAATCCCATCCCACACTCAGAGAGGTGAACAGCCTCTCCCCAGTGTGAACTCACTGGTGTATCAGCAGGTAGGATAACTGAGTGAATCCTTCCCACACTCAGAGAGGTGAACAGCCTCTCCCCAGTCTGAACTCACTGGTGTATCAGTAGGTAGGATAAGTGAGTGAATACCTTCCCACACTCATAGAGGTGAACAGCCTCTCCCCAGTGTGAACTCGCTGGTGTATCAGCAGGTAGGATAACTGAGTGAATCCGTTCCCAGACTCAGAGATGTGAACTGTCTCTCCCCAGTGTGACCTCGCTGGTGGATCAGCAGGTAGGATAACTGAGTGAATCCCTTCCCACACTCAGAGAGATGAACAGCCTCTCCCCAGTGTGAACTCACTGGTGTATCAGCAGGTGGGATAACTGAGTGAATCCCTTCCCACACTCAGAGAGGTGAACGGTCTCTCCCCAGTGTGAACTCACTGGTGTATCAGTAGGTAGGATAACTGAGTGAATCCTTCCCAAACTCAGAGAGGTGAACAGCCTCTCCCCAGTATGAACTCACTGGTGTATCAGTAGGTAGGATAAGTGAGTGAATACCTTCCCACACTCAGAGAGGTGAACAGCCTCTCCTCAGTGTGAACTCACTGGTGTATCAGCAGGTGAGATAACTGAGTGAATCCCTTCCCACGCTCAGCGAGGTGAACAGTCTCTCCCCAGTGTGACCTCGCTGGTATATCTGCAGGTGGGATAACTGAGTGAATCCCTTCCCACACTCAGAGAGGTGAACAGCCTCTCCCCAGTGTGAACTCGCTGGTGTATCAGTAGTTGGGATAACTGAGTGAATCCCTTCGCACACTCAGAGAGGTGAACGGTCTCTCCCCAGTGTGAACTCACTGGTGTATCAGTAGGTAGGATAACTGAGTGAATCCCTTCCCACACTCAGAGATGTGAACTGCCTTTCCCCAGTGTGAACTCACTGGTGTATCAGTAGGTAGGATAAGTGAGTGAATCCCTTCCCACAATCAGAGAGATGAACAGCCTCTCCCCAGTGTGACCTCGCTGGTGAATCAGCAGGTTTGATAACTGAGTGAATCCCTTCCCAAACTCAGAGAGGTGAACGGCCTCTCCCCAGTGTGAACTCACTGGTGTATCAGCAGGTGGGATAACTGATTGAATCCCTTCCCACACTCAGAGAGGTGAACGGACTCTCCCCAGTGTGAACTCGCTGGTGTATCAGTAGGTGGGATAACTGATTGAATCCCTTCCCACACTCAGAGAGGTGAACAGTCTTTCCCCTGTGTGATCTCGTTGGTGTATCAGCAGGTGGGATAACTGAGTGAATCTCTTCCCACACTCAGAGAGCTGAACAGTCTCTCCCCAGTGTGAACTCGCTGGTGTATCAGCAGGTGGGATAACTGAGTGAATCACTTCCCAAACTCAGAGAGTTGAACGGCCTCTCCCCATTGTGAACTCGCTGGTGTATCAGCAGGTGGGATAACTGAGTGAATCCCTTCCCACACTCAGAGAGGTGAACAGTCTCTCACCAGTGTGAACTCACTTGTGAATCTGCAGTTGAAATAACTGAGTGAATCCCTTCCCACACTCAGAGTGGTGAACGGCCTCTACCCAGTGTGACCTCGCTGGTGTATCAGCAGGTGGGATAACTGAGTGAATCCCTTCCCACACTCAGAGAGCTGAACGGCCTCTCCCCAGTATGACTTCGCTGGTGTATCAGCAGGTGGATAATTGAGTGAATCTGTTCCCTCACTCAGAGAGGTGAACAGTCTCTCTCCAGTGTGAACTCACTGGTCTATCAGGAGGTTGGATAACTGAGTGAATCCCTTCCCACGCTCAGGGAGGTGAACAGTCTCTCCCCAGTGTGACCTCGCTGCTATATCAGCAGATGGGATAACTGAGTGAATCCCATCCCACACTCAGAGAGGTGAACAACCTCTCCCCAGTGTGAACTCGCTGGTGTATCAGTAGTTGGGATAACTGAGTGAATCCCTTCCCACACTCAGAGAGGTGAACGGTCTCTCCCCAGTGTGAACTCACTGGTGTATCAGTAGGTAGGATAACTGAGTGAATCCTTCCCACACTCAGAGAGGTGAACAGCCTCTCCCCAGCGTGAACTCACTGGTGTATCAGTAGGTAGAATAAGTGAGTGAATAACTTCCCACACTCAGAGAGGTGAACAGCCTCTCCCCAGTGTGAACTCGCTGGTGTATCAGCAGGTAGGATAACTGAGTGAATCCCTTCCCAGACTCAGAGATGTGAACGGTCTCTCCCCAGTGTGACCTCGCTGGTCTATCAGCAGGTAGGATAACTGAGTGAATCACTTCCCACACAAAGAGAGGTGAACGGTCTCTCCCCAGTCTGAACTCGCTGCTGTATCAGCAGGTGGGATAACTGAGTGAATCCCTTCCCACACTCAGAGAGGTGAACGGCCTCTTCCCAGTGTGAACTCACTGGTGTACCAGCAGGTGGGATAACTGAGTGGATCCCTTCCCACACTCAGAGAGGTGAACAGTCTCTCCCCAGTGTGAACTCGCTGGTGTATCAGCAGGTGGGATAACTGAGTGAATCACTTCCCACACTCAGAGAGGTGAACAGCCTCTCCCCTGTGTGAACTCACTGGTGTATCAGTCGGTAGGATTGGTGAGTGAATCCTTTCCCACACTCAGAGAGGTGAACAGTCTCTCCCCAGTGTGAACTCGCTGGTGTATCAGCAGGTAGGATAACTGAGTGAATCCCTTCCCACACTCAGAGATGTGAACTGTCTCTCCCCAGTGTGACCTCGCTGGTGGATCAGCAGGTAGGATAACTGAGTGAATCCCTTCCCACACTCAGAGAGCTGAACAGTCTCTCACCAGTGTGAACTCACTTGTGAATCTGCAGTTGTAATAACTGAGTGAATCCCTTCCCACACTCAGAGTGGTGAACGGTCTCTCCCCAGTGTGAACTCGCTGGTGTATCAGCAGGTAGGATAACTGAGTGAATCCCTTCCCACACTCAGAGAGCTGAACAGTCTCTCACCAGTGTGAACTCACTGGTGTATCAGCAGGTGGGATAACTGAGTGAATCACTTCCCAAACTCAGAGAGTTGAACGTCCTCTCCCCAGTGTGAACAGGCTGGTGTATCAGCAGGTGGGATAACTGAGTGAATCCCTTCCCACACTCAGAGAGGTGAACGGCCTCTCCCCAGTGTGACTTCGCTGGTGTATCAGCAGGTGGATAATTGAGTGAATCTGTTCCCTCACTCAGAGAGGTGAACAGTCTCTCCCCAGTGTGAACTCACTGGTCTATCAGGAGGTTGGATAACTGAGTGAATCCCTTCCCACGCTCAGGGAGGTGAACAGTCTCTCCCCAGTGTGACCTCGCTGCTATATCAGCAGGTGGGATAACTGAGTGAATCCCATCCCACACTCAGAGAGGTGAACAGCCTCTCCCCAGTGTGAACTCACTGGTGTATCAGTAGGTAGGATAACTGAGTGAATCCTTCCCACACTCAGAGAGGTGAACAGCCTCTCCCCAGTGTGAACTCACTGGTGTATCAGTAGGTAGGATAAGTGAGTGAATACCTTCCCACACTCATAGAGGTGAACAGCCTCTCCCCAGTGTGAACTCGCTGGTGTATCAGCAGGTAGGATAACTGAGTGAATCCGTTCCCAGACTCAGAGATGTGAACTGTCTCTCCCCAGTGTGACCTCGCTGGTGGATCAGCAGGTAGGATAACTGAGTGAATCCCTTCCCACACTCAGAGAGATGAACAGCCTCTCCCCAGTGTGAACTCACTGGTGTATCAGCAGGTGGGATAACTGAGTGAATCCCTTCCCACACTCAGAGAGGTGAACGGTCTCTCCCCAGTGTGAACTCACTGGTGTATCAGTAGGTAGGATAACTGAGTGAATCCTTCCCAAACTCAGAGAGGTGAACAGCCTCTCCCCAGTATGAACTCACTGGTGTATCAGTAGGTAGGATAAGTGAGTGAATACCTTCCCACACTCAGAGAGGTGAACAGCCTCTCCCTAGTGTGAACTCGCTGGTGTATCAGCAGGTAGGATAACTGAGTGAATCCCTTCCAAGACTCAGAGATGTGAACTGTCTCTCCCCAGTGTGTCCTCGCTGGTGGATCAGCAGGTAGGATAACTGAGTGAATCCCTTCCCACACCCAATGAGATGAACAGCCTCTCCCCATTGTGACCTCGCTGGTGTATCATCAGGTAGGATAACTGAGTGAATCCCTTCCCACACTCAGAGTGGTGAACGGCCTCTCCCCAGTGTGAACTCACTGGTGTATCAGCAGGTGGAATAACTGAGTGAATCCCTTCCCACATTCAGAGAGGTGAACAGCCTCTCCCCAGTGTGAACTCACTGGTGTATCAGTAGGTGGGATAACTGAGTGAATCCCTTCCCACAATCAGAGAGATGAACAGCCTCTCCCCAGTGTGACCTCGCTGGTGTATCAGCAGGTTTGATAACTGAGTGAATCCCTTCCCAAACTCAGAGAGGTGAACGGCCTCTCCCCAGTGTGAACTCACTGGTGTATCAGCAGGTGGGATAACTGATTGAATCCCTTCCCACACTCAGAGAGGTGAACGGACTCTCCCCAGTGTGAACTCGCTGGTGTATCAGTAGGTGGGATAACTGATTGAATCCCTTCCCACACTCAGAGAGGTGAACAGTCTCTCCCCTGTGTGATCTCGTTGGTGTATCAGCAGGTGGGATAACTGAGTGAATCTCTTCCCACACTCAGAGAGCTGAACAGTCTCTCCCCAGTGTGAACTCGCTGGTGTATCAGCAGGTGGGATAACTGAGTGAATCACTTCCCAAACTCAGAGAGTTGAACGGCCTCTCCCCATTGTGAACTCGCTGGTGTATCAGCAGGTGGGATAACTGAGTGAATCCCTTCCCACTCTCAGAGAGGTGAACAGTCTCTCACCAGTGTGAACTCACTTGTGAATCTGCAGTTGTAATAACTGAGTGAATCCCTTCCCACACTCAGAGTGGTGAACGGCCTCTACCCAGTGTGACCTCGCTGGTGTATCAGCAGGTGGGATAACTGAGTGAATCCCTTCCCACACTCAGAGAGGTGAACGGCCTCTCCCCAGTGTGACTTCGCTGGTGTATCAGCAGGTGGATAATTGACTGAATCTGTTTCATCACTCAGAGAGGTGAACAGTCTCTCTCCAGTGTGAACTCACTGGTCTATCAGGAGGTTGGATAACTGAGTGAATCCCTTCCCACGCTCAGGGAGGTGAACAGTCTCTCCCCAGTGTGACCTCGCTGCTATATCAGCAGATGGGATAACTGAGTGAATCCCATCCCACACTCAGAGAGGTGAACAGCCTCTCCCCAGTGTGAACTCGCTGGTGTATCAGTAGTTGGGATAACTGAGTGAATCCCTTCCCACACTCAGGGAGGTGAACGGTCTCTCCCCAGTGTGAACTCACTGGTGTATCAGTAGGTAGGATAACTGAGTGAATCCTTCCCACACTCAGAGAGGTGAGCAGCCTCTCCCCAGTGTGAACTCACTGGTGTATCAGTAAGTAGAATAAGTGAGTGAATACCTTCCCACACTCAGAGAGGTGAACAGCCTCTCCCCAGTGTGAACTCGCTGGTGTATCAGCAGGTAGGATAACTGAGTGAATCCCTTCCCAGACTCAGAGATGTGAACTGTCTCTCCCCAGTGTGACCTCGCTGGTCTATCAGCAGGTAGGTTAACTGAGTGAATCACTTCCCACACAAAGAGAGGTGAACGGTCTCTCCCCAGTCTGAACTCGCTGGTGTATCAGCAGGTGGGATAACTGAGTGAATCCCTTCCCACGCTCAGGGAGGTGAACAGTCTCTCCCCAGTGTGACCTCGCTGGTATATCAGCAGGTGGGATAACTGAGTGAATCCCTTCCCACACTCAGAGAGGTGAACAGCCTCTCCCCAGTGTGAACTCGCTGGTGTATCAGTAGTTGGGATAACTGAGTGAATCCCTTCGCACACTCAGAGAGGTGAACGGTCTCTCCCCAGTGTGAACTCACTGGTGTATCAGTAGGTAGGATAACTGAGTGAATCCCTTCCCACACTCAGAGAGGTGAACAGCCTTTCCCCAGTGTGAACTCACTGGTGTATCAGTAGGTAGGATAAGTGAGTGAATCCCTTCCCACAATCAGAGAGGTGAACAGCCTGTCCCCAGTGTGAACTCGCTGGTGTATCAGCAGATAGGATAACTGAGTGAATCCCTTCCCACACTCAGAGATGTGAACTGTCTCTCCCCAGTGTGACCTCGCTGGTCTATCAGCAGGTAGGATAACTGAGTGAATCACTTCCCACACAAAGAGAGGTGAACGGTCTCTCCCCAGTCTGAACTCGCTGGTGTATCAGCAGGTGGGATAACTGAGTGAATCCCTTCCCAGACTCAGAGATGTGAACTGTCTCTCCCCAGTGTGACCTCGCTGGTCTATCAGCAGGTAGGATAACTGAGTGAATCACTTCCCACACAAAGAGAGGTGAACGGTCTCTCCCCAGTCTGAACTCGCTGGTGTATCAGCAGGTGGGATAACTGAGTGAATCCCTTCCCACACTCAGAGAGGTGAACGGCCTCTTCCCAGTGTGAACTCACTGGTGTATCAGCAGGTGGGATAACTGAGTGGATCCCTTCCCACACTCAGAGAGATGAACGGTCTCTCCCCAGTGTGAACTCGCTGGTGTATCTGCAGATGGGATAACTGAGTGAATCCCTTCCCACACTCAGTGAGGTGAACAGCCTCTCCCCTGTGTGAACTCACTGGTGTATCAGTAGGTAGGATTAGTGAGTGAATCCCTTCCCACACTCAGAGAGGTGAACAGTCTCTCCCCAGTGTGAACTCACTGGTGTATCAGCAGGTGGGATAACTGAGTGAATCCCTTCCCACACTCAGAGAGATGAACAGTCTCTCCCCAATGTGAACTCGCTGGTATATCAGCAGGTGGGATAACAGAGTGAATCACTTCCCGCACTCAGAGAGGTGAACAGCCTCTCCCCTGTGTGAACTCACTGGTGTATCAGTAGGTAGGATTGGTGAGTGAATCCTTTCCCACACTCAGAGAGGTGAACAGGCTCTCCCCAGTGTGAACTCGCTGGTGTATCAGCAGGTAGGATAACTGAGTGAATCCCTTCCCACACTCAGAGATGTGAACTGTCTCTCCCCAGTGTGACCTCGCTGGTGGATCAGCAGGTAGGATAACTGAGTGAATCCCTTCCCACACTCAGAGAGGTGAACGGCCTCTCCCCAGTGTGAACTCACTGGTGTATCAGCAGGTGGGATAACTGAATGAATCCCTTCCCACACTCAGATAGGTGAACGGTCTCTCCCCAGTGTAAACTCGCTGGTGTATCAGCAGGTAGGATAACTGAGTGAATCCCTTCCCACACTCAGAGAGGTGAACAGCCTCTCCCCAGTGTGAACTCACTGGTGTATCAGCAGGTGGGATAACTGAGTGAATCCCTTCTCACACTCAGAGAGGTGAACGGCCTCTCCCCAGTGTGACCTCGCTAGTTAATCAGAAGGTGGGATAACTGAGTGAATCCCTTCCCACACTCAGAGAGGTGAACAGTCTCTCACCAGTGTGAACTCACTTGTGAATCTGCAGTTGTAATAACTGAGTGAATCCCTTCCCACACTCAGAGTGGTGAACGGTCTCTCCCCAGTGTGAACTCGCTGGTGTATCAGCAGGTAGGATAACTGAGTGAATCCCTTCCCACACTCAGAGAGGTGAACGGTCTCTCCCCAGTGTGAACTCACTGGTGTATCAGTAGGTAGGATAAGTGAGTGAATACCTTCCCACACTCAGAGAGGTGAACAGCCTCTCCCCAGTGTGAACTCGCTGGTGTATCAGCAGGTAGGATAACTGAGTGAATCCCTTCCCACACTCAGAGAGATGAACAGCCTCTCCCCAGTGTGAACTCACTGGTGTATCAGCAGGTGGGATAACTGAGTGAATCCCTTCCCACACTCAGAGAGGTGAACAGCCTCTGCCCAGTGTGAACTCGCTGGTGTATCAGTAGTTGGGATAACTGAGTGAATCCCTTCCCACACTCAGAGAGGTGAACGGTCTCTCCCCAGTGTGAACTCACTGGTGTATCAGTAGGTAGGATAACTGAGTGAATCCTTCCCAAACTCAGAGAGGTGAACAGCCTCTCCCCAGTATGAACTCACTGGTGTATCAGTAGGTAGGATAAGTGAGTGAATACCTTCCCACACTCAGAGAGGTGAACAGCCTCTCCCTAGTGTGAACTCGCTGGTGTATCAGCAGGTAGGATAACTGAGTGAATCCCTTCCCAGACTCAGAGATGTGAACTGTCTCTCCCCAGTGTGACCTCGCTGGTGGATCAGCAGGTAGGATAACTGAGTGAATCCCTTCCCACACTCAAAGAGATGAACAGCCTCTCCCCAATGTGACCTCGCTGGTGTATCATCAGGTAGGATAACTGAGTGAATCCCTTCCCACACTCAGAGTGGTGAACGGCCTCTCCCCAGTGTGAACTCACTGGTGTATCAGCAGGTGGGATAACTGAGTGAATCCCTTCCCACATTCAGAGAGGTGAACAGCCTCTCCCCAGTGTGAACTCACTGGTGTATCAGTAGGTGGGATAACTGAGTGAATCCCTTCCCACAATCAGAGAGATGAACAGCCTCTCCCCAGTGTGACCTCGCTGGTGTATCAGCAGGTTTGATAACTGAGTGAATCCCTTCCCAAACTCAGAGAGGTGAACGGCCTCTCCCCAGTGTGAACTCACTGGTGTATCAGCAGGTGGGATAACTGATTGAATCCCTTCCCACACTCATAGAGGTGAACAGCCTCTCCCCAGTGTGAACTCGCTGGTGTATCAGCAGGTAGGATAACTGAGTGAATCCGTTCCCAGACTCAGAGATGTGAACTGTCTCTCCCCAGTGTGACCTCGCTGGTGGATCAGCAGGTAGGATAACTGAGTGAATCCCTTCCCACACTCAGAGAGATGAACAGCCTCTCCCCAGTGTGAACTCACTGGTGTATCAGCAGGTGGGATAACTGAGTGAATCCCTTCCCACACTCAGAGAGGTGAACGGTCTCTCCCCAGTGTGAACTCACTGGTGTATCAGTAGGTAGGATAACTGAGTGAATCCTTCCCAAACTCAGAGAGGTGAACAGCCTCTCCCCAGTATGAACTCACTGGTGTATCAGTAGGTAGGATAAGTGAGTGAATACCTTCCCACACTCAGAGAGGTGAACAGCCTCTCCTCAGTGTGAACTCACTGGTGTATCAGCAGGTGAGATAACTGAGTGAATCCCTTCCCACGCTCAGCGAGGTGAACAGTCTCTCCCCAGTGTGACCTCGCTGGTATATCTGCAGGTGGGATAACTGAGTGAATCCCTTCCCACACTCAGAGAGGTGAACAGCCTCTCCCCAGTGTGAACTCGCTGGTGTATCAGTAGTTGGGATAACTGAGTGAATCCCTTCGCACACTCAGAGAGGTGAACGGTCTCTCCCCAGTGTGAACTCACTGGTGTATCAGTAGGTAGGATAACTGAGTGAATCCCTTCCCACACTCAGAGATGTGAACTGCCTTTCCCCAGTGTGAACTCACTGGTGTATCAGTAGGTAGGATAAGTGAGTGAATCCCTTCCCACAATCAGAGAGATGAACAGCCTCTCCCCAGTGTGACCTCGCTGGTGAATCAGCAGGTTTGATAACTGAGTGAATCCCTTCCCAAACTCAGAGAGGTGAACGGCCTCTCCCCAGTGTGAACTCACTGGTGTATCAGCAGGTGGGATAACTGATTGAATCCCTTCCCACACTCAGAGAGGTGAACGGACTCTCCCCAGTGTGAACTCGCTGGTGTATCAGTAGGTGGGATAACTGATTGAATCCCTTCCCACACTCAGAGAGGTGAACAGTCTTTCCCCTGTGTGATCTCGTTGGTGTATCAGCAGGTGGGATAACTGAGTGAATCTCTTCCCACACTCAGAGAGCTGAACAGTCTCTCCCCAGTGTGAACTCGCTGGTGTATCAGCAGGTGGGATAACTGAGTGAATCACTTCCCAAACTCAGAGAGTTGAACGGCCTCTCCCCATTGTGAACTCGCTGGTGTATCAGCAGGTGGGATAACTGAGTGAATCCCTTCCCACACTCAGAGAGGTGAACAGTCTCTCACCAGTGTGAACTCACTTGTGAATCTGCAGTTGAAATAACTGAGTGAATCCCTTCCCACACTCAGAGTGGTGAACGGCCTCTACCCAGTGTGACCTCGCTGGTGTATCAGCAGGTGGGATAACTGAGTGAATCCCTTCCCACACTCAGAGAGGTGAACGGCCTCTCCCCAGTATGACTTCGCTGGTGTATCAGCAGGTGGATAATTGAGTGAATCTGTTCCCTCACTCAGAGAGGTGAACAGTCTCTCTCCAGTGTGAACTCACTGGTCTATCAGGAGGTTGGATAACTGAGTGAATCCCTTCCCACGCTCAGGGAGGTGAACAGTCTCTCCCCAGTGTGACCTCGCTGCTATATCAGCAGATGGGATAACTGAGTGAATCCCATCCCACACTCAGAGAGGTGAACAACCTCTCCCCAGTGTGAACTCGCTGGTGTATCAGTAGTTGGGATAACTGAGTGAATCCCTTCCCACACTCAGAGAGGTGAACGGTCTCTCCCCAGTGTGAACTCACTGGTGTATCAGTAGGTAGGATAACTGAGTGAATCCTTCCCACACTCAGAGAGGTGAACAGCCTCTCCCCAGCGTGAACTCACTGGTGTATCAGTAGGTAGAATAAGTGAGTGAATAACTTCCCACACTCAGAGAGGTGAACAGCCTCTCCCCAGTGTGAACTCGCTGGTGTATCAGCAGGTAGGATAACTGAGTGAATCCCTTCCCAGACTCAGAGATGTGAACGGTCTCTCCCCAGTGTGACCTCGCTGGTCTATCAGCAGGTAGGATAACTGAGTGAATCACTTCCCACACAAAGAGAGGTGAACGGTCTCTCCCCAGTCTGAACTCGCTGCTGTATCAGCAGGTGGGATAACTGAGTGAATCCCTTCCCACACTCAGAGAGGTGAACGGCCTCTTCCCAGTGTGAACTCACTGGTGTACCAGCAGGTGGGATAACTGAGTGGATCCCTTCCCACACTCAGAGAGGTGAACAGTCTCTCCCCAGTGTGAACTCGCTGGTGTATCAGCAGGTGGGATAACTGAGTGAATCCCTTCCCACACTCAGAGAGATGAACAGTCTCTCCCCAATGTGAACTCGCTGGTATATCAGCAGGTGGGATAACTGAGTGAATCACTTCCCACACTCAGAGAGGTGAACAGCCTCTCCCCTGTGTGAACTCACTGGTGTATCAGTCGGTAGGATTGGTGAGTGAATCCTTTCCCACACTCAGAGAGGTGAACAGTCTCTCCCCAGTGTGAACTCGCTGGTGTATCAGCAGGCAGGATAACTGAGTGAATCCCTTCCCACACTCAGAGATGTGAACTGTCTCTCCCCAGTGTGACCTCGCTGGTGGATCAGCAGGTAGGATAACTGAGTGAATCCCTTCCCACACTCAGAGAGCTGAACAGTCTCTCACCAGTGTGAACTCACTTGTGAATCTGCAGTTGTAATAACTGAGTGAATCCCTTCCCACACTCAGAGTGGTGAACGGTCTCTCCCCAGTGTGAACTCGCTGGTGTATCAGCAGGTAGGATAACTGAGTGAATCCCTTCCCACACTCAGAGAGCTGAACAGTCTCTCACCAGTGTGAACTCACTGGTGTATCAGCAGGTGGGATAACTGAGTGAATCACTTCCCAAACTCAGAGAGTTGAACGTCCTCTCCCCAGTGTGAACAGGCTGGTGTATCAGCAGGTGGGATAACTGAGTGAATCCCTTCCCACACTCAGAGAGGTGAACGGCCTCTCCCCAGTGTGACTTCGCTGGTGTATCAGCAGGTGGATAATTGAGTGAATCTGTTCCCTCACTCAGAGAGGTGAACAGTCTCTCCCCAGTGTGAACTCACTGGTCTATCAGGAGGTTGGATAACTGAGTGAATCCCTTCCCACGCTCAGGGAGGTGAACAGTCTCTCACCAGTGTGAACTCACTTGTGAATCTGCAGTTGTAATAACTGAGTGAATCCCTTCCCACACTCAGAGTGGTGAACGGCCTCTACCCAGTGTGACCTCGCTGGTGTATCAGCAGGTGGGATAACTGAGTGAATCCCTTCCCACACTCAGAGAGGTGAACGGCCTCTCCCCAGTGTGACTTCGCTGGTGTATCAGCAGGTGGATAATTGACTGAATCTGTTTCATCACTCAGAGAGGTGAACAGTCTCTCTCCAGTGTGAACTCACTGGTCTATCAGGAGGTTGGATAACTGAGTGAATCCCTTCCCACGCTCAGGGAGGTGAACAGTCTCTCCCCAGTGTGACCTCGCTGCTATATCAGCAGATGGGATAACTGAGTGAATCCCATCCCACACTCAGAGAGGTGAACAGCCTCTCCCCAGTGTGAACTCGCTGGTGTATCAGTAGTTGGGATAACTGAGTGAATCCCTTCCCACACTCAGGGAGGTGAACGGTCTCTCCCCAGTGTGAACTCACTGGTGTATCAGTAGGTAGGATAACTGAGTGAATCCTTCCCACACTCAGAGAGGTGAGCAGCCTCTCCCCAGTGTGAACTCACTGGTGTATCAGTAAGTAGAATAAGTGAGTGAATACCTTCCCACACTCAGAGAGGTGAACAGCCTCTCCCCAGTGTGAACTCGCTGGTGTATCAGCAGGTAGGATAACTGAGTGAATCCCTTCCCAGACTCAGAGATGTGAACTGTCTCTCCCCAGTGTGACCTCGCTGGTCTATCAGCAGGTAGGTTAACTGAGTGAATCACTTCCCACACAAAGAGAGGTGAACGGTCTCTCCCCAGTCTGAACTCGCTGGTGTATCAGCAGGTGGGATAACTGAGTGAATCCCTTCCCACGCTCAGGGAGGTGAACAGTCTCTCCCCAGTGTGACCTCGCTGGTATATCAGCAGGTGGGATAACTGAGTGAATCCCTTCCCACACTCAGAGAGGTGAACAGCCTCTCCCCAGTGTGAACTCGCTGGTGTATCAGTAGTTGGGATAACTGAGTGAATCCCTTCGCACACTCAGAGAGGTGAACGGTCTCTCCCCAGTGTGAACTCACTGGTGTATCAGTAGGTAGGATAACTGAGTGAATCCCTTCCCACACTCAGAGAGGTGAACAGCCTTTCCCCAGTGTGAACTCACTGGTGTATCAGTAGGTAGGATAAGTGAGTGAATCCCTTCCCACAATCAGAGAGGTGAACAGCCTGTCCCCAGTGTGAACTCGCTGGTGTATCAGCAGATAGGATAACTGAGTGAATCCCTTCCCACACTCAGAGATGTGAACTGTCTCTCCCCAGTGTGACCTCGCTGGTCTATCAGCAGGTAGGATAACTGAGTGAATCACTTCCCACACAAAGAGAGGTGAACGGTCTCTCCCCAGTCTGAACTCGCTGGTGTATCAGCAGGTGGGATAACTGAGTGAATCCCTTCCCAGACTCAGAGATGTGAACTGTCTCTCCCCAGTGTGACCTCGCTGGTCTATCAGCAGGTAGGATAACTGAGTGAATCACTTCCCACACAAAGAGAGGTGAACGGTCTCTCCCCAGTCTGAACTCGCTGGTGTATCAGCAGGTGGGATAACTGAGTGAATCCCTTCCCACACTCAGAGAGGTGAACGGCCTCTTCCCAGTGTGAACTCACTGGTGTATCAGCAGGTGGGATAACTGAGTGGATCCCTTCCCACACTCAGAGAGATGAACGGTCTCTCCCCAGTGTGAACTCGCTGGTGTATCTGCAGATGGGATAACTGAGTGAATCCCTTCCCACACTCAGTGAGGTGAACAGCCTCTCCCCTGTGTGAACTCACTGGTGTATCAGTAGGTAGGATTAGTGAGTGAATCCCTTCCCACACTCAGAGAGGTGAACAGTCTCTCCCCAGTGTGAACTCACTGGTGTATCAGCAGGTGGGATAACTGAGTGAATCCCTTCCCACACTCAGAGAGATGAACAGTCTCTCCCCAATGTGAACTCGCTGGTATATCAGCAGGTGGGATAACAGAGTGAATCACTTCCCGCACTCAGAGAGGTGAACAGCCTCTCCCCTGTGTGAACTCACTGGTGTATCAGTAGGTAGGATTGGTGAGTGAATCCTTTCCCACACTCAGAGAGGTGAACAGGCTCTCCCCAGTGTGAACTCGCTGGTGTATCAGCAGGTAGGATAACTGAGTGAATCCCTTCCCACACTCAGAGATGTGAACTGTCTCTCCCCAGTGTGACCTCGCTGGTGGATCAGCAGGTAGGATAACTGAGTGAATCCCTTCCCACACTCAGAGAGGTGAACGGCCTCTCCCCAGTGTGAACTCACTGGTGTATCAGCAGGTGGGATAACTGAATGAATCCCTTCCCACACTCAGATAGGTGAACGGTCTCTCCCCAGTGTAAACTCGCTGGTGTATCAGCAGGTAGGATAACTGAGTGAATCCCTTCCCACACTCAGAGAGGTGAACAGCCTCTCCCCAGTGTGAACTCACTGGTGTATCAGCAGGTGGGATAACTGAGTGAATCCCTTCTCACACTCAGAGAGGTGAACGGCCTCTCCCCAGTGTGACCTCGCTAGTTAATCAGAAGGTGGGATAACTGAGTGAATCCCTTCCCACACTCAGAGAGGTGAACAGTCTCTCACCAGTGTGAACTCACTTGTGAATCTGCAGTTGTAATAACTGAGTGAATCCCTTCCCACACTCAGAGTGGTGAACGGTCTCTCCCCAGTGTGAACTCGCTGGTGTATCAGCAGGTAGGATAACTGAGTGAATCCCTTCCCACACTCAGAGAGGTGAACGGTCTCTCCCCAGTGTGAACTCACTGGTGTATCAGTAGGTAGGATAAGTGAGTGAATACCTTCCCACACTCAGAGAGGTGAACAGCCTCTCCCCAGTGTGAACTCGCTGGTGTATCAGCAGGTAGGATAACTGAGTGAATCCCTTCCCACACTCAGAGAGATGAACAGCCTCTCCCCAGTGTGAACTCACTGGTGTATCAGCAGGTGGGATAACTGAGTGAATCCCTTCCCACACTCAGAGAGGTGAACAGCCTCTGCCCAGTGTGAACTCGCTGGTGTATCAGTAGTTGGGATAACTGAGTGAATCCCTTCCCACACTCAGAGAGGTGAACGGTCTCTCCCCAGTGTGAACTCACTGGTGTATCAGTAGGTAGGATAACTGAGTGAATCCTTCCCAAACTCAGAGAGGTGAACAGCCTCTCCCCAGTATGAACTCACTGGTGTATCAGTAGGTAGGATAAGTGAGTGAATACCTTCCCACACTCAGAGAGGTGAACAGCCTCTCCCTAGTGTGAACTCGCTGGTGTATCAGCAGGTAGGATAACTGAGTGAATCCCTTCCCAGACTCAGAGATGTGAACTGTCTCTCCCCAGTGTGACCTCGCTGGTGGATCAGCAGGTAGGATAACTGAGTGAATCCCTTCCCACACTCAATGAGATGAACAGCCTCTCCCCAATGTGACCTCGCTGGTGTATCATCAGGTAGGATAACTGAGTGAATCCCTTCCCACACTCAGAGTGGTGAACGGCCTCTCCCCAGTGTGAACTCACTGGTGTATCAGCAGGTGGGATAACTGAGTGAATCCCTTCCCACATTCAGAGAGGTGAACAGCCTCTCCCCAGTGTGAACTCACTGGTGTATCAGTAGGTGGGATAACTGAGTGAATCCCTTCCCACAATCAGAGAGATGAACAGCCTCTCCCCAGTGTGACCTCGCTGGTGTATCAGCAGGTTTGATAACTGAGTGAATCCCTTCCCAAACTCAGAGAGGTGAACGGCCTCTCCCCAGTGTGAACTCACTGGTGTATCAGCAGGTGGGATAACTGATTGAATCCCTTCCCACACTCAGAGAGGTGAACGGACTCTCCCCAGTGTGAACTCGCTGGTGTATCAGTAGGTGGGATAACTGATTGAATCCCTTCCCACACTCAGAGAGGTGAACCGTCTCTCCCCTGTGTGATCTCGTTGGTGTATCAGCAGGTGGGATAACTGAGTGAATCTCTTCCCACACTCAGAGAGCTGAACAGTCTCTCCCCAGTGTGAACTCGCTGGTGTATCAGCAGGTGGGATAACTGAGTGAATCACTTCCCAAACTCAGAGAGTTGAACGGCCTCTCCCCATTGTGAACTCGCTGGTGTATCAGCAGGTGGGATAACTGAGTGAATCCCTTCCCACACTCAGAGAGGTGAACAGTCTCTCACCAGTGTGAACTCACTTGTGAATCTGCAGTTGTAATAACTGAGTGAATCCCTTCCCACACTCAGAGTGGTGAACGGCCTCTACCCAGTGTGACCTCGCTGGTGTATCAGCAGGTGGGATAACTGAGTGAATCCCTTCCCACACTCAGAGAGGTGAACGGCCTCTCCCCAGTGTGACTTCGCTGGTGTATCAGCAGGTGGATAATTGACTGAATCTGTTTCATCACTCAGAGAGGTGAACAGTCTCTCTCCAGTGTGAACTCACTGGTCTATCAGGAGGTTGGATAACTGAGTGAATCCCTTCCCACGCTCAGGGAGGTGAACGGCCTCTCCCCAGTGTGAACTCGCTGGTGTATCAGTAGTTGGGATTACTGAGTGAATCCCTTCCCACACTCAGAGAGGTGAACGGTCTCTCCCCAGTGTGAACTCACTGGTGTATCAGTAGGTAGGATAACTGAGTGAATCCTTCCCACACTCAGAGAGGTGAGCAGCCTCTCCCCAGTGTGAACTCACTGGTGTATCAGTAGGTAGAATAAGTGAGTGAATACCTTCCCACACTCAGAGAGGTGAACAGCCTCTCCCCAGTGTGAACTCGCTGGTGTATCAGCAGGTAGGATAACTGAGTGAATCCCTTCCCAGACTCAGAGATGTGAACTGTCTCCCCCAGTGTGACCTCGCTGGTCTATCAGCAGGTAGGACAACTGAGTGAATCACTTCCCACACAAAGAGAGGTGAACGGTCTCTCCCCCGTCTGAACTCGCTGGTGTATTAGCAGGTGGGATAACTGAGTGAATCCCTTCCCACACTCAGAGAGGTGAACGGCCTCTTCCCAGTGTGAACTCACTGGTGTATCAGCAGGTGGGATAATTGAGTGAATCCCTTCCCACACTCAGAGAGATGAACGGTCTCTCCCCAGTGTGAACTCGCTGGTGTATCTGCAGATGGGATAACTGAGTGAATCCCTTCCCACACTCCGAAAGGTGAACAGTCTCTCCCCAGTGTGAACTCACTGGTGTATCAGCAGGTGGGATAACTGAGTGAATCCCTTCCCACACTCAGAGAGATGAACAGTCTCTCCCCAATGTGAACTCGCTGGTATATCAGCAGGTGGGATAACTGAGTGAATCACTTCCCACACTCAGAGAGGTGAACAGCCTCTCCCCTGTGTGAACTCACTGGTGTATCAGTAGGTAGGATTGGTGAGTGAATCCTTTCCCACACTCAGAGAGGTGAACAGTCTCTCCCCAGTTTAAACTCGCTGGTGTATCAGCAGGTAGGATAACTGAGTGAATCCCTTCCCACACTCAGAGATGTGAACTGTCTCTCCCCAGTGTGACCTCGCTGGTGGATCAGCAGGTAGGATAACTGAGTGAATCCCTTCCCACACTGAGAGAGGTGAACGGCCTCTCCCCAGTGTGACCTCGCTAGTTAATCAGCAGGTGGGATAACTGAGTGAATCCCTTCCCACACTCAGAGAGGTGAACGGCCTCTCCCCAGTGTGACTTTGCTGGTGTATCAGCAGGTGGATAATTGAGTGAATCTGTTCCCTCACTCAGAGAGGTGAACAGTCTCTCTCCAGTGTGAACTCACTGGTCTATCAGGAGGTTGGATAACTGAGTGAATCCCTTCCCACGCTCAGAGAGGTGAACAGCCTCTCCCCAGTGTGAACTCGCTGGTGTATCAGTAGTTGGGATAACTGAGTGAATCCCTTCCCACACTCAGAGAGGTGAACGGTCTCTCCCCAGTGTGAACTCACTGGTGTATCAGTAGGTAGGATAACTGAGTGAATCCTTCCCACACTCAGAGAGGTTAGCAGCCTCTCCCCAGTGTGAACTCACTGGTGTATCAGTAGGTAGAATAAGTGAGTGAATACCTTCCCACACTCAGAGAGGTATACAGCCTCTCCCCAGTGTGAACTCGCTGGTGTATCAGCAGGTAGGATAACTGAGTGAATCCCTTCCCAGACTCAGAGATGTGAACTGTCTCTCCCCAGTGTGACCTCGCTGGTCTATCAGCAGGTAGGATAACTGAGTGAATCACTTCCCACACAAAGAGAGGTGAACGGTCTCTCCCCAGTCTGAACTCGCTGGTGTATCAGCAGGTGGGATAACTGAGTGAATCCCTTCCCACACTCAGAGAGGTGAACGGCCTCTTCCCAGTGTGAACTCACTGGTGTATCAGCAGGTGGGATAACTGAGTGAATCCCTTCCCACACTCAGAGAGGTGAACGGCCTCTCCCCAGTGTGAACTCACTGGTGTATCAGCAGGTGGGATAACTGACTGAATCCCTTCCCACACTCAGAGAGGTGAACGGTCTCTCCCAAGTGTAAACTCGCTGGTGTATCAGCAGGTAGGATAACTGAGTGAATCCCTTCCCACACTCAGAGAGGTGAACAGCCTCTCCCCAGTGTGAACTCACTGGTGTATCAGCAGGTGGGATAACTGAGTGAATCCCTTCTCACACTCAGAGAGGTGAACGGCTTCTCCCCAGTGTGACCTCGCTAGTTAATCAGCAGGTGGGATAACTGAGTGAATCGCTTCCCACACTCAGAGAGGTGAACAGTCTCTCACCAGTGTGAACTCACTTGTGAATCTGCAGTTGTAATAACTGAGTGAATCCCTTCCCACACTCAGAGTGGTGAACGGTCTCTCCCCAGTGTGAACTCGCTGGTGTATCAGCAGGTAGGATAACTGAGTGAATCCCTTCCCACACTCAGAGAGCTGAACAGTCTCTCACCAGTGTGAACTCACTGGTGTATCAGCAGGTGGGATAACTGAGTGAATCACTTCCCAAACTCAGAGAGTTGAACGGCCTCGTACCAATTTGAACTCGCTGGTGTATCAGCAGGTGGGATAACTGAGTGAATCCCTTCCCACACTCAGAGAGGTGAACGGCCTCTCCCCAGTGTGACTTCGCTGGTGTATCAGCAGGTGGATAATTGAGTGAATCTGTTCCCTCACTCAGAGAGGTGAACAGTCTCTCCCCAGTGTGAACTCACTGGTCTATTAGGAGGTTGGACAACTGAGTGAATCCCTTCCCACGCTCAGGGAGGTGAACAGTCTCTCCCCAGTGTGACCTCGCTGCTATATCAGCAGGTGGGATAACTGAGTGAATCCCATCCCACACTCAGAGAGGTGAACAGCCTCTCCCCAGTGTGAACTCACTGGTGTATCAGTAGGTAGGATAAGTGAGTGAATACCTTCCCACACTCAGAGAGGTGAACAGCCTCTCCCCAGTGTGAACTCGCTGGTGTATCAGCAGGTAGGATAACTGAGTGAATCCGTTCCCAGACTCAGAGATGTGAACTGTCTCTCCCCAGTGTGACCTCGCTGGTGGATCAGCAGGTAGGATTACTGAGTGAATCCCTTCCCACATTCAGAGAGGTGAACAGCCTCTCCCCAGTGTGAACTCGCTGGTGTATCAGCAGGTAGGATAACTGAGTGAATCCGTTCCCAGACTCAGAGATGTGAACTGTCTCTCCCCAGTGTGACCTCGCTGGTCTATCAGCAGGTAGGTTAACTGAGTGAATCACTTCCCACACAAAGAGAGGTGAACGGTCTCTCCCCAGTCTGAACTCGCTGGTGTATCAGCAGGTGGCATAACTGAGTGAATCCCTTCCCACGCTCAGGGAGGTGAACAGTCTCTCCCCAGTGTGACCTCGCTGGTATATCAGCAGGTGGGATAACTGAGTGAATCCCTTCCCACACTCAGAGAGGTGAACAGCCTCTCCCCAGTGTGAACTCGCTGGTGTATCAGTAGTTGGGATAACTGAGTGAATCCCTTCGCACACTCAGAGAGGTGAACGGTCTCTCCCCAGTGTGAACTCACTGGTGTATCAGTAGGTAGGATAACTGAGTGAATCCCTTCCCACACTCAGAGAGATGAACAGTCTCTCCCCAATGTGAACTCGCTGGTATATCAGCAGGTGGGATAACAGAGTGAATCACTTCCCGCACTCAGAGAGGTGAACAGCCTCTCCCCTGTGTGAACTCACTGGTGTATCAGTAGGTAGGATTGGTGAGTGAATCCTTTCCCACACTCAGAGAGGTGAACAGTCTCTCCCCAGTGTGAACTCGCTGGTGTATCAGCAGGTAGGATAACTGAGTGAATCCCTTCCCACACTCAGAGATGTGAACTGTCTCTCCCCAGTGTGACCTCGCTGGTGGATCAGCAGGTAGGATAACTGAGTGAATCCCTTCCCACACTCAGAGAGGTGAACGGCCTCTCCCCAGTGTGAACTCACTGGTGTATCAGCAGGTGGGATAACTGAATGAATCCCTTCCCACACTCAGAGAGGTGAACGGTCTCTCCCCAGTGTAAACTCGCTGGTGTATCAGCAGGTAGGATAACTGAGTGAATCCCTTCCCACACTCAGAGAGGTGAACAGCCTCTCCCCAGTGTGAACTCACTGGTGTATCAGCAGGTGGGATAACTGAGTGAATCCCTTCTCACACTCAGAGAGGTGAACGGCCTCTCCCCAGTGTGACCTCGCTAGTTAATCAGAAGGTCGGATAACTGAGTGAATCCCTTCCCACACTCAGAGAGGTGAACAGTCTCTCACCAGTGTGAACTCACTTGTGAATCTGCAGTTGTAATAACTGAGTGAATCCCTTCCCACACTCAGAGTGGTGAACGGTCTCTCCCCAGTGTGAACTCGCTGGTGTATCAGCAGGTAGGATAACTGAGTGAATCCCTTCCCACACTCAGAGAGGTGAACGGTCTCTCCCCAGTGTGAACTCACTGGTGTATCAGTAGGTAGGATAAGTGAGTGAATACCTTCCCACACTCAGAGAGGTGAACAGCCTCTCCCCAGTGTGAACTCGCTGGTGTATCAGCAGGTAAGATAACTGAGTGAATCCCTTCCCACACTCAGAGAGATGAACAGCCTCTCCCCAGTGTGAACTCACTGGTGTATCAGCAGGTGGGATAACTGAGTGAATCCCTTCCCACACTCAGAGAGGTGAACAGCCTCTGCCCAGTGTGAACTCGCTGGTGTATCAGTAGTTGGGATAACTGAGTGAATCCCTTCCCACGCTCAGAGAGGTGAACGGTCTCTCCCCAGTGTGAACTCACTGGTGTATCAGTAGGTAGGATAACTGAGTGAATCCTTCCCAAACTCAGAGAGGTGAACAGCCTCTCCCCAGTATGAACTCACTGGTGTATCAGTAGGTAGGATAAGTGAGTGAATACCTTCCCACACTCAGAGAGGTGAACAGCCTCTCCCTAGTGTGAACTCGCTGGTGTATCAGCAGGTAGGATAACTGAGTGAATCCCTTCCCAGACTCAGAGATGTGAACTGTCTCTCCCCAGTGTGACCTCGCTGGTGGATCAGCAGGTAGGATAACTGAGTGAATCCCTTCCCACACTCAAAGAGATGAACAGCCTCTCCCCAATGTGACCTCGCTGGTGTATCATCAGGTAGGATAACTGAGTGAATCCCTTCCCACACTCAGAGTGGTGAACGGCCTCTCCCCAGTGTGAACTCACTGGTGTATCAGCAGGTGGGATAACTGAGTGAATCCCTTCCCACATTCAGAGAGGTGAACAGCCTCTCCCCAGTGTGAACTCACTGGTGTATCAGTAGGTGGGATAACTGAGTGAATCCCTTCCCACAATCAGAGAGATGAACAGCCTCTCCCCAGTGTGACCTCGCTGGTGTATCAGCAGGTTTGATAACTGAGTGAATCCCTTCCCAAACTCAGAGAGGTGAACGGCCTCTCCCCAGTGTGAACTCACTGGTGTATCAGCAGGTGGGATAACTGATTGAATCCCTTCCCACACTCAGAGAGGTGAACGGACTCTCCCCAGTGTGAACTCGCTGGTGTATCAGTAGGTGGGATAACTGATTGAATCCCTTCCCACACTCAGAGAGGTGAACAGTCTCTCCCCTGTGCGATCTCGTTGGTGTATCAGCAGGTGGGATAACTGAGTGAATCCGTTCCCACACTCAGAGAGCTGAACAGTCTCTCCCCAGTGTGAACTCGCTGGTGTATCAGCAGGTGGGATAACTGAGTGAATCACTTCCCAAACTCAGAGAGTTGAACGGCCTCTCCCCATTGTGAACTCGCTGGTGTATCAGCAGGTGGGATAACTGAGTGAATCCCTTCCCACACTCAGAGAGGTGAACAGTCTCTCACCAGTGTGAACTCACTTGTGAATCTGCAGTTGTAATAACTGAGTGAATCCCTTCCCACACTCAGAGTGGTGAACGGCCTCTACCCAGTGTGACCTCGCTAGTGCATCAGCAGGTGGGATAACTGAGTGAATCCCTTCCCACACTCAGAGAGGTGAACGGCCTCTCCCCAGTGTGACTTCGCTGGTGTATCAGCAGGTGGATAATTGACTGAATCTGTTTCATCACTCAGAGAGGTGAACAGTCTCTCTCCAGTGTGAACTCACTGGTCTATCAGGAGGTTGGATAACTGAGTGAATCCCTTCCCACGCTCAGGGAGGTGAACGGCCTCTCCCCAGTGTGAACTCGCTGGTGTATCAGTAGTTGGGATTACTGAGTGAATCCCTTCCCACACTCAGAGAGGTGAACGGTCTCTCCCCAGTGTGAACTCACTGGTGTATCAGTAGGTAGGATAACTGAGTGAATCCTTCCCACACTCAGAGAGGTGAGCAGCCTCTCCCCAGTGTGAACTCACTGGTGTATCAGTAGGTAGAATAAGTGAGTGAATACCTTCCCACACTCAGAGAGGTGAACAGCCTCTCCCCAGTGTGAACTCGCTGGTGTATCAGCAGGTAGGATAACTGAGTGAATCCCTTCCCAGACTCAGAGATGTGAACTGTCTCCCCCAGTGTGACCTCGCTGGTCTATCAGCAGGTAGGACAACTGAGTGAATCACTTCCCACACAAAGAGAGGTGAACGGTCTCTCCCCAGTCTGAACTCGCTGGTGTATTAGCAGGTGGGATAACTGAGTGAATCCCTTCCCACACTCAGAGAGGTGAACGGCCTCTTCCCAGTGTGAACTCACTCGTGTATCAGCAGGTGGGATAACTGAGTGAATCCCTTCCCACACTCAGAGAGATGAACGGTCTCTCCCCAGTGTGAACTCGCTGGTGTATCTGCAGATGGGATAACTGAGTGAATCCCTTCCCACACTCAGTGAGGTGAACAGCCTCTCCCCTGTGTGAACTCACTGGTGTATCAGTAGGTAGGATTAGTGAGTGAATCCCTTCCCACACTCAGAAAGGTGAACAGTCTCTCCCCAGTGTGAACACACTGGTGTATCAGCAGGTGGGATAACTGAGTGAATCCCTTCCCACACTCAGAGAGATGAACAGTCTCTCCCCAATGTGAACTCGCTGGTATATCAGCAGGTGGGATAACTGAGTGAATCACTTCCCACACTCAGAGAGGTGAACAGCCTCTCCCCTGTGTGAACTCACTGGTGTATCAGTAGGTAGGAATGGTGAGTGAATCCTTTCCCACACTCAGAGAGGTGAACAGTCTCTCCCCAGTTTAAACTCGCTGGTGTATCAGCAGGTAGGATAACTGAGTGAATCCCTTCCCACACTCAGAGATGTGAACTGTCTCTCCCCAGTGTGACCTCGCTGGTGGATCAGCAGGTAGGATAACTGAGTGAATCCCTTCCCACACTGAGAGAGGTGAACGGCCTCTCCCCAGTGTGACCTCGCTAGTTAATCAGCAGGTGGGATAACTGAGTGAATCCCTTCCCACACTCAGAGAGGTGAACGGCCTCTCCCCAGTGTGACTTTGCTGGTGTATCAGCAGGTGGATAATTGAGTGAATCTGTTCCCTCACTCAGAGAGGTGAACAGTCTCTCTCCAGTGTGAACTCACTGGTCTATCAGGAGGTTGGATAACTGAGTGAATCCCTTCCCACGCTCAGGGAGGTGAACAGTCTCTCCCCAGTGTGACCTCGCTGCTATATCAGCAGATGGGATAACTGAGTGAATCCCATCCCACACTCAGAGAGGTGAACAGCCTCTCCCCAGTGTGAACTCGCTGGTGTATCAGTAGTTGGGATAACTGAGTGAATCCCTTCCCACACTCAGAGAGGTGAACGGTCTCTCCCCAGTGTGAACTCACTGGTGTATCAGTAGGTAGGATAACTGAGTGAATCCTTCCCACACTCAGAGAGGTTAGCAGCCTCTCCCCAGTGTGATCTCACTGGTGTATCAGTAGGTAGAATAAGTGAGTGAATACCTTCCCACACTCAGAGAGGTATACAGCCTCTCCCCAGTTTGAACTCGCTGGTGTATCAGCAGGTAGGATAACTGAGTGAATCCCTTCCCAGACTCAGAGATGTGAACTGTCTCTCCCCAGTGTGACCTCGCTGGTCTATCAGCAGGTAGGATAACTGAGTGAATCACTTCCCACACAAAGAGAGGTGAACGGTCTCTCCCCAGTATGAACTCGCTGGTGTATCAGCAGGTGGGATAACTGAGTGAATCCCTTCCCACACTCAGAGAGGTGAACGGCCTCTTCCCAGTGTGAACTCACTGGTGTATCAGCAGGTGGGATAACTGAGTGAATCCCTTCCCACACTCAGAGAGATGAACGGTCTCTCCCCAGTGTGAACTCGCTGGTGTATCTGCAGATGGGATAACTGAGTGAATCCCTTCCCACACTCAGTGAGGTGAACAGCCTCTCCCCTGTGTGAACTCACTGGTGTATCAGTAGGTAGGATTAGTGAGTGAATCCCTTCCCACACTCAGAGAGGTGAACAGTCTCTCCCCAGTGTGAACTCACTGGTGTATCAGCAGGTGGGATAACTGAGTGAATCCCTTCCCACACTCAGAGAGATGAACAGTCTCTCCCCAATGTGAACTCGCTGGTATATCAGCAGGTGGGATAACTGAGTGAATCACTTCCCACACTCAGAGAGGTGCACAGTCTCTCCCCAGTGTGAACTCGCTGGTGTATCAGCAGGTAGGATAACTGAGTGAATCCCTTCCCACACTCAGAGATGTGAACTGTCTCTCCCCAGTGTGACCTCGCTGGTGGATCAGCAGGTAGGATAACTGAGTGAATCCCTTCCCACACTCAGAGAGGTGAACGGCCTCTCCCCAGTGTGAACTCACTGGTGTATCAGCAGGTGGGATAACTGACTGAATCCCTTCCCACACTCAGAGAGGTGAACGGTCTCTCCCAAGTGTAAACTCGCTGGTGTATCAGCAGGTAGGATAACTGAGTGAATCCCTTCCCACACTCAGAGAGGTGAACAGCCTCTCCCCAGTGTGAACTCACTGGTGTATCAGCAGGTGGGATAACTGAGTGAATCCCTTCTCACACTCAGAGAGGTGAACGGCTTCTCCCCAGTGTGACCTCGCTAGTTAATCAGCAGGTGGGATAACTGAGTGAATCCCTTCCCACACTCAGAGAGGTGAACAGTCTCTCACCAGTGTGAACTCACTTGTGAATCTGCAGTTGTAATAACTGAGTGAATCCCTTCCCACACTCAGAGTGGTGAACGGTCTCTCCCCAGTGTGAACTCGCTGGTGTATCAGCAGGTAGGATAACTGAGTGAATCCCTTCCCACACTCAGAGAGCTGAACAGTCTCTCACCAGTGTGAACTCACTGGTGTATCAGCAGGTGGGATAACTGAGTGAATCACTTCCCAAACTCAGAGAGTTGAACGGCCTCGTCCCAATTTGAACTCGCTGGTGTATCAGCAGGTGGGATAACTGAGTGAATCCCTTCCCACACTCAGAGAGGTGAACGGCCTCTCCCCAGTGTGACTTCGCTGGTGTATCAGCAGGTGGATAATTGAGTGAATCTGTTCCCTCACTCAGAGAGGTGAACAGTCTCTCCCCAGTGTGAACTCACTGGTCTATTAGGAGGTTGGACAACTGAGTGAATCCCTTCCCACGCTCAGGGAGGTGCACAGTCTCTCCCCAGTGTGACCTCGCTGCTATATCAGCAGGTGGGATAACTGAGTGAATCCCATCCCACACTCAGAGAGGTGAACAGCCTCTCCCCAGTGTGAACTCACTGGTGTATCAGTAGGTAGGATAAGTGAGTGAATACCTTCCCACACTCAGAGAGGTGAACAGCCTCTCCCCAGTGTGAACTCGCTGGTGTATCAGCAGGTAGGATAACTGAGTGAATCCGTTCCCAGACTCAGAGATGTGAACTGTCTCTCCCCAGTGTGACCTCGCTGGTGGATCAGCAGGTAGGATAACTGAGTGAATCCCTTCCCACACTCAGAGAGATGAACAGCCTCTCCCCAGTGTGAACTCACTGGTGTATCAGCAGGTGGGATAACTGAGTGAATCCCTTCCCACACTCAGAGAGGTGAACAGCCTCTCCCCAGTGTGAACTCGCTGGTGTATCAGTAGTTGGGATAACTGAGTGAATCCCTTCCCACACTCAGAGAGGTGAACGGTCTCTCCCCAGTGTGAACTCGCTGGTGTATCAGCAGGTAGGATAACTGAGTGAATCCCTTCCCACACTCAGAGATGTGAACTGTCTCTCCCCAGTGTGACCTCGCTGGTGGATCAGCAGGTAGGATAACTGAGTGAATCCCTTCCCACACTCAGAGAGGTGAACGGCCTCTCCCCAGTGTGAACTCACTGGTGTATCAGCAGGTGGGATAACTGACTGAATCCCTTCCCACACTCAGAGAGGTGAACGGTCTCTCCCCAGTGTAAACTCGCTGGTGTATCAGCAGGTAGGATAACTGAGTGAATCCCTTCCCACACTCAGAGAGGTGAACAGCCTCTCCCCAGTGTGAACTCACTGGTGTATCAGCAGGTGGGATAACTGAGTGAATCCCTTCTCACACTCAGAGAGGTGAACGGCCTCTCCCCAGTGTGACCTCGCTAGTTAATCAGCAGGTGGGATAACTGAGTGAATCCCTTCCCACACTCAGAGAGGTGAACAGTCTCTCACCAGTGTGAACTCACTTGTGAATCTGCAGTTGTAATAAATGAGTGAATCCCTTCCCACACTCAGAGTGGTGAACGGTCTCTCCCCAGTGTGAACTCGCTGGTGTATCAGCAGGTAGGATAACTGAGTGAATCCCTTCCCACACTCAGAGAGCTGAACAGTCTCTCACCAGTGTGAACTCACTGGTGTATCAGCAGGGGGGATAACTGAGTGAATCACTTCCCGAACTCAGAGAGTTGAACGGCCTCGTCCCAATTTGAACTCGCTGGTGTATCAGCAGGTGGGATAACTGAGTGAATCCCTTCCCACACTCAGAGAGGTGAACGGCCTCTCCCCAGTGTGACTTCGCTGGTGTATCAGCAGGTGGATAATTGAGTGAATCTGAACCCTCACTCAGAGAGGTGAACAGTCTCTCCCCAGTGTGAACTCACTGGTCTATTAGGAGGTTGGACAACTGAGTGAATCCCTTCCCACGCTCAGGGAGGTGAACAGTCTCTCCCCAGTGTGACCTCGCTGCTATATCAGCAGGTGGGATAACTGAGTGAATCCCATCCCACACTCAGAGAGGTGAACAGCCTCTCCCCAGTGTGAACTCACTGGTGTATCAGTAGGTAGGATAAGTGAGTGAATACTTTCCCACACTCAGAGAGGTGAACAGCCTCTCCCCAGTGTGAACTCGCTGGTGTATCAGCAGGTAGGATAACTGAGTGAATCCGTTCCCAGACTCAGAGATGTGAACTGTCTCTCCCCAGTGTGACCTCGCTGGTGGATCAGCAGGTAGGATAACTGAGTGAATCCCTTCCCACACTCAGAGAGATGAACAGCCTCTCCCCAGTGTGAACTCACTGGTGTATCAGCAGGTGGGATAACTGAGTGAATCCCTTCCCACACTCAGAGAGGTGAACAGCCTCTCCCCAGTGTGAACTCGCTGGTGTATCAGTAGTTGGGATAACTGAGTGAATCCCTTCCCACACTCAGAGAGGTGAACGGTCTCTCCCCAGTGTGAACTCACTGGTGTATCAGTAGGTAGGATAACTGAGTGAATCCTTCCCACACTCAGAGAGGTGAACAGCCTCTCCCCAGTATGAACTCACTGGTGTATAAGTAGGTAGGATAAGTGAGTGAATACCTTCCCACACTCAGAGAGGTGAACAGCCTCTCCCCAGTGTGAACTCGCTGGTGTATCAGCAGGTAGGATAACTGAGTGAATCCCTTCCCAGACTCAGAGATGTGAACTGTCTCTCCCCAGTGTGACCTCGCTGGTGGATCAGCAGGTAGGATAACTGAGTGAATCCCTTCCCACACTCAGAGAGATGAACAGCCTCTCCCCAATGTGACCTCGCTGGTGTATCATCAGGTAGGATAACTGAGTGAATCCCTTCCCACACTCAGAGTGGTGAACGGCCTCTCCCCAGTGAGAACTCACTGGTGTATCAGCAGGTGGGATAACTGAGTGAATCCCTTCCCACATTCAGAGAGGTGAACCGTCTCTCCCCAGTGTGAACTCTCTGGTATATCAGCAGGTAGGATAACTGAGTGAATCCCTTCCCACACTCAGAGAGGTGAACAGCCTCTCCCCAGTGTGAACTCACTGGTGTATCAGCAGGTGGGATAACTGAGTGAATCCCTTCCCACACTCAGAGAGGTGAACGGCCTCTCCCCAGTGTGACGTCGCTAGTGTATCAGTAGGTGGGATAACTGAGTGAATCCCTTCCCACACTGAGTGAGGTGAACGGTCTCTCCCCAGTGTGAACTCACTGGTCTATCAGCAGGTGGGATAACTGAGTGAATCACTTCCCACACAAAGAGAGGTGAACGGTCTCTCCCCAGTCTGAACTCGGTGGTGTATCATTAGGTGGGATAACTGAGTGAATCCCTTCCCACACACAGAGAGGTGAACGGCCTCTTCCCAGTGTGAACTCACTGGTGTATCAGCAGGTGGGATAACTGAGTGAATCCCTTCCCACACTCAGAGAGATGAACGGTCTCTCCCCAGTGTGAGCTCGCTGGTGTATCTGCAGATGGGATAACTGAGTGAATCCCTTCCCACATTCAGTGAGGTGAACAGTCTCTCCCCAATGTGAACTCGCTGGTATATCAGCAGGTGGGATAACTGAGTGAATTACATCCCACACTCAGAGAGGTGAACAGCCTCTCCCCTGTGTGAACTCACTGGTGTATCAGTAGGTAGGATTTGTGAGTGAATCCCTTCCCACACTCAGAGAATGAACCGTCTCTCCCCAGTGTGAACTCACTGGTGTATCAGGAGGTGGGATAACTGAGTGAATCCCTTCCCACACTCAGAGAGGTGAACGGACTCTCCTCAGTGTGAACTCACTGGTGTATCAGCAGGTGAGATAACTGAGTGAATCTCTTCCCACGCTCAGGGAGGTGAACAGTCTCTCCCCAGTGTGACCTCGCTTGTATATCAGCAGGTGGGATAACTGAGTGAATCCCTTCCCACACTCAGAGAGGTGAACAGCCTCTCCCCTGTGTGAACTCGCTGGTGTATCAGTAGTTGGGATAACTGAGTGAATCAATTCCCACACTCAGAGAGGTGAACGGTTTCTCCCCAGTGTGAACTCACTGGTGTATCAGTAGGTAGGATAACTGAGTGAATCCCTTCCCACACTCAGAGATGTGAACTGTCTCTCCCCAGTGTGACGTCGCTGGTGGATCAGCAGGTAGGAAAACTGAGTGAATCCCTTCCCACACTCAGAGAGATGAACAGCCTCTCCCCAGTGTGACCTCGCTGGTGTATCAGCAGGTTTGATAACTGAGTGAATCACTTCCCAAACTCAGAGAGGTGAACGGCCTCTCCCCAGTGTGAACTCACTGGTGTATCAGCAGGTGGGATAACTGACTGAATCCCTTCCCACACTCAGAGAGGTGAACGGACTCTCCCCAGTGTGAACTCGCTGGTGTATCAGTAGGTGGGATAACTGAGTGAATCTCTTCCCACACTCAGAGAGGTCAACGGCCTCTTCCCAGTGTGAACTCACAGGTGTATCAGCAGGTGGGATAACTGAGTGAATCCCTTCCCACACTCAGAGAGATGAACGGTCTCTCCCCAGTGTGAACTCGCTGGTGTATCTGCAGATGGGATAACTGAGTGAATCCCTTCCCACACTCAGTGAGGTGAACAGTCTCTCCCCAATGTGAACTCGCTGGTATATCAGCAGGTGGGATAACTGAGTGAATCACTTCCCACACTCAGAGAGCTGAACAGCCTCTCCCCTGTGTGAACTCACTGGTGTTCAGGAGGTGGGATAACTGAGTGAATCCCTTCCCACACTCAGAGAGGTGAACGGACTCTCCTCAGTGTGAACTCACTGGTGTATCAGCAGGTGAGATAACTGAGTGAATACCTTCCCACGCTCAGGGAGGTGAACAGTCTCTCCCCAGTGTGACCTCGCTGGTATATCAGCAGGTGGGATAATGAGTGAATCCCTTCCCACACTCAGAGAGGTGAACAGCCTCTCCCCAGTGTGAACTCGCTGGTGTATCAGCAGGTAGGATAACTGAGTGAATCCCTTCCCACACTCAGAGATGTGAACTGTCTCTCCCCAGTGTGACCTGGCTGGTGGATCAGCAGGTAGGATAACTGAGTGAATCCCTTCCCACACTCAGAGAGATGAACAGCCTCTCCCCAGTGTGACCTCGCTGGTGTATCAGCAGGTTTGATAACTGAGTGAATCCCTTCCCAAACTCAGAGAGGTGAACGGCCTCTCCCCAGTGTGAACTCACTGGTGTATCAGCAGGTGGGATAACTGAGCGAATCCCTTCCCACACTCAGAGAGGTGAACGGTCTCTCCCCAGTGTGAACTCGCTGGTGTATCAGTAGGTGGGATAACTGAGTGAATCACTTTCCACACAAAGAGAGGTGAACGGTCTCTCCCCAGTGTGAACTCACTGGTGTATCAGTAGGTAGGATAACTGAGTGAATCCTTCCCACACTCAGAGAGGTGAACAGCCCCTCCCCAGTGTGAACTCACTGGTGTATCAGTAGGTAGGATAAGTGAGTGAATACCTTCCCACACTCAGAGAGGTGAACAGCCTCTCCCCAGTGTGAACTCACTGGTGTATCAGCAGGTGGGATAACTGAGTGAATCCCTTCCCACACTCAGAGTGGTGAACGGTCTCTCCCCAGTGTGAACACGCCGATGTATAAGCAGGTGGGATAACTGAGTGAATCACTTTCCACACAAAGAGAGGTGAACGGTCTCTCCCCAATGTGAACTCGCTGGTGTATCAGTAGTTTGGATAACTGAGTGAATCAATTCCCACACTCAGAGAGGTGAACGGTTTCTCCCCAGTGTGAACTCACTGGTGTATCAGTAGGTAGGATAACTGAGTGAATCCCTTCCCACACTCAGAGATGTGAACTGTCTCTCCCCAGTGTGACCTCGCTGGTGGATCAGAAGGTAGGAAAACTGAGTGAATCCCTTCCCACACTCAGAGAGATGAACAGCCTCTCCCCAGTGTGACCTCGCTGGTGTATCAGCAGGTTTGATAACTGAGTGAATCCCTTCCCAAACTCAGAGAGGTGAACGGCCTCTCCCCAGTGTGAACTCACTGGTGTATCAGCAGGTGGGATAACTTACTGAATCCCTTCCCACACTCAGAGAGGTGAACGGACTCTCCCCAGTGTGAACTCGCTGGTGTATCAGTAGGTGGGATAACTGAGTGAATCTCTTCCCACACTCAGTGAGGTGAACAGTCTCTCCCCAATGTGAACTCGCTGGTATATCAGCAGGTGGGATAACTGAGTGAATCACTTCCCACACTCAGAGAGCTGAACAGCCTCTCCCCTGTGTGAACTCACTGGTGTTCAGGAGGTGGGATAACTGAGTGAATCCCTTCCCACACTCAGAGAGGTGAACGGACTCTCCTCAGTGTGAACTCACTGGTGTATCAGCAGGTGAGATAACTGAGTGAATCCCTTCCCACGCTCAGGGAGGTGAACAGTCTCTCCCCAGTGTGACCTCGCTGGTATATCAGCAGGTGGGATAACTGAGTGAATCCCTTCCCACACTCAGAGAGGTGAACAGCCTCTCCCCAGTGTGAACTCGCTGGTGTATCAGCAGGTAGGATAACTGAGTGAATCCCTTCGCACACTCAGAGATGTGAACTGTCTCTCCCCAGTGTGACCTGGCTGGTGGATCAGCAGGTAGGATAACTGAGTGAATCCCTTCCCACACTCAGAGAGATGAACAGCCTCTCCCCAGTGTGACCTCGCTGGTGTATCAGCAGGTTTGATAACTGAGTGAATCCCTTCCCAAACTCAGAGAGGTGAACGGCCTCTACCCAGTGTGAACTCACTGGTGTATCAGCAGGTGGGATAACTGAGCGAATCCCTTCCCACACTCAGAGAGGTGAACGGTCTCTCCCCAGTGTGAACTCGCTGGTGTATCAGTAGTTGGGATAACTGAGTGAATCACTTTCCACACAAAGAGAGGTGAACGGTCTCTCCCCAGTGTGAACTCACTGGTGTATCAGTAGGTAGGATAACTGAGTGAATCCTTCCCACACTCAGAGAGGTGAACAGCCCCTCCCCAGTGTGAACTCACTGGTGTATCAGTAGGTAGGATAAGTGAGTGAATACCTTCCCACACTCAGAGAGGTGAACAGCCTCTCCCCAGTGTGAACTCACTGGTGTATCAGCAGGTGGGATAACTGAGTGAATCCCTTCCCACACTCAGAGTGGTGAACGGTCTCTCCCCAGTGTGAACTCGCCGATGTATAAGCAGGTGGGATAACTGAGTGAATCACTTTCCACACAAAGAGAGGTGAACGGTCTCTCCCCAATGTGAACTCGCTGGTGTTTCAGCAGGTGGCATAACTGAGTGAATCACTTCCCACCCTCAGAGAGGTGAACGGTCTCTCCCCAGTGTGAACTCGCTGGTGTATCAGCAGGTGGGATAACTGAGTGAATCCCTTCCCACACTCAGAGAGGTGAACGGCCTCTTCCCAGTGTGAACTCACTGGTGTTCCAGCCGGTGGGATAACTGATTGAATCCCTTCCCACACTCAGAGAGGTGAACAGCCTCTCCCCAGTGCGAACTCACTCGTGTATCAGTTGGTAGGATAACTGAGTGAATCCCTTCCCACACTCAGAGACGTGAACAGCCTCTCCCCAGTGTGAACTCACTGGTGTATCAGCAGGCGGGATAACTGAGTGAATCCCTTCCCACACTCATAGAGGTGAACGGCCTCTCCCCAGTGTGACCTCGCTGGTGTATCAGCAGGTGGGATAACTGAGTGAATCCCTTCCCACATTCAGAGATGTGAACTGTCTCTCCGCAGTGTGACCTCGCTGGTGGATCAACAGTTAGGATAACTGAGTGAATCCCTTCCCACACTCAGAGAGATGAACAGCCTCTCCCCAGTGTGATCTCGCTGGTGTATCAGCAGGTAGGATAACTGAGTGAATCCCTACCCACACTCAGAGAGGTGAACGGCCTCTCCCCAGTGTGAACTCACTGGTGTATCAGTAGGTGGGATAACTGAGTGAATCCCTTCCCACACTCAGAGAGGAGAACAGCCTCTCCCCAGTGTGAACTCACTGGTGTATCAGCAGGTGGGATAACTGAGTGAATCCCTTCCCACACTCAGAGAGGTGAAAAGGCTCTCCCCAGTGTGAACCCGCTGGTGTATCAGCAGGTAGGATAACTGAGTGAAACCCTTCCCACACTCAGAGAGGTGAACAGACTCTCCCCAGTGTGAACTCACTGGTGTATCAGCAGGTGTTATAACTGAGTGAATCCCTTCCCACACTCAGAGAGCTGAACGGCCTCTCCCCAGTGTGACCTCGCTGGTGTATCAGCAGGTGGGATAACTGAGTGAATCCCTACCCACACACAGAGAGGTGAACAGTCTCTCCCCAGTGTGAACTCAGTGGTGTATCAGCAGGTGGGATAACTGAATGAATCACTTCCCACACTCAGAGAGATGAACGGTCTCTCCCCAGTGTGACCTCGCTGGTTGGTCAGCAGGTAGGATAACTGAGTGAATCCCTTCCCACACTCAGAGAGATGAACAGCCTCTCCCCAGTGTGACCTCGCTGGTGTATCAGCAGGTAGGATAACTGAGTGAATCCCTTTCCAAACTCAGAGAGGTGAACGGCCTCTCCCTAGTGTGAACTCACTTGTGTACCAGCAGGTGGGATAACTGAGTGAATCCCTTCCCACACTCAGAGATGTGAGAGGTCTCTCCCCAGTGTGAACTCACTGGTGTATCAGCAGGTGGGATCACTGAGTGAATCCCTTCCCACACTCAGAGAGATGAACGGTCTCTCCACAGTGTGCAGTCGCTGGTGTATCAGTAGGAGGGATAACTGAAGGAATCCCTTCCCACACTCAGAGAAGGAACAGTCTCTCCCCAGTGTGACCTCGCTGGTATATCAGCAGGTGGGATAACTGAGTGAATCCCTTCCCACAATCAGAGAGGTGAACAGCCTCTCCCCAGTGTGAACTCGCTGGTGTATCAGTCGTTGGGATAACTGAGTGAATCCTTTCCCACACTCAGAGAGTTGAACGGTCTCTCCCCAGTGTGAACTCACTGGTGTATCAGTAGGTAGGATAACTGAGTGAATCCCTTCCCACACTCAGAGAGGTGAACGGTCTCTCCCAAGTGTGAACTCGCTAGTGTATCAGTAGGTGGGATAACTGAATGAATCCCTTCCCACACTCAGAGAGGTGAACGGTCTTTCCCCAGTGTGAACTCGCTGGTGTATCAGTAGGTGGGATAACTGAGTGAATCCCTTCCCACACTCAGAGAGGTGAACGGCCTCTCCCCAGTGTGAACTCACTGGTGTATCAGCAGGTGGGATAACTGAGTGAATCCCTTCCCACACTCCTAGAGGTGAACGGCCTCTCCCCAGTGTGACCTCGCTGGTGTATCAGCAGGTGGGATAACTGAGTGAATCACTTCCCACACTCAGAGAGGTGAACGGTCTCTCCCCAGTGTGAACTCGCTCGTGTATCAGTAGGTGGGATAACTGAGTGACTCCCTTCCCACACTCAGAGAGATGAACAGCCTCTCCCCAGTGTGACCTCGCTGGTGTATCAGCAGGTAGGATAACTGTGTGAATACCTTCCCAAACTCAGAGAAGTGAACGGCCTCTCCCCACTGTGAACTCACTGGTGTATCAGCAGGTGGGATAACTTGGTGAAACCCTTCCCACACTCAGAGAGGTGAACGGTTCTCCCCAGTGTGAAATCACTGGTGTATCAGTAGGTGTGATAACTGAGTGAATCCCTTCCCACACTCAGAGAGATGAACGGTCTCACCCCAGTGTGAACTCGCTGGTGTATCAGTAGGTGGGATAACTGAGTGAATCCCTTCCCACACTCAGAGAGGTGAAAAGGCTCTCCCCAGTGTGAACTCACTGGTGTATCAGCAGGTGGGATAACTGAGTGAATCCCTTCACACACTCAGAGAGTTGAACGGTCTCTCCCCAGTGTGAACTCACTGGTGTATCAGTAGGTAGGATAACTGAGTGAATCCCTTCCCACACTCAGAGAGGTGAACGGTCTCTCCCCAGTGTGAACTCGCTGGTGTATCAGTAGGTGGGATAACTGAGTGAATCCCTTCCCACACTCAGAGACGTGAACAGCCTCTCCCCAGTGTGAACTCACTGGTGTATCAGCAGGTGGGATAACTGAGTGAATCCCTTCCCACACTCATAGAGGTGAACGGCCTCTCCCCAGTGTGTCCTCGCTGGTGTATCAGCAGGTGGGATAACTGAGTGAATCCCTTCCCACACTCAGAGAGGTGAACGGCCTCTCCCCAGTGTGAACTCACTGGTGTATCAGCAGGTGGGATCACTGAGTGAATCCCTTCCCACACTCAGAGAGGTGACCGGCCTCTCCCCAGTGTGAACTCACTGGTGTATCAGGAGGTGGGATAACTGAGTGAATCCCTTCACACACTCAGAGAGGTGAACGGTCTCTCCCCAGTGTGAACTCGCTCGTGTATCAGTAGGTGGGATAACTGAGTGAATCCCTTCCCACACTCAGAGAGATGAACAGCCTCTCCCCAGTGTGACCTCGCTGGTGTATCAGCAGGTAGGATAACTGTGTGAATACCTTCCCAAACTCAGAGAAGTGAACGGCCTCTCCCCAGTGTGAACTCACTGGTGTATCAGTCGGTAGGATAACTGAGTGAATCCCTTCCCACACTCAGAGAGGTGAACAGCCTCTCCCCAGTGTGAACTCACTGCTTTATCAGTAGGTAGGATAAGTGAGTGAATCCCTTCCCACACTCAGAGAGGTGAACAGCCTCTCCCCAGTGTGAACTCACTGGTGTATCAGCAGGTGGGATAACTGAAGGAATCACTTTCACACAAAGAGAGGTGAACGGTCTCTCCCCAATGTGAACTCGCTGGTGTATCAGCAGGTGGGATAACTGAGTGAATCACTTCCCACCCTCAGAGAGGTGAACGGTCTCTTCCCAGTGTGAACTCGCTGGTGTATCAGTAGGTGGGATAACTGAGTGAATCCCTTCCCACACTCAGAGAGGTGAACGGCCTCTCCCCAGTGTGAAGTCACTGGTGTACCAGCCGGTCGGATAACTGATTGAATCCCTTCCCACACTCAGAGAGGTGAACAGCCTCTCCCCAGTGCGAACTCACTCGTGTATCAGTTGGTAGGATAACTGAGTGAATCCCTTCCCACACTCAGAGACGTGAACAGCCTCTCCCCAGTGTGAACTCAATGGTGTATCAGCAGGTGGGATAAATGAGTGAATCCCTTCCCACACTCATAGAGGTGAACCGCCTCTCCCCAGTGTTGACTCGCTGGTTTATCAGCAGGTGGGATAACTGAGTGAATCCCTTCCCACATTCAGAAATGTGAACTGTCTCTCCGCAGTGTGACCTCGCTGGTGGATCAGCAGGTAGGATAACTGAGTGAATCCCTTCCCACATTCAGAAAGATGAACAGCCTCTCCCCAGTGTGATCTCGCTGGTGTATCAGCAGGTAGGATAACTGAGTGAATCACTTCCCACACTCAGAGAGGTGAACGGTCTCTCCCCAGTGTGAACTCACTGGTGTATCAGCAGGTGGGATAACTGAGTGAATCCCTTCCCACACTCAGAGAGGTGAACGGTCTCTCCCCAGTGTGAACTCGCTGGTGTATCAGCAGGTGGGATAACTGAGTGAATCCCTTCCAACACTCAGAGAGGTGAACGGCCTCTCCCCAGTGTGAACTCGCTGGTATATCAGCAGGTGGGATAACTGAGTGAATCCCTTCCCACACTCAGAGAGGTGAACGGCCTCTCCCCAGTGTGAACTCACTGGTGTATCAGCAGGTGGGATAACTGAGTGAATCCCTTCACACACTCAGAGAGATGAACAGCCTCTCCCCAATGTGAACTCACTGGTGTATCAGCAGGTGGGATCACTGAGTGAATCCCTTCCCACACTCAGCGAGGTGAACAGTCACTCCCCAGTGTGAACTCGCTGGTATTTCAGCAGGAGGGATAACTGAGTGAATCCCTTCCCACACTCAGAGAGGTGAACGGTTTCTCCCCAGTGTGAACTCGCTGGTGTATCAGCAGGTGGGATAACTGAGTGAATCCCTTCCAACACTCAGAGAGGTGAACGGCCTCTCCCCAGTGTGAACTTGCTGGTGTATCAGCTGGTGGGATAACTGAGTGAATCCCTTCCCACACTCAGAGAGGTGAACGGCCTCTCCCCAGTGTGAACTCACTGGTGTATCAGGAGGTGGGATAACTGAGTGAATCCCTTCACACACTCAGAGAGGTGAACGGTCTCTCCCCAGTGTGAACTCGCTGGTGTATCATTAGGTGGGATAACTGAGTGAATCCCTTCCCACACTCAGAGAGATGAACAGCCTCTCCCCAGTGTGACCTCGCTGGTGTATCAGCAGGTAGGACAACTGTGTGAATACCTTCCCAAACTCAGAGAAGTGAACGGCCTCTCCCCAGTGTGAACTCACTGGTGTATCAGCAGGTGGGATAACTTGGTGAAACACTTCCCACACTCAGAGTGGTGAACGGTCTCTCCACAGTGTGAACTCGCTGGTGTATCAGCAGGTGGCATAACTGAGTGAATCCCTTCACACACTCAGAGAGGTGAACGGTTCTCCCCAGTGTGAACTCGCAGGAGTATCAGCAGGTGGGATAACTGAGTGAATCCCTTCCCACAATCAGAGAGGTGAACGGTCTCTCCCCAGTGTGAACTCGCTGGTGTATCAGTAGGTGTGATAACTGAGTGAATCCCTTCCCACACTCAGAGAGATGAACGGTCTCACCCCAGTGTGAACTCGCTGGTGTATCAGCAGGTGGGATAACTGAGTGAATCCCTTCCCACACTCAGAGAGGTGAAAAGGCTCTCCCCAGTGTGAACTCACTGGTGTATCAGCAGGTGGGATAACTGAGTGAATCCCTTCACACACTCAGAGAGGTGAACGGTTCTCCCCAGTGTGAACTCGCAGGAGTATCAGCAGGTGGGATAACTGAGTGAATCCCTTCCCACACTAGAGAGGTGAACGGTCTCTCCCCAGTGTGAACTCACTGGTGTATCAGCAGGTGGGATAACTGAGTGAATCCCTTCCCACACTCAGAGAGGTGAAAAGGCTCTCCCCAGTGTGAACTCGCTGGTGTATCAGCAGGTAGGATAACTGAGTGAATCCCTTCCCACACTCAGAGATGTGAACTGTCTCTCCGCAGTGTGACCTCGCTGGTGGATCAGCAGGTAGGATAACTGAGTGAATCCCTTCCCACACTCAGAGAGATGAACAGTCTCTCCCCAGTGTGATCTCGCTGGTGTATCAGCAGGTCGGATAACTGAGTGAATCCCTTCCCACACTCAGAGATGTGAACTGTCTCTCCGCAGTGTGACCTCGCTGGTGGATCATCAGGTAGGATAATTGAGTGCATCCCTTCCCACACTCAGAAAGGTGAACAGTCTCTCCCCAGTGTTAACTCGCTGGTGTATCAGCAGGTGGGATAACTGAGTGAATCCCTTCCCACACTCAGAGAGGTGAACGGCCTCTCCCCAGTGTGACCTCGATGGTGTATCAGCAGGTGGGATAACTGAGTGAATTCCTACCCACACACAGAGAGGTGAACAGTCTCTCCCCAGTGTGAACTCAGTGGTGTATCAGCAGGTTGGATAACTGAATGAATCCCTTCCCACACTCAGAGAGATGAACGGTCTCTCCCCAGTGTGACCTCGCTGGTTGATCAGCAGGTAGGATAACTGAGTGAATCCGTTCCCAAACTCAGAGAGGTGAAGGGCCTCTTCCTAGGGTGAACTCACTAGTGTATCAGCAGGTGGGATAACTGAGTGAATCCCTTCCCACACTCAGAGAGATGATCGGTCTCTCCACAGTGTGCAGTCGCTGGTGTATCATTAGTTCGGATAACTGAGTGAATCCCTTCCCACACTCAGAGAGTTGAACGGTCTCTCCCCAGTGTGAACTCACTGCTGTATCAGTAGGTAGGATAACTGAGTGAATCCCTTCCCACACTCAGAGAGGTGATCAGCCTCTCCCCAGTGTGAACTCACTGCTTTATCAGTAGGTAGGATAAGTGAGTGAATCCCTTCCCACACTCAGAGAGGTGAACAACCTCTCCCCAGTGTGAACTCACTGGTGTATCAGCAGGTGGGATAACTGAGTGAATCACTTCCCACCCTCAGAGAGGTGAACGGTCTCTTCCCAGTGTGAACTCGCTGGTGTATCAGCAGGTGGGATAACTGAGTGAATCCCTTCCCACACTCAGAGAGGTGAACGGCCTCTCCCCAGTGTGAACTCACTGGTGTATCAGCAGGTAGGATAACTGAGTGAATCCCTTCCCACACTCAGAGAGGTGAACGGCCTCTCGCCAGTGTGAAATCACTGGTGTACCAGCCGGTCGGATAACTGATTGAATCCCTTCCCACACTCAGAGAGGTGAACAGCCTCTCCCCAGTGCGAACTCAGTCGTGTATCAGTTGGTAGGATAACTGAGTGAATCCCTTCCCACAGTCAGAGACGTGAACAGCCTCTCCCCAGTGTGAACTCACTGGTGTATCAGCAGGTGGGATAATTGAGTGAATCCCTTCCCACACTCATAGAGGTGAACCGCCTCTCCCCAGTGTGACCTCGCTGGTGTATCAGCAGGTGGGATAACTGAGTGAATCACTTCCCACATTCAGAAATGTGAACTGTCTCTCCGCAGTGTGACCTCGCTGGTGGATCAGCAGGTAGGATAACTGAGTGAATCCCTTCCCACATTCAGAAAGATGAACAGCCTCTCCCCAGTGTGATCTCGCTGGTGTATCAGCAGGTAGGATAACTGAGTGAATCCCTTCCCACACTCAGAGATGTGAACTGTCTCTCCGCAGTGTGACCTCGCTGGTGGATCATCAGGTAGGATAACTGAGTGAATCCCTTCCCACACTCAGAGAGGTGAACGGTCTCTCCCCAGTGTGAACTCGCTGGTGTATCAGCAGGTGGGATAACTGAGTGAATCCCTTCCCACACTCAGAGAGGTGAACAGCCTCTCCCCAGTGTGAACTCACTGGTGTATCAGCAGGTGTTATAACTGAGTGAATCCCTTCCCACACTCGGAGAGGTGAACGGCCTCTCCCCAGTGTGACCTCGCTGGTGTATCAGCAGGTGGGATAACTGAGTGAATCCCTACCCACACACAGAGAGGTGAACAGTCTCTCCCCAGTGTGAACTCAGTGGTGTATCAGCAGGTGGGATAACTGAATGAATCACTTCCCACACTCAGAGAGATGAACGGTCTCTCCCCAGTGTGACCTCGCTGGTTGATCAGCAGGTAGGATAACTGAGTGAATCCCTTCCCACACTCAGAGAGATGAACAGCCTCTCCCCAGTGTGACCTCGCTGGTGTATCAGCAGGTAGGATAACTGAGTGAATACCTTCCCACACTCAGAGATGTGAGAGGTCTCTCCCCAGTATGAACTCACTGGTGTATCAGCAGGTGGGATAACTGATTGAATCCCTTCCCACACTCAGAGAGATGAACGGTCTCTCCACAGTGTGCAGTCGCTGGTGTATCAGGAGGAGAGATAACTGAAGGAATCCCTTCCCACACTCAGAGAACGAACAGTCTCTCCCCAGTGTGACCTCGCTGGTATATCAGCAGGTGGGACAACTGAGTGAATCCCTTCCCACACTCAGAGAGGTGAACAGCCTCTCCCCAGTGTGAACTCGCTGGTGTATCAGTAGTTGGGATAACTGAGTGAATCCTTTCCCACACTCAGAGAGTTGAACGGTCTCTCCCCAGTGTGAACTCACTGGTGTATCAGTAGGTAGGATAACTGAGTGAATCCCTTCCCACACTCAGAGAGGTGAACGGTCTCTCCCCAGTGTGAACTCGCTGGTGTATCAGTAGGTGGGATAACTGAATGAATCCCTTCCCACACTCAGAGAGTTGAACGGTATCTCCCCAGTGTGAACTCACCGGTGTATCAGCAGGTAGGATAACTAAGTGAATCCCTTCCCACACTCAGAGAGGTGAACGGTCTCTCCCCAGTGTGAACTCACTGGTGTATCAGCAGATAGGATAAGTGAGTGAATCCCTTCCCACACTCAGAGAGGTGAACAGCCTCTCCCCAGAGTGAACTCACTGGTGTATCAGCAGTTGGGATAACTGAATGAATCACTTTCCACACAAAGAGAGGTGAACGGTCTCTCCCCAATGTGAACTCGCTGGTGTATCAGCAGGTGGGATAACTGAGTGAATCACTTCCCACCCTCAGAGAGGTGAACGGCCTCTCCCCAGTGTGAACTCACTGGTGTATCAGTAGGTAGGATAACTGAGTGAATCCCTTCCCACACTCAGAAATGTGAACGGCCATTCCCCAGTGTGAACTCACTGGTGTATCAGTAGGTGGGATAACTGAGTGAATCACTTCCCACATTCAGAAAGATGAACAGCCTCTCCCCAGTGTGATCTCGCTGGTGTATCAGCAGGTAGGATAACTGAGTGAATCCCTTCCCACACTCAGAAATGTGAACGGCCATTCCCCAGTGTGAACTCACTGGTGTATCAGTAGGTGGGATAACTGAGTGAATCCCTTCCCACACTCAGAGAGGTGAAAAGGCTCTCCCCAGTGTGAACTCGCTGGTGTATCAGCAGGTAGGATAACTGAGTGAATCCCTTCCCACACTCAGAGATGTGAACTGTCTCTCCGCAGTGTGACCTCGCTGGTGGATCATCAGGTGTTATAACTGAGTGAATGCCTTCCCACACTCAGAGAGGTGAACGGCCTCTCCCCAGTGTGACCTCGCTGGTGTATCAGCAGGTGGGATAACTGAGTGAATCCCTACCCACACACAGAGAGGTGAACAGTCTCTCCCCAGTGTGAACTCAGTGGTGTATCAGCAGGTGGGATAACTGAATGAATCACTTCCCACACTCAGAGAGATGAACGGTCTCTCCCCAGTGTGACCTCGCTGGTTGATCAGCAGGTAGGATAACTGAGTGAATCCCTTCCCACACTCAGAGAGATGAACAGCCTCTCCCCAGTGTGACCTCGCTGGTGTATCAGCAGGTAGGATAACTGAGTGAATCCCTTCCCAAACTCAGAAAGGTGAACGGCCTCTCCCTAGTGTGAACTCACTTGTGTACCAGCAGGTGGGATAACTGAGTGAATCCCTTCCCACACTCAGAGATGTGAGAGGTCTCTCCCCTGTATGAACTCACTGGTGTATCAGCAGGTGGGATAACTGATTGAATCCCTTCCCACACTCAGAGAGATGAACGGTCTCTCCACAGTGTGCAGTCGCTGGTGTATCAGTAGGAGGGATAACTGAAGGAATCCCTTCCCACACTCAGAGAATGAACAGTCTCTCCCCAGTGTGACCTCGCTGGTATATCAGCAGGTGGGATAACTGAGTGAATCCCTTCCCACACTCAGAGAATGAACAGTCTCTCCCCAGTGTGACCTCGCTGGTATATCAGCAGGTGGGATAACTGAGTGAATCCCTTCCCACACTCAGAGAGGTGAACAGCCTCTCCCCAGTGTGAACTCGCTGGTGTATCAGTAGTTGGGATAACTGAGTGAATCCCTTCCCACACTCAGAGAGGTGAACTGTCTCTGCCCAGTGTGAACTCGCTGGTCTATCAGTAGGTGGGATAACTGAATGAATCCCTTCCCACACTCAGAGAGTTGAACGGTATCTTCCCAGTGTGAACTCACCGGTGTATCAGTAGGTAGGATAACTGAGTGAATCCCTTCCCACACTCAGAGAGGTGAACGGTCTCTCCCCAGTGTGAACTCACTGATGTATCAGCAGGTGGGATCACTGAGTGAATCCCTTCCCACACTCAGCGAGGTGAACAGACACTCCCCAGTGTGAACTCGCTGGTATATCAGCAGGAGGGATAACTGAGTGAATCCCTTCCCACACTCAGAGAGTTGAACAGCCTCTCCCCAGTGTGAACTCACTGGTGTATCAGCAGGTGGGATAACTGAGTGAATCCCTTCCCACACTCATTGAGGTGAACGGCCTCTCCCCAGTGTGTCCTCGCTGGTGTATCAGCAGGTGGGATAACTGAGTGAATCCCTTCCCACACTCAGAGAGGTGAACGGCCTCTCCCCAGTGTGAACTCACTGGTGTATCAGCAGGTGGGATCACTGAGTGAATCCCTTCCCACTCTCAGCGAGGAGAACAGTCACTCCCCAGTGTGAACTCGCTGGTATATCAGCAGGAGGGATAACTGAGTGAATCCCTTCCCACACTCAGAGAGGTGAACGGTCTCTCCCCAGTGTGAACTCACTGGTGTATCAGCAGGTGGGATAACTGAGTGAATCCCTTCCCACACTTGGAGAGGTGAACGGTCCCTCCCCAGTGTGAACTCGCTGGTGTATCAGCAGGTGGGATAACTGAGTGAATCCCTTCCCACACTCAGAGAGGTGAACGGTCTCTCCCCAGTGTGAACTCGCTCGTGTATCAGCAGGTGGGATAACTGAGTGAATCCCTTCCAACACTCAGAGAGGTGAACGGCCTCTCCCCAGTGTGAACTCACTGGTGTATCAGCAGGTGGGATAACTGAGTGAATCCCTTAACACACTCAGAGAGATGAACAGCCTCTCCCCAATGTGAACTCACTGGTGTATCAGCAGGTGGGATCACTGAGTGAATCCCTTCCCACACTCAGCGAGGTGAACAGTCACTCCCCAGTGTGAACTCGCTGGTATATCAGCAGGAGGGATAACTGAGTGAATCCCTTCCCACACTCAGAGAGGTGAACGGCCTCTCCCCAGTGTGAACTCGCTGGTGTATCAGCTGGTGGGATAACTGAGTGAATCCCATCCCACACTCAGGGAGGTGAACGGCCTCTCCCCAGTGTGAACTCACTGGTGTATCAGCAGGTGGGATAACTGAGTGAATCCCTTCACACACTCAGTGAGGTGAACGGTCTCTCCCCAGTGCGAACTCGCTGGTGTATCAGTAGGTGGGATAACTGAGTGAATCCCTTCCCACACTCAGAGAGATGAACAGCCTCTCCCCAGTGTGACCTCGCTGGTGTATCAGCAGGTAGGATAACTGTGTGAATATCTTCCCAAACTCAGAGAAGTGAACGGTCTCTCCACAGTGTGAACTCGCTGGTGTATCAGCAGGTGGCATAACTGAGTGAATCCCTTCACACACTCAGAGAGGTGAACGGTTCTCCCCAGTGTGAACGCGCAGGTGTATCAGCAGGTGGGATAACTGAGTGAATCCCTTCCCATACTCAGAGAGGTGAACGGTCTCTCCCCAGTGTGAACTCGCTGGTGTATCAGTAGGTGGGATAACTGAGTGAATCCCTTCCCACACTCAGAGAGATGAACGGTCTCACCCCAGTGTGAACTCGCTGGTGTATCAGTAGGTGGGATAACTGAGTGAATCCCTTCCCACACTCAGAGAAGTGAACAGCCTCTCCCCAGTGTGAACTCACTGGTGTATCAGCAGGTGGGATAACTGAGTGAATCCCTTCCCACACTCAGAGAGGTGAAAAGGCTCTCCCCAGTGTGAACTCGCTGGTGTATCAGCAGGTAGGATAACTGAGTGAATCCCTTCCCACACTCAGAGATGTGAACTGTCTCTCCGCAGTGTGACCTCGCTGGTGGATCAGCAGGTAGGATAACTGAGTGAATTCCTACCCACACACAGAGAGGTGAACAGTCTCTCCCCAGTGTGAACTCAGTGGTGTATCAGCAGGTAGGATATCTGAGTGAATCCCTTCCCACACTCAGAGATGTGAACTGTCTCTCCGCAGTGTGACCTCGCTGGTGGATCAGCAGTTAGGATAACTGAGTGAATCCCTTCCCACTCTCAGAGAGATGAACAGTCTCTCCCCAGTGTGATCTCGCTGGTGCATCAGCAGGTCGGATAACTGAGTGAATCCCTTCCCACACTCAGAGATGTGAACTGTCTCTCCGCAGTGTGACCTCGCTGGTGGATCATCAGGTACGATAACTGAGTGCATCCCTTCCCACACTCAGAGAGGTGAACGGTCTCTCCCCAGTGTGAACTCGCTGGTGTATCAGCAGGTGGGATAACTGAGTGAATCCCTTCCCACACTCAGAGAGATGAACAGCCTCTCCCCAGTGTGACCTCGCTGGTGTATCAGCAGGTAGGATAACTGAGTGAATCCGTTCCCAAACTCAGAGAGGTGAAGGGCCTCTCCCTAGTGTGAACTCACTAGTGTATCAGCAGGTGGGATAACTGAGTGAATCCCTTCCCACACTCAGAGATGTAAACCGTCTCTCCCCAGTGTGAACTCACTGGTGTATCAGCAGGTGGGATAACTGAGTGAATCCCTTCCCACACTCAGAGAGATGATCGGTCTCTCCACAGTGTGCAGTCGCTGGTGTATCATTAGTTCGGATAACTGAGTGAATCCCTTCCCACACTCAGAGAGGTGAACAGCCTCTCCCCAATGTGAACTCACTGCTTTATCAGTAGGTAGGATAAGTGAGTGAATCTCTTCCCACACTCAGAGAGGTGAACAGCCTCTCCCCAGTGTGAACTCACTGGTGTATCAGCAGGTGGGATAACTGAGTGAATCACTTTCCACACAAAGAGAGGTGAACGGTCTCTCCCCAATGTGAACTCGCTGGTGTATCAGCAGGTGGGATAACTGAGTGAATCACTTCCCACCCTCAGAGAGGTGAACGGTCTCTCCCCAGTGTGAACTCGCTGGTGTATCAGTAGGTGGGATAACTGAGTGAATCCCTTCCCACACTCAGAGAGGTGAACAGCCTCTCCCCAGTGTGAACTCACCGGTGTATCAGCAGGTGGGATAACTGAGTGAATCCCTTCCCACACTCATAGAGGTGAACCGCCTCTCCCCAGTGTGACCTCGCTGGTGTATAAGCAGGTGGGATAACTGAGTTAATCCCTTCCCACATTCAGAAATGTGAACTGTCTCTCCGCAGTGTGACCTCGCTGGTGGATCAGCAGGTAGGATAACTGAGTGAATCCCATTCCACATTCAGAAAGATGAACAGCCTCTCCCCTTGTGTGATCTCGCTGGTGTATCAGCAGGTAGGATAACTGAGTGAATCCCTTCCCACACTCAGAAATGTGAACGGCCTCTCCCCAGTGTGAACTCACTGGTGTATCAGTAGGTGGGATAACTGAGTGAATCCATTCCCACACTCAGAGAGGAGAACAGCCTCTCCCCAGTGTGAACTCACTGGTGTATCAGCAGGTGGGATAACTGAGTGAATCCTTTCCCACACTCAGAGAGGTGAAAAGGCTCTCCTTAGTGTGAACTCGCTGGTGTATCAGCAGGTAGGATAACTGAGTGAATCCCTTCCCACACTCAGAGATGTGAACTGTCTCTCCGCAGTGTGACCTCGCTGGTGGATCATCAGGTAGGATAACTGAGTAAATCCCTTCCCACACTCAGAGAGGTGAACGGTCTCTCCCCAGTGTGAACTCGCTGGTGTATCAGCAGGTGGGATAACTGAGTGAATCCCTTCCCACACTCAGAGAGGTGAACAGCCTCTCCCCAGTGTGAACTCACTGGTGTATCAGCAGGTGTTATAACTGAGTGAATCCCTTCCCACACTCAGAGAGATGAGCAGCCTCTCCCCAGTGTGACCTCGCTGGTGTATCAGCAGGTAGGATAACTGAGTGAATCCGTTCTCAAACTCAGAGAGGTGAAGGGCCTCTCCCTAGTGTGAACTCACTAGTGTATCAGCAGGTGGGATAACTGAGTGAATCACTTTCCACACAAAGAGAGGTGAACAGTCTCTCCCCTGTATGATCTCGTTGGTGTATCAGCTGGTGGGATAACTGAGTGAATCCCTTCCCACACTCAGAGAGGTGAACGGCCTCTCCCCAGTGTGAACTCACTGGTGTATCAGCAGGTGGGATAACTGAGTGAATACCTTCACACACTCAGAGAGATGAACAGCCTCTCCCCAGTGTGACCTCGCTGGTGTATCAGCAGGTAGGATAACTGTGTGAATACCTTCCCAAACTCAGAGAAGTGAACGGCCTCTCCCCAGTGTGAACTCACTGGTGTATCAGCTGGTGGGATAACTTGGTGAATCCCTTCCCACACTCAGAGTGGTGAACGGTCTCTCCACAGTGTGAACTCGCTGGTGTATCAGCAGGTGGCATAACTGAGTGAATCCTTTCACACACTCAGAGAGGTGAACGGTTCTCCCCAGTGTGAACTCACTGGTGTATGAGCAGGTGAGATAACTGAGTGAATCCCTTCCCACACTCAGAGAGGTGAATGGCCTCTCCCCAGTGTGAACTCACTGGTGTATCAGCAGGTGGAATAACTGAGTGAATCCCTTCCCACACTCAGAGAGGTGAACGGTCTCTCCCCAGTGTGAACTCGCTGGTGTATCAGTAGGTGGGATAACTGAGTGAATCCCTTCCCACACGCAGAGAGGTGAACGGTCTCTCCCCAGTGTGAACTCGCTGGTGTATCAGTCGGTGGGATAACTGAGTGAATCCCTTCCCACACTCAGAGAGGTGAACGGTCTCTCCCCATTGTGAACTCACTGGTAATCAGCAGGTGGGATAACTGAGTGAATCCTTTCCCACACTCAGAGAGATGAACAGTCATTCCCCAGAGTGAACTCACTGGTGTATCAGCAGGTGGGATAAGTGAGTGAATCCCTCCCCACACTCAGAGAGGTGAACGGTTTCTTCCCAGTGTGAACTCACTGGTGTATCAGTTAGTGGGATAACTGAGTGAATCCCTTCCCACACTCAGCGAGGTGAACAGACACTCCCCAGTGTGAACTCGCTGGTATATCAGCAGGAGGGATAACTGAGTGAATCCCTTCCCACACTCAGAGAGTTGAACAGCCTCTCCCCAGTGTGAACTCACTGGTGTATCAGCAGGTGGGATAACTGAGTGAATCCCTTCCCACACTCATTGAGGTGAACGGCCTCTCCCCAGTGTGTCCTCGCTGGTGTATCAGCAGGTGGGATAACTGAGTGAATCCCTTCCCACACTCAGAGAGGTGAACGGCCTCTCCCCAGTGTGAACTCACTGGTGTATCAGCAGGTGGGATCACTGAGTGAATCCCTTCCCACTCTCAGCGAGGAGAACAGTCACTCCCCAGTGTGAACTCGCTGGTATATCAGCAGGAGGGATAACTGAGTGAATCCCTTCCCACACTCAGAGAGGTGAACGGTCTCTCCCCAGTGTGAACTCACTGGTGTATCAGCAGGTGGGATAACTGAGTGAATCCCTTCCCACACTTGGAGAGGTGAACGGTCCCTCCCCAGTGTGAACTCGCTGGTGTATCAGCAGGTGGGATAACTGAGTGAATCCCTTCCCACACTCAGAGAGGTGAACGGTCTCTCCCCAGTGTGAACTCGCTCGTGTATCAGCAGGTGGGATAACTGAGTGAATCCCTTCCAACACTCAGAGAGGTGAACGGCCTCTCCCCAGTGTGAACTCACTGGTGTATCAGCAGGTGGGATAACTGAGTGAATCCCTTAACACACTCAGAGAGATGAACAGCCTCTCCCCAATGTGAACTCACTGGTGTATCAGCAGGTGGGATCACTGAGTGAATCCCTTCCCACACTCAGCGAGGTGAACAGTCACTCCCCAGTGTGAACTCGCTGGTATATCAGCAGGAGGGATAACTGAGTGAATCCCTTCCCACACTCAGAGAGGTGAACGGCCTCTCCCCAGTGTGAACTCGCTGGTGTATCAGCTGGTGGGATAACTGAGTGAATCCCATCCCACACTCAGGGAGGTGAACGGCCTCTCCCCAGTGTGAACTCACTGGTGTATCAGCAGGTGGGATAACTGAGTGAATCCCTTCACACACTCAGTGAGGTGAACGGTCTCTCCCCAGTGCGAACTCGCTGGTGTATCAGTAGGTGGGATAACTGAGTGAATCCCTTCCCACACTCAGAGAGATGAACAGCCTCTCCCCAGTGTGACCTCGCTGGTGTATCAGCAGGTAGGATAACTGTGTGAATATCTTCCCAAACTCAGAGAAGTGAACGGTCTCTCCACAGTGTGAACTCGCTGGTGTATCAGCAGGTGGCATAACTGAGTGAATCCCTTCACACACTCAGAGAGGTGAACGGTTCTCCCCAGTGTGAACGCGCAGGTGTATCAGCAGGTGGGATAACTGAGTGAATCCCTTCCCATACTCAGAGAGGTGAACGGTCTCTCCCCAGTGTGAACTCGCTGGTGTATCAGTAGGTGGGATAACTGAGTGAATCCCTTCCCACACTCAGAGAGATGAACGGTCTCACCCCAGTGTGAACTCGCTGGTGTATCAGTAGGTGGGATAACTGAGTGAATCCCTTCCCACACTCAGAGAAGTGAACAGCCTCTCCCCAGTGTGAACTCACTGGTGTATCAGCAGGTGGGATAACTGAGTGAATCCCTTCCCACACTCAGAGAGGTGAAAAGGCTCTCCCCAGTGTGAACTCGCTGGTGTATCAGCAGGTAGGATAACTGAGTGAATCCCTTCCCACACTCAGAGATGTGAACTGTCTCTCCGCAGTGTGACCTCGCTGGTGGATCAGCAGGTAGGATAACTGAGTGAATTCCTACCCACACACAGAGAGGTGAACAGTCTCTCCCCAGTGTGAACTCAGTGGTGTATCAGCAGGTAGGATATCTGAGTGAATCCCTTCCCACACTCAGAGATGTGAACTGTCTCTCCGCAGTGTGACCTCGCTGGTGGATCAGCAGTTAGGATAACTGAGTGAATCCCTTCCCACTCTCAGAGAGATGAACAGTCTCTCCCCAGTGTGATCTCGCTGGTGCATCAGCAGGTCGGATAACTGAGTGAATCCCTTCCCACACTCAGAGATGTGAACTGTCTCTCCGCAGTGTGACCTCGCTGGTGGATCATCAGGTACGATAACTGAGTGCATCCCTTCCCACACTCAGAGAGGTGAACGGTCTCTCCCCAGTGTGAACTCGCTGGTGTATCAGCAGGTGGGATAACTGAGTGAATCCCTTCCCACACTCAGAGAGATGAACAGCCTCTCCCCAGTGTGACCTCGCTGGTGTATCAGCAGGTAGGATAACTGAGTGAATCCGTTCCCAAACTCAGAGAGGTGAAGGGCCTCTCCCTAGTGTGAACTCACTAGTGTATCAGCAGGTGGGATAACTGAGTGAATCCCTTCCCACACTCAGAGATGTAAACCGTCTCTCCCCAGTGTGAACTCACTGGTGTATCAGCAGGTGGGATAACTGAGTGAATCCCTTCCCACACTCAGAGAGATGATCGCTCTCTCCACAGTGTGCAGTCGCTGGTGTATCATTAGTTCGGATAACTGAGTGAATCCCTTCCCACACTCAGAGAGGTGAACAGCCTCTCCCCAATGTGAACTCACTGCTTTATCAGTAGGTAGGATAAGTGAGTGAATCTCTTCCCACACTCAGAGAGGTGAACAGCCTCTCCCCAGTGTGAACTCACTGGTGTATCAGCAGGTGGGATAACTGAGTGAATCACTTTCCACACAAAGAGAGGTGAACGGTCTCTCCCCAATGTGAACTCGCTGGTGTATCAGCAGGTGGGATAACTGAGTGAATCACTTCCCACCCTCAGAGAGGTGAACGGTCTCTCCCCAGTGTGAACTCGCTGGTGTATCAGTAGGTGGGATAACTGAGTGAATCCCTTCCCACACTCAGAGAGGTGAACAGCCTCTCCCCAGTGTGAACTCACCGGTGTATCAGCAGGTGGGATAACTGAGTGAATCCCTTCCCACACTCATAGAGGTGAACCGCCTCTCCCCAGTGTGACCTCGCTGGTGTATAAGCAGGTGGGATAACTGAGTTAATCCCTTCCCACATTCAGAAATGTGAACTGTCTCTCCGCAGTGTGACCTCGCTGGTGGATCAGCAGGTAGGATAACTGAGTGAATCCCATTCCACATTCAGAAAGATGAACAGCCTCTCCCCTTGTGTGATCTCGCTGGTGTATCAGCAGGTAGGATAACTGAGTGAATCCCTTCCCACACTCAGAAATGTGAACGGCCTCTCCCCAGTGTGAACTCACTGGTGTATCAGTAGGTGGGATAACTGAGTGAATCCATTCCCACACTCAGAGAGGAGAACAGCCTCTCCCCAGTGTGAACTCACTGGTGTATCAGCAGGTGGGATAACTGAGTGAATCCTTTCCCACACTCAGAGAGGTGAAAAGGCTCTCCCCAGTGTGAACTCGCTGGTGTATCAGCAGGTAGGATAACTGAGTGAATCCCTTCCCACACTCAGAGATGTGAACTGTCTCTCCGCAGTGTGACCTCGCTGGTGGATCATCAGGTAGGATAACTGAGTAAATCCCTTCCCACACTCAGAGAGGTGAACGGTCTCTCCCCAGTGTGAACTCGCTGGTGTATCAGCAGGTGGGATAACTGAGTGAATCCCTTCCCACACTCAGAGAGGTGAACAGCCTCTCCCCAGTGTGAACTCACTGGTGTATCAGCAGGTGTTATAACTGAGTGAATCCCTTCCCACACTCAGAGAGATGAGCAGCCTCTCCCCAGTGTGACCTCGCTGGTGTATCAGCAGGTAGGATAACTGAGTGAATCCGTTCTCAAACTCAGAGAGGTGAAGGGCCTCTCCCTAGTGTGAACTCACTAGTGTATCAGCAGGTGGGATAACTGAGTGAATCACTTTCCACACAAAGAGAGGTGAACAGTCTCTCCCCTGTATGATCTCGTTGGTGTATCAGCTGGTGGGATAACTGAGTGAATCCCTTCCCACACTCAGAGAGGTGAACGGCCTCTCCCCAGTGTGAACTCACTGGTGTATCAGCAGGTGGGATAACTGAGTGAATACCTTCACACACTCAGAGAGATGAACAGCCTCTCCCCAGTGTGACCTCGCTGGTGTATCAGCAGGTAGGATAACTGTGTGAATACCTTCCCAAACTCAGAGAAGTGAACGGCCTCTCCCCAGTGTGAACTCACTGGTGTATCAGCTGGTGGGATAACTTGGTGAATCCCTTCCCACACTCAGAGTGGTGAACGGTCTCTCCACAGTGTGAACTCGCTGGTGTATCAGCAGGTGGCATAACTGAGTGAATCCTTTCACACACTCAGAGAGGTGAACGGTTCTCCCCAGTGTGAACTCACTGGTGTATGAGCAGGTGAGATAACTGAGTGAATCCCTTCCCACACTCAGAGAGGTGAATGGCCTCTCCCCAGTGTGAACTCACTGGTGTATCAGCAGGTGGAATAACTGAGTGAATCCCTTCCCACACTCAGAGAGGTGAACGGTCTCTCCCCAGTGTGAACTCGCTGGTGTATCAGTAGGTGGGATAACTGAGTGAATCCCTTCCCACACGCAGAGAGGTGAACGGTCTCTCCCCAGTGTGAACTCGCTGGTGTATCAGTCGGTGGGATAACTGAGTGAATCCCTTCCCACACTCAGAGAGGTGAACGGTCTCTCCCCATTGTGAACTCACTGGTAATCAGCAGGTGGGATAACTGAGTGAATCCTTTCCCACACTCAGAGAGATGAACAGTCATTCCCCAGAGTGAACTCACTGGTGTATCAGCAGGTGGGATAAGTGAGTGAATCCCTCCCCACACTCAGAGAGGTGAACGGTTTCTTCCCAGTGTGAACTCACTGGTGTATCAGTTAGTGGGATAACTGAGTGAATCCCTTCACACACTCAGAGAGTTGAACGGTCTCTTCCCAGTGTGAACTCACTGGTATATCAGTAGGTGGGATAACTGAGTGAATCCCTTCCCACACTCAGAGAGGTGAACGGTCTCTCCTCAGTGTGAACTGACTGGTGTATCAGCAGGTGAGATAACTGAATGAATCCCTTCCCACACTCAGGGAGGTGAACAGTCTCTCCCCAGTGTGAACTCACTGGTGCATCAGTAGCTGGGATAACTGATTGAATCCCTTCCCACACTCAGAGAGGTGAACAGTCTCTCCCCTGTGTGATCTCGTTGGTGTATCAGCAGGTGCGATAACTGAGTGAATCTCTTCCCACACTCAGAGAGCTGAACAGTCTCTCCCCAGTGTGAACTCGCTGGTGTATCAGCAGGTGGGATAACTGAGTGAATCACTTCCCAAACTCAGAGAGTTGAACGGCCTCTCCCAGTGTGAACTCGCTGGTGTATCAGCAGGTGGGATAACTGAGTGAATCCCTTCCCACAATCAGAGAGGTGAACAGTCTCTCACCAGTGTGAACTCATTGTGAATCTGCAGTTGTAATAACTGAGTGAATCCCTTCCCACACTCAGAGTGGTGAACGGCCTCTCCCCAGTGTGACCTCGCTGGTGTATCAGCAGGTGGGATAACTGAGTGAATCACTTCCCACACTCAGAGAGGTGAACGGCCTCTCCCCAGTGTGACTTCGCTGGTGTATCAGCAGTTGGATAATTGAGTCAATCTGTTCCCTCACTCAGAGAGGTGAACAGTCTCTCCCCAGTGTGAACTCACTGGTCTATCAGGAGGTTGGATAACTGAGTGAATCCCTTCCCACGCTCAGGGAGGTGAACAGTCTCTCCCCAGTGTGACCTCGCTGCTATATCAGCAGGTGGGATAACTGAGTGAATCCCATCCCACACTCAGAGAGGTGAACAGCCTCTCCCCAGTGGGAACTCGCTGGTGTATCAGTAGTTGGGATAACTGAGTGAATCCCTTCCCACACTCAGAGAGGTGAACGGTCTCTCCCCAATGTAACCTCGCTGGTGTATAAGCAGGGAGGATAACTGAGTGAATCCCTTCGCACACTCAGAGAGGTGAACGGCCTCTCCCCAGTGTGAACTCACTGGTGTATCAGCAGGTGGGATAACTGAGTGAATCCCTTCCCACATTCAGAGAGGTGAACGGTCTCTCCCCAGTGTGAACTCGCTGGTATATCAGCAGGTAGGATAACTGAGTGAATCCCTTCCCACACTCAGCGAGGTGAACAATCTCTCCCCAGTGTGAACTCACTGGTGTATCAGTTGGTGGGATAATTGAGTGAATCCCTTCCCACACTCAGAGAGGTGAACGGTCTCTCCCCAGTGTGACCTCGCTAGTGTATCAGTAGGTGGGATAACTGAGTGGAATCCCTTCCCACACTCAGAGAGGTGAACGGTTTCTCCCCAGTGTGAACTCACTGGTCTATCAGCAGGTGGGATAACTGAGTGAATCACTTCCCACACAAAGAGAGGTGAACGGTGTCTCCCCAGTCTGAACTCGCTGGTGTATCAGTAGGTGGGATAACTGAGTGAATCCCTTCCCAAACACAGAGAGGTGAACGGCCTCTTCCCAGTGTGAACTCACTGGTGTATCAGCAGGTGGGATAACTGAGTGAATCCCTTCCCACACTCAGAGAGATGAACGGTCTCTCCCCAGTGTGAACTCGCTGGTGTATCTGCAGATGGGACAACTGAGTGAATCCCTTCCCACACTCAGTGAGGTGAACAGTCTCTCCCCAATGTGAACTCGCTGGTATATCAGCAGGTGGGATAACTGAGTGAATCACTTCTCACACTCAGAGAGGTGAACAGCCTCTCCCCGGTGTGAACTCACTGGTGTATCATTAGGTAGGATTAGTGAGTGAATCGCTTCCCAAACTCAGAGAGGTGAACGGCCTCTCCCCAGTGTGAGCTCACTGGTGTATCAGCAGGTCGGATAACTGAGTGAATGCCTTCCCACATTCAGAGAGGTGAACGGACTCTCCCCAGTGTGAACTCGCTGGTGTATCAGCAGGTAGGATAACTGAGTGAATCCCTTCCCACACTCAGAGAGGTGAACGGTCTCTCCCCAGTGTGAACTCACTGGTGTATCAGCAGGTGGGATAACTGAATGAATCCCTTCCCACACTCAGAGAGGTGAACGGTCTCTCCCCAGTGTGAACTCACTGGTCTATCAGCAGGTGGGATAACTGAGTGAATCTCTTCCCACACAAAGAGAGCTGAACGGTCTCACCCCAGTGTGACCTCGCTGGTGGATCAGCAGTTAGGATAACTGAGTGAATCCCTTCCCACACTCAGAGAGGTGAACAGACTCTCCCCAGTGTGAACTCACTGGTGCATCAGTAGGTGGGATAACTGAGTGAATCCCTTCCAACACTCAGAGAGCTGAACAGTCTCTCCCCAGTGTGAACTCACTGGTGTATCAGCAGGTGGGATAACTAGTGAATCACTTCCCACACTCAGAGAGGTGAACGGTCTCTCCACAGTGTGAACTCACTGGTGTATCAGTAGGTGGGATAACTGGTGAATCACTTCCCACACTCAGAGAGGTGAAAGGTCTCTCCCCAGTGTGAACTCACTGGTGTATCAGTAGGTGGGATAACTGAGTGAATCGATTCCCGCACTCAGGGAGGTGAACAGTCTCTCCCCAGTGTGTACTCGCTGGTGTATCAGCAGGTGGGATAATTGAGTGAATCCCTTCCCACACGAAGAGAGGGGAATGGTCTCTCCCCAGTGTGAACTCGCTGGTGTATCAGCAGGTGGGATAACTGAGTGAATCCCTTCCCACACTCAGAGAGATGAACTGTCTCTCCCCAGTGTGAACTCACTGGTGTATCAGCAGGTGGGAAACTGAGTGAATCCTTTCCCGCATTCAGGGAGGTGAACAGTCTCTCCCCAGTGTGTACTCGCTGGTGTATCAGCAGGTGGGATAATTGAGTGAATCCCTTCCCACACGAAGAGAGGGGAATGGTCTCTCCCCAGTGTGAACTCGCTGGTGTATCAGTAGGTGGGATAACTGAGTAAATCCCTTCCCACACTCAGAGAGGTGAACGGTCTCTCCTCAGTGTGAACTCACTGGTGTATCAGCAGGTGAGATAACTGAGTGAATCCCTTCCCACACTCAGAGAGGTGAACAGTCTCTACCCTGTGTGATCTCATTGGTGTATCAGCAGGTGGGATAACTGAGTGAATCTCTTCCAACAATCAGAGAGCTGAACAGTCTCTCCCCAGTGTGAACTCGCTGGTGTATCAGCAGGTGGGATAACTGAGTGAATCTCTTCCAACAATTAGAGAGCTGAACAGTCTCTCCCCAGTGTGAACTCGCTGGTGTATCAGCAGGTGGGATAACTGAGTGAATCCCTTCCCACGCTCAGAGAGGTGAACGGTCTCTCCTCAGTGTGAACTCACTGGTGTATCAGCAGGTGAGATAACTGAGTGAATCCCTTCCCACACTCAGGGAGGTGAACAGTCTCTCCCCAGTGTGAACTCGCTGGTATATCAGAGGTGGGATAACTGAGTGAATCGATTCCCGCACTCAGGGAGGTGAACAGTCTCTCCCCAGTGTGTACTCGCTGGTGTATCAGCAGGTGGGATAATTGAGTGAATCCCTTCCCACACGAAGAGAGGGGAATGGTCTCTCCCCAGTGTGAACTCGCTGGTGTATCAGCAGGTGGGATAACTGAGTGAATCCCTTCCCACACTCAGAGAGGTGAACGGTCTCTCCCCAGTGTGAACTCGCTGGTGTATCAGTTGGTGGGATAACTGAGTGAAGCCCTTCCCACACTCAGAGAGGTGAACGGTCTCTCCCCAGTGTGAATTCACTGGTGTATCAGCAGGTGGGATAAATGAGTGAATCCTTTCCCACACTCAGAGAGGTGAACGGCCTCTCCCCAGTGTGACTTCGCTGGTGTATCAGCAGGTGGATAATTGAGTGAATACCTTCCCTCACTCAGAGAGGTGAACAGTCTCTCCCCAGTGTGAACTCACTCGTTTATCAGTACGTAGGTTCAGTGAGTGAATACCCTCCCACACTCAGAGACGTGAAGAGCCTCTCCCCAGTGTGAACTCGCTGGTGTATCAGCAGGTAGGATAACTGAGTGAATCCCTTTCCAAACTCAGAGAGTTGAACGGCCTCTCCCCAGTGTGAACTCACTGGTGTATCAGCAGGTCGGATAACTGAGTGAATCCCTTCCCACATTCAGAGAGGTGAACGGTCTCTCCCCAGTTTGAACTCGCTAGTGTATCAGCAGGTAGGATAACTGAGTGAATCCCTTCCCAAACTCAGAGAGGTGAACGGCCTCTCCCCAGTGCGAACTCACTGGTGTATCAGCAGGTGGGATAACTGAGTGAATCCCTTCCCACATTCAGAGAGGTGAACGGTCTCTCCCCAGTGTGAACTCGCTGGTGTATCAGAAGGTAGGATAACTGATTGAATCCCTTCCCACACTCAGAGTGGTGAACAGCCTCTCCCCAGTGTGAACTCACTTGTGTATCAGCAGGTGGGATAACTGAGTGAATCCGTTCCCACACTCAGAGAGGTGAACAGTCTCTCCCCTGTATGATCTCGTTGGTGTATCAGCAGGTGGGATAGCTGAGTGAATCTCTTCCCACACTCAGAGAGTTGAATGGCCTCACCGCAGCGTGAACTCGCTGGTGTATCAGCAGGTGGGATAACTGAGTGAATCCCTTCCCACACTCAGAGAGGTGAACAGTCTCTCACCAATGTGAACTCACTTGTGAATCTGCAGTTGTCATAACTGAGTGAATCCCTTCCCACACTCAGAGAGGTGAACGGCCTCTCCCCAGTGTGACCTCGCTGGTGTATCAGCAGGTGGGATAACTGAGTGAATCCCTTCCCACACTCAGAGTGGTGAACGGCCTCTCCCCAGTGTGACCTCGCTGGTGTATCAGCAGGTGGGATAACTGAGTGAATCACTTCCCACACTCAGAGAGGTGAACGGCCTCTCCCCAGTGTGACTTCGCTGGTGTATCAGCAGTTGGATAATTGAGTGAATCTGTTCCCTCACTCAGAGAGGTGAACAGTCTCTCCCCAGTGTGAACTCACTGGTCTATCAGGAGGTTGGATAACTGAGTGAATCCCTTCCCACGCTCAGGGAGGTGAACAGTCTCTCCCCAGTGTGACCTCGCTGCTATATCAGCAGGTGGGATAACTGAGTGAATCCCATCCCACACTCAGAGAGGTGAGCAGCCTCTCCCCAGTGGGAACTCGCTGGTGTATCAGTAGTTGGGATAACTGAGTGAATCCCTTCCCACACTCAGAGAGGTGAACGGTCTCTCCCCAATGTGACCTCGCTGGTCTATCAGCAGGGAGGATAACTGAGTGAATCCCTTCCCACACTCAGAGAGGTGAACGGCCTCTCCCCAGTGTGAACTCACTGGTGTATCAGCAGGTGGGATAACTGAGTGAATCCCTTCCCACATTCAGAGAGGTGAACGGTCTCTCCCCAGTGTGAACTCGCTGGTATATCAGCAGGTAGGATAACTGAGTGAATCCCTTCCCACACTCAGAGAGGTGTACAGTCTCTCCCCAGTGTGAACTCACTGGTGTATCAGTAGTTGGGATAATTGAGTGAATCCCTTCCCACACTCAGAGAGGTGAACGGTCTCTCCCCAGTGTGACCTCGCTAGTGTATCAGTAGGTGGGATAACTGAGTGAATCCCTTCCCACACTCAGAGAGGTGAACGGTTTCTCCCCAGTGTGAACTCACTGGTCTATCAGCAGGTGGGATAACTGAGTGAATCACTTCCCACACAAAAGAGAGGTGAACGGTCTCTCCCCAGTCTGAACTCGCTGGTGTATCAGTAGGTGGGATAACTGAGTGAATCCCTTCCCAAACTCAGAGAGGTGAACGGCCTCTTCCCAGTGTGAACTCACTGGTGTATCAGCAGGTGGGATAACTGAGTGAATCCCTTCCCACACTCAGAGAGATGAACGGTCTCTCCCCAGTGTGAACTCGCTGGTGTATCTGCAGATGGGATAACAGAGTGAATCCCTTCCCACACTCAGTGAGGTGAACAGTCTCTCCCCAATGTGAACTCGCTGGTATATCAGCAGGTGGGATAACTGAGTGAATCACTTCCCACACTCAGAGAGGTGAACAACCTCTCCCCGGTGTGAACTCACTGGTGTATCAGTAGGTAGGATTAGTGAGTGAATCCCTTCCCACACTCAGAGAGGTGAACGGCCTCTCCCCAGTGTGAACTCACTGGTGTATCAGCAGGTGGGATAACTGAGTGAATCCCTTCCCACACTCAGAGAGGTGAACGGTCTCTCCCCAGTGTGAACTCACTGGTCTATCAGCAGGTGGGATAACTGAGTGAATCTCTTCCCACACAAAGAGAGCTGAACAGTTTCTCCCCAGTGTGAACTCACTGGTGTATCAGCAGGTGGGATAACTGAGTGAATCCCTTCCCAGACTCAGAGAGATGAACGGTCTCTACCCAGTGTGAACTCGCTGGTGTATCTGCAGATGGGATAACTGAGTGAATCCCTTTCCACACTCAGTGAGGTGAACAGTCTCTCCCCAATGTGAACTCGCTGGTATATCAGCAGGTATAATAACTGAGTGAATCACTTCCCACACTCAGAGAGGTGAACAGCCTCTCCCCTGTATGAACTCGCTGGTGTATCAGTAGTTGGGATAACTGAGTGAATCCCTTCCCACACTCAGAGAGGTGAACGGTCTCTCCCCAGTGTGAACTCACTGGTGTATCAGTAGGTAGGATAACTGAGTGAATCCCTTCCCACACTCAGAGAGGTGAACAGCCTCTCCCCAGTGTGAACTCACTGGTGTATCAGTAGGTAGGATAAGTGAGTGAATCCCTTCCCACATTCAGAGAGGTGAACAGCCTCTCCCCAGTGTGAACTCGCTGGTGTATCAGCAAGTGGGATAACTGAGTGAATCCCTTCCCACACTCAGAGAGGTGAACGGTCTCACCCCAGTGTGACCTCGCTGGTGGATCAGCAGGTAGGATAACTGAGTGAATCCCTTCCCACACTCAGAGAGGTGAACAGACTCTCCCCAGTGTGAACTCACTGGTGCATCAGTAGGTGGGATAACTGAGTGAATCCCTTCCCACACTCAGAGAGGTGAACAGTCTCTCTCCTGTGTGATCTCGTTGGTGTATCAGCAGGTGGGATAACTGAGTGAATCTCTTCCAACAATCAGAGAGGTGAACGGTCTCTCCATAGTGTGAACTCACTGGTGTATCAGTAGGTGGGATAACTGGTGAATCACTTCCCACACTCAGAGAGGTGAAAGGTCTCTCCCCAGTGTGAACTCACTGGTGTATCAGTAGGTGGGATAACTGAGTGAATCGATTCCCGCACTCAGGGAGGTGAACAGTCTCTCCCCAGTGTGTACTCGCTGGTGTATCAGCAGGTGGGATAATTGAGTGAATCCCTTCCCACACGAAGAGAGGGGAATGGTCTCTCCCCAGTGTGAACTCGCTGGTGTATCAGCAGGTGGGAGAACTGAGTGAATCCCTTCCCACACTCAGAGGTGAACGGTCTCTCTCCTGTGTGATCTCGTTGGTGTATCAGCAGGTGGGATAACTGAGTGAATCTCTTCCAACAATCAGAGAGCTGAACAGCTCTCCCCAGTGTGAACTCGCTGGTGTATCAGCAGGTGGGATAACTGAGTGAATCTCTTCCAACAATTAGAGAGCTGAACAGTCTCTCCCCAGTGTGAACTCGCTGGTGTATCAGCAGGTGGGATAACTGAGTGAATCCCTTCCCACGCTCAGAGAGGTGAACGGTCTCTCCCCAGTGTGAACTCACTGGTGTATCAGCAGGTGGGATAACTGAGTGAATCCCTTCCCACACTCAGAGAGGTGAACGGTCTCTCCCCAGTGTGAACTCACTGGTCTATCAGCAGGTGGGATAACTGAGTGAATCTCTTCCCACACAAAGAGAGCTGAACGGTTTCTCCCCAGTGTGAACTCACTGGTGTATCAGCAGTTGGATAATTGAGTGAATCTGTTCCCTCACTCAGAGAGGTGAACAGTCTCTCCCCAGTGTGAACTCACTGGTCTATCAGGAGGTTGGATAACTGAGTGAATCCCTTCCCACGCTCAGGGAGGTGAACAGTCTCTACCCAGTGTGACCTCGCTGCTATATCAGCAGGTGGGATAACTGAGTGAATCCCATCCCACACTCAGAGAGGTGAACAGACTCTCCCCAGTGGGAACTCGCTGGTGTATCAGTAGTTGGGATAACTGAGTGAATCCCTTCCCACACTCAGAGAGGTGAACGGTCTCTCCCCAATGTGACCTCGCTGGTGTATCAGCAGGGAGGATAACTGAGTGAATCCCTTCCCACACTCAGAGAGGTGAACGGTCTCACCCCAGTGTGACCCCGCTGGTGGATCAGCAGGTAGGATAACTGAGTGAATCCCTTCCCACACTCAGAGAGGTGAACAGACTCTCCCCAGTGTGAACTCACTGGTGCATCAGTAGGTGGGATAACTGAGTGAATCCCTTCCCACACTCAGAGAGTTGAACAGTCTCTCTCCTGTGTGATCTCGTTGGTGTATCAGCAGGTGGGATAACTGAGTGAATCTCTGCCAACAATCAGAGAGCTGAACAGTCTCTCCCCAGTGTGAACTCGCTGGTGTATCAGCAGGTGGGATAACTGAGTGAATCCCTCCCCACACTCAGAGAGGTGAACGGTCTCTCCCCAGTGTGAACTCACTGGTATATCAGTAGGTGGGATAACTGGTGAATCACTTCCCACACTCAGAGAGGTGAACGGTCTCTCCACAGTGTGAACTCACTGGTGTATCAGTAGGTGGGATAACTGGTGAATCACTTCCCACACTCAGAGAGGTGAAAGGTCTCTCCCCAGTGTGAACTCACTGGTGTATCAGTAGGTGGAATAACTGAGTGAATCGATTCCCGCACTCAGGGAGGTGAACAGTCTCTCCCCAGTGTGTACTCGCTGGTGTATCAGCAGGTGGGATAATTGAGTGAATCCCTTCCCACACGAAGAGAGGGGAATGGTCTCTCCCCAGTGTGAACTCGCTGGTGTATCAGCAGGTGGGATAACTGAGTGAATCCCTTCCCACACTCAGAGAGGTGAACGGTCTCTCTCCTGTGTGATCTCGTTGGTGTATCAGCAGGTGGGATAACTGAGTGAATCTCTTCCAACAATCAGAGAGCTGAACAGTCTCTCCCCAGTGTGAACTCGCTGGTGTATCAGCAGGTGGGATAACTGAGTGAATCTCTTCCAACAATTAGAGAGCTGAACAGTCTCTCCCCAGTGTGAACTCGCTGGTGTATCAGCAGGTGGGATAACTGAGTGAATCCCTTCCCACGCTCAGAGAGGTGAACGGTCTCTCCTCAGTGTGAACTCACTGGTGTATCAGCAGGTGAGATAACTGAGTGAATCCCTTCCCACACTCAGGGAGGTGAACAGTCTCTCCCCAGTGTGAACTCGCTGGTATATCAGAGGTGGGATAACTGAGTGAATCGATTCCCGCACTCAGGGAGGTGAACAGTCTCTCCCCAGTGTTTACTCGCTGGTGTATAAGCAGGTGGGATAATTGAGTGAATCCCTTCCCACACGAAGAGAGGGGAATGGTCTCTCCCCAGTGTGAACTCGCTGGTGTATCAGCAGGTGGGATAACTGAGTGAATCCCTTCCCACACTCAGAGAGGTGAACGGTCTCTCCCCAGTGTGAACTCGCTGGTGTATCAGTAGGTGGGATAACTGAGTGAAGCCCTTCCCACACTCAGAGAGGTGAACGGTCTCTCCCCAGTGTGAACTCGCTGGTGTATCAGTAGGTGGGATAACTGAGTGAATCCCTTCCCACACGCAGAGAGGTGAACGGTCTCTCCCCAGTGTGAACTCGCTGGTGTATCAGTCGGTGGGATAACTGAGTGAATCCCTTCCCACACTCAGAGAGGTGAACGGTCTCTCCCCATTGTGAACTCACTGGTAATCAGCAGGTGGGATAACTGAGTGAATCCTTTCCCACACTCAGAGAGATGAACAGTCATTCCCCAGAGTGAACTCACTGGTGTATCAGCAGGTGGGATAAGTGAGTGAATCCCTCCCCACACTCAGAGAGGTGAACGGTTCCTTCCCAGTGTGAACTCACTGGTGTATCAGTTAGTGGGATAACTGAGTGAATCCCTTCCCACACTCAGAGAGGTGAACGGTCTCTCCTCAGTGTGAACTGACTGGTGTATCAGCAGGTGAGATAACTGAATGAATCCCTTCCCACACTCAGGGAGGTGAACAGTCTCTCCCCAGTGTGAACTCACTGGTGCATCAGTAGCTGGGATAACTGATTGAATCCCTTCCCACACTCAGAGAGGTGAACAGTCTCTCCCCTGTGTGATCTCGTTGGTGTATCAGCAGGTGGGATAACTGAGTGAATCTCTTCCCACACTCAGAGAGCTGAACAGTCTCTCCCCAGTGTGAACTCGCTGGTGTATCAGCAGGTGGGATAACTGAGTGAATCACTTCCCAAACTCAGAGAGTTGAACGGCCTCTCCCAGTGTGAACTCGCTGGTGTATCAGCAGGTGGGATAACTGAGTGAATCCCTTCCCACAATCAGAGAGGTGAACAGTCTCTCACCAGTGTGAACTCATTGTGAATCTGCAGTTGTAATAACTGAGTGAATCCCTTCCCACACTCAGAGTGGTGAACGGCCTCTCCCCAGTGTGACCTCGCTGGTGTATCAGCAGGTGGGATAACTGAGTGAATCACTTCCCACACTCAGAGAGGTGAACGGCCTCTCCCCAGTGTGACTTCGCTGGTGTATCAGCAGTTGGATAATTGAGTCAATCTGTTCCCTCACTCAGAGAGGTGAACAGTCTCTCCCCAGTGTGAACTCACTGGTCTATCAGGAGGTTGGATAACTGAGTGAATCCCTTCCCACGCTCAGGGAGGTGAACAGTCTCTCCCCAGTGTGACCTCGCTGCTATATCAGCAGGTGGGATAACTGAGTGAATCCCATCCCACACTCAGAGAGGTGAACAGCCTCTCCCCAGTGGGAACTCGCTGGTGTATCAGTAGTTGGGATAACTGAGTGAATCCCTTCCCACACTCAGAGAGGTGAACGGTCTCTCCCCAATGTGACCTCGCTGGTGTATAAGCAGGGAGGATAACTGAGTGAATCCCTTCGCACACTCAGAGAGGTGAACGGCCTCTCCCCAGTGTGAACTCACTGGTGTATCAGCAGGTGGGATAACTGAGTGAATCCCTTCCCACATTCAGAGAGGTGAACGGTCTCTCCCCAGTGTGAACTCGCTGGTATATCAGCAGGTAGGATAACTGAGTGAATCCCTTCCCACACTCAGCGAGGTGAACAATCTCTCCCCAGTGTGAACTCACTGGTGTATCAGTAGGTGGGATAATTTAGTGAATCCCTTCCCACACTCAGAGAGGTGAACGGTCTCTCCCCAGTGTGACCTCGCTAGTGTATCAGTAGGTGGGATAACTGAGTGGAATCCCTTCCCACACTCAGAGAGGTGAACGGTTTCTCCCCAGTGTGAACTCACTGGTCTATCAGCAGGTGGGATAACTGAGTGAATCACTTCCCACACAAAGAGAGGTGAACGGTGTCTCCCCAGTCTGAACTCGCTGGTGTATCAGTAGGTGGGATAACTGAGTGAATCCCTTCCCAAACACAGAGAGGTGAACGGCCTCTTCCCAGTGTGAACTCACTGGTGTATCAGCAGGTGGGATAACTGAGTGAATCCCTTCCCACACTCAGAGAGATGAACGGTCTCTCCCCAGTGTGAACTCGCTGGTGTATCTGCAGATGGGACAACTGAGTGAATCCCTTCCCACACTCAGTGAGGTGAACAGTCTCTCCCCAATGTGAACTCGCTGGTATATCAGCAGGTGGGATAACTGAGTGAATCACTTCTCACACTCAGAGAGGTGAACAGCCTCTCCCCGGTGTGAACTCACTGGTGTATCAGTAGGTAGGATTAGTGAGTGAATCGCTTCCCAAACTCAGAGAGGTGAACGGCCTCTCCCCAGTGTGAGCTCACTGGTGTATCAGCAGGTCGGATAACTGAGTGAATGCCTTCCCACATTCAGAGAGGTGAACGGACTCTCCCCAGTGTGAACTCGCTGGTGTATCAGCAGGTAGGATAACTGAGTGAATCCCTTCCCACACTCAGAGAGGTGAACGGTCTCTCCCCAGTGTGAACTCACTGGTGTATCAGCAGGTGGGATAACTGAATGAATCCCTTCCCACACTCAGAGAGGTGAACGGTCTCTCCCCAGTGTGAACTCACTGGTCTATCAGCAGGTGGGATAACTGAGTGAATCTCTTCCCACACAAAGAGAGCTGAACGGTCTCACCCCAGTGTGACCTCGCTGGTGGATCAGCAGTTAGGATAACTGAGTGAATCCCTTCCCACACTCAGAGAGGTGAACAGACTCTCCCCAGTGTGAACTCACTGGTGCATCAGTAGGTGGGATAACTGAGTGAATCCCTTCCCACACTCAGAGAGCTGAACAGTCTCTCCCCAGTGTGAACTCGCTGGTGTATCAGCAGGTGGGATAACTAGTGAATCACTTCCCACACTCAGAGAGGTGAACGGTCTCTCCACAGTGTGAACTCACTGGTGTATCAGTAGGTGGGATAACTGGTGAATCACTTCCCACACTCAGAGAGGTGAAAGGTCTCTCCCCAGTGTGAACTCACTGGTGTATCAGTAGGTGGGATAACTGAGTGAATCGATTCCCGCACTCAGGGAGGTGAACAGTCTCTCCCCAGTGTGTACTCGCTGGTGTATCAGCAGGTGGGATAATTGAGTGAATCCCTTCCCACACGAAGAGAGGGGAATGGACTCTCCCCAGTGTGAACTCGCTGGTGTATCAGCAGGTGGGATAACTGAGTGAATCCCTTCCCACACTCAGAGAGATGAACTGTCTCTCCCCAGTGTGAACTCACTGGTGTATCAGCAGGTGGGAAACTGAGTGAATCCTTTCCCGCATTCAGGGAGGTGAACAGTCTCTCCCCAGTGTGTACTCGCTGGTGTATCAGCAGGTGGGATAATTGAGTGAATCCCTTCCCACACGAAGAGAGGGGAATGGTCTCTCCCCAGTGTGAACTCGCTGGTGTATCAGTAGGTGGGATAACTGAGTAAATCCCTTCCCACACTCAGAGAGGTGAACGGTCTCTCCTCAGTGTGAACTCACTGGTGTATCAGCAGGTGAGATAACTGAGTGAATCCCTTCCCACACTCAGAGAGGTGAACAGTCTCTACCCTGTGTGATCTCATTGGTGTATCAGCAGGTGGGATAACTGAGTGAATCTCTTCCAACAATCAGAGAGCTGAACAGTCTCTCCCCAGTGTGAACTCGCTGGTGTATCAGCAGGTGGGATAACTGAGTGAATCTCTTCCAACAATTAGAGAGCTGAACAGTCTCTCCCCAGTGTGAACTCGCTGGTGTATCAGCAGGTGGGATAACTGAGTGAATCCCTTCCCACGCTCAGAGAGGTGAACGGTCTCTCCTCAGTGTGAACTCACTGGTGTATCAGCAGGTGAGATAACTGAGTGAATCCCTTCCCACACTCAGGGAGGTGAACAGTCTCTCCCCAGTGTGAACTCGCTGGTATATCAGAGGTGGGATAACTGAGTGAATCGATTCCCGCACTCAGGGAGGTGAACAGTCTCTCCCCAGTGTGTACTCGCTGGTGTATCAGCAGGTGGGATAATTGAGTGAATCCCTTCCCACACGAAGAGAGGGGAATGGTCTCTCCCCAGTGTGAACTCGCTGGTGTATCAGCAGGTGGGATAACTGAGTGAATCCCTTCCCACACTCAGAGAGGTGAACGGTCTCTCCCCAGTGTGAACTCGCTGGTGTATCAGTTGGTGGGATAACTGAGTGAAGCCCTTCCCACACTCAGAGAGGTGAACGGTCTCTCCCCAGTGTGAACTCACTGGTGTATCAGCAGGTGGGATAAATGAGTGAATCCTTTCCCACACTCAGAGAGGTGAACGGCCTCTCCCCAGTGTGACTTCGCTGGTGTATCAGCAGGTGGATAATTGAGTGAATACCTTCCCTCACTCAGAGAGGTGAACAGTCTCTCCCCAGTGTGAACTCACTCGTTTATCAGTACGTAGGTTCAGTGAGTGAATACCCTCCCACACTCAGAGACGTGAAGAGCCTCTCCCCAGTGTGAACTCGCTGGTGTATCAGCAGGTAGGATAACTGAGTGAATCCCTTTCCAAACTCAGAGAGTTGAACGGCCTCTCCCCAGTGTGAACTCACTGGTGTATCAGCAGGTCGGATAACTGAGTGAATCCCTTCCCACATTCAGAGAGGTGAACGGTCTCTCCCCAGTGTGAACTCGCTAGTGTATCAGCAGGTAGGATAACTGAGTGAATCCCTTCCCAAACTCAGAGAGGTGAACGGCCTCTCCCCAGTGCGAACTCACTGGTGTATCAGCAGGTGGGATAACTGAGTGAATCCCTTCCCACATTCAGAGAGGTGAACGGTCTCTCCCCAGTGTGAACTCGCTGGTGTATCAGAAGGTAGGATAACTGATTGAATCCCTTCCCACACTCAGAGTGGTGAACAGCCTCTCCCCAGTGTGAACTCACTTGTGTATCAGCAGGTGGGATAACTGAGTGAATCCGTTCCCACACTCAGAGAGGTGAACAGTCTCTCCCCTGTATGATCTCGTTGGTGTATCAGCAGGTGGGATAGCTGAGTGAATCTCTTCCCACACTCAGAGAGTTGAATGGCCTCACCGCAGCGTGAACTCGCTGGTGTATCAGCAGGTGGGATAACTGAGTGAATCCCTTCCCACACTCAGAGAGGTGAACAGTCTCTCACCAATGTGAACTCACTTGTGAATCTGCAGTTGTCATAACTGATTGAATCCCTTCCCACACTCAGAGAGGTGAACGGCCTCTCCCCAGTGTGACCTCGCTGGTGTATCAGCAGGTGGGATAACTGAGTGAATCCCTTCCCACACTCAGAGTGGTGAACGGCCTCTCCCCAGTGTGACCTCGCTGGTGTATCAGCAGGTGGGATAACTGAGTGAATCACTTCCCACACTCAGAGAGGTGAACGGCCTCTCCCCAGTGTGACTTCGCTGGTGTATCAGCAGTTGGATAATTGAGTGAATCTGTTCCCTCACTCAGAGAGGTGAACAGTCTCTCCCCAGTGTGAACTCACTGGTCTATCAGGAGTTTGGATAACTGAGTGAATCCCTTCCCACGCTCAGGGAGGTGAACAGTCTCTCCCCAGTGTGACCTCGCTGCTATATCAGCAGGTGGGATAACTGAGTGAATCCCATCCCACACTCAGAGAGGTGAGCAGCCTCTCCCCAGTGGGAACTCGCTGGTGTATCAGTAGTTGGGATAACTGAGTGAATCCCTTCCCACACTCAGAGAGGTGAACGGTCTCTCCCCAATGTGACCTCGCTGGTCTATCAGCAGGGAGGATAACTGAGTGAATCCCTTCCCACACTCAGAGAGGTGAACGGCCTCTCCCCAGTGTGAACTCACTGGTGTATCAGCAGGTGGGATAACTGAGTGAATCCCTTCCCACATTCAGAGAGGTGAACGGTCTCTCCCCAGTGTGAACTCGCTGGTATATCAGCAGGTAGGATAACTGAGTGAATCCCTTCCCACACTCAGAGAGGTGTACAGTCTCTCCCCAGTGTGAACTCACTGGTGTATCAGTAGTTGGGATAATTGAGTGAATCCCTTCCCACACTCAGAGAGGTGAACGGTCTCTCCCCAGTGTGACCTCGCTAGTGTATCAGTAGGTGGGATAACTGAGTGAATCCCTTCCCACACTCAGAGAGGTGAACGGTTTCTCCCCAGTGTGAACTCACTGGTCTATCAGCAGGTGGGATAACTGAGTGAATCACTTCCCACACAAAAGAGAGGTGAACGGTCTCTCCCCAGTCTGAACTCGCTGGTGTATCAGTAGGTGGGATAACTGAGTGAATCCCTTCCCAAACTCAGAGAGGTGAACGGCCTCTTCCCAGTGTGAACTCACTGGTGTATCAGCAGGTGGGATAACTGAGTGAATCCCTTCCCACACTCAGAGAGATGAACGGTCTCTCCCCAGTGTGAACTCGCTGGTGTATCTGCAGATGGGATAACAGAGTGAATCCCTTCCCACACTCAGTGAGGTGAACAGTCTCTCCCCAATGTGAACTCTCTGGTATATCAGCAGGTGGGATAACTGAGTGAATCACTTCCCACACTCAGAGAGGTGAACAACCTCTCCCCGGTGTGAACTCACTGGTGTATCAGTAGGTAGGATTAGTGAGTGAATCCCTTCCCACACTCAGAGAGGTGAACGGCCTCTCCCCAGTGTGAACTCACTGGTGTATCAGCAGGTGGGATAACTGAGTGAATCCCTTCCCACACTCAGAGAGGTGAACGGTCTCTCCCCAGTGTGAACTCACTGGTCTATCAGCAGGTGGGATAACTGAGTGAATCTCTTCCCACACAAAGAGAGCTGAACAGTTTCTCCCCAGTGTGAACTCACTGGTGTATCAGCAGGTGGGATAACTGAGTGAATCCCTTCCCAGACTCAGAGAGATGAACGGTCTCTACCCAGTGTGAACTCGCTGGTGTATCTGCAGATGGGATAACTGAGTGAATCCCTTTCCACACTCAGTGAGGTGAACAGTCTCTCCCCAATGTGAACTCGCTGGTATATCAGCAGGTATAATAACTGAGTGAATCACTTCCCACACTCAGAGAGGTGAACAGCCTCTCCCCTGTATGAACTCGCTGGTGTATCAGTAGTTGGGATAACTGAGTGAATCCCTTCCCACACTCAGAGAGGTGAACGGTCTCTCCCCAGTGTGAACTCACTGGTGTATCAGTAGGTAGGATAACTGAGTGAATCCCTTCCCACACTCAGAGAGGTGAACAGCCTCTCCCCAGTGTGAACTCACTGGTGTATCAGTAGGTAGGATAAGTGAGTGAATCCCTTCCCACATTCAGAGAGGTGAACAGCCTCTCCCCAGTGTGAACTCGCTGGTGTATCAGCAAGTGGGATAACTGAGTGAATCCCTTCCCACACTCAGAGAGGTGAACGGTCTCACCCCAGTGTGACCTCGCTGGTGGATCAGCAGGTAGGATAACTGAGTGAATCCCTTCCCACACTCAGAGAGGTGAACAGACTCTCCCCAGTGTGAACTCACTGGTGCATCAGTAGGTGGGATAACTGAGTGAATCCCTTCCCACACTCAGAGAGGTGAACAGTCTCTCTCCTGTGTGATCTCGTTGGTGTATCAGCAGGTGGGATAACTGAGTGAATCTCTTCCAACAATCAGAGAGGTGAAAGGTCTCTCCCCAGTGTGAACTCACTGGTGTATCAGTAGGTGGGATAACTGAGTGAATCGATTCCCGCACTCAGGGAGGTGAACAGTCTCTCCCCAGTGTGTACTCGCTGGTGTATCAGCAGGTGGGATAATTGAGTGAATCCCTTCCCACACGAAGAGAGGGGAATGGTCTCTCCCCAGTGTGAACTCGCTGGTGTATCAGCAGGTGGGAGAACTGAGTGAATCCCTTCCCACACTCAGAGGTGAACGGTCTCTCTCCTGTGTGATCTCGTTGGTGTATCAGCAGGTGGGATAACTGAGTGAATCTCTTCCAACAATCAGAGAGCTGAACAGCTCTCCCCAGTGTGAACTCGCTGGTGTATCAGCAGGTGGGATAACTGAGTGAATCTCTTCCAACAATTAGAGAGCTGAACAGTCTCTCCCCAGTGTGAACTCGCTGGTGTATCAGCAGGTGGGATAACTGAGTGAATCCCTTCCCACGCTCAGAGAGGTGAACGGTCTCTCCCCAGTGTGAACTCACTGGTGTATCAGCAGGTGGGATAACTGAGTGAATCCCTTCCCACACTCAGAGAGGTGAACGGTCTCTCCCCAGTGTGAACTCACTGGTCTATCAGCAGGTGGGATAACTGAGTGAATCTCTTCCCACACAAAGAGAGCTGAACGGTTTCTCCCCAGTGTGAACTCACTGGTGTATCAGCAGTTGGATAATTGAGTGAATCTGTTCCCTCACTCAGAGAGGTGAACAGTCTCTCCCCAGTGTGAACTCACTGGTCTATCAGGAGGTTGGATAACTGAGTGAATCCCTTCCCACGCTCAGGGAGGTGAACAGTCTCTACCCAGTGTGACCTCGCTGCTATATCAGCAGGTGGGATAACTGAGTGAATCCCATCCCACACTCAGAGAGGTGAACAGCCTCTCCCCAGTGGGAACTCGCTGGTGTATCAGTAGTTGGGATAACTGAGTGAATCCCTTCCCACACTCAGAGAGGTGAACGGTCTCTCCCCAATGTGACCTCGCTGGTGTATCAGCAGGGAGGATAACTGAGTGAATCCCTTCCCACACTCAGAGAGGTGAACGGTCTCACCCCAGTGTGACCCCGCTGGTGGATCAGCAGGTAGGATAACTGAGTGAATCCCTTCCCACACTCAGAGAGGTGAACAGACTCTCCCCAGTGTGAACTCACTGGTGCATCAGTAGGTGGGATAACTGAGTGAATCCCTTCCCACACTCAGAGAGGTGAACAGTCTCTCTCCTGTGTGATCTCGTTGGTGTATCAGCAGGTGGGATAACTGAGTGAATCTCTGCCAACAATCAGAGAGCTGAACAGTCTCTCCCCAGTGTGAACTCGCTGGTGTATCAGCAGGTGGGATAACTGAGTGAATCCCTCCCCACACTCAGAGAGGTGAACGGTCTCTCCCCAGTGTGAACTCACTGGTATATCAGTAGGTGGGATAACTGGTGAATCACTTCCCACACTCAGAGAGGTGAACGGTCTCTCCACAGTGTGAACTCACTGGTGTATCAGTAGGTGGGATAACTGGTGAATCACTTCCCACACTCAGAGAGGTGAAAGGTCTCTCCCCAGTGTGAACTCACTGGTGTATCAGTAGGTGGAATAACTGAGTGAATCGATTCCCGCACTCAGGGAGGTGAACAGTCTCTCCCCAGTGTGTACTCGCTGGTGTATCAGCAGGTGGGATAATTGAGTGAATCCCTTCCCACACGAAGAGAGGGGAATGGTCTCTCCCCAGTGTGAACTCGCTGGTGTATCAGCAGGTGGGATAACTGAGTGAATCCCTTCCCACACTCAGAGAGGTGAACGGTCTCTCTCCTGTGTGATCTCGTTGGTGTATCAGCAGGTGGGATAACTGAGTGAATCTCTTCCAACAATCAGAGAGCTGAACAGTCTCTCCCCAGTGTGAACTCGCTGGTGTATCAGCAGGTGGGATAACTGAGTGAATCTCTTCCAACAATTAGAGAGCTGAACAGTCTCTCCCCAGTGTGAACTCGCTGGTGTATCAGCAGGTGGGATAACTGAGTGAATCCCTTCCCACGCTCAGAGAGGTGAACGGTCTCTCCTCAGTGTGAACTCACTGGTGTATCAGCAGGTGAGATAACTGAGTGAATCCCTTCCCACACTCAGGGAGGTGAACAGTCTCTCCCCAGTGTGAACTCGCTGGTATATCAGAGGTGGGATAACTGAGTGAATCGATTCCCGCACTCAGGGAGGTGAACAGTCTCTCCCCAGTGTTTACTCGCTGGTGTATAAGCAGGTGGGATAATTGAGTGAATCCCTTCCCACACGAAGAGAGGGGAATGGTCTCTCCCCAGTGTGAACTCGCTGGTGTATCAGCAGGTGGGATAACTGAGTGAATCCCTTCCCACACTCAGAGAGGTGAACGGTCTCTCCCCAGTGTGAACTCGCTGGTGTATCAGTAGGTGGGATAACTGAGTGAAGCCCTTCCCACACTCAGAGAGGTGAACGGTCTCTCCCTAGTGTGAACTCACTGGTGTATCAGCAGGTGGGATAACTGAGTGCATGCTTTCCCACACTCAGAGAGGTGAACGGCCTCTCCCCAGTGTGACTTCGCTGGTGTATCAGCAGGTGGATAATTGAGTGAATACCTTCCCTCACTCAGAGAGGTGAACAGTCTCTCCCCAGTGTGAACTCACTGGTCTATCAGGAGGTGGGTTAACTGAGTGAATCCTTCCCACACTCAGAGAGGTGAACAGCCTCTCCCCAGTGTGAACTCACTCGTTTATCAGTACGTAGGTTCAGTGAGTGAATACCCTCCCACACTCAGAGACGTGAACAGCCTCTCCCCAGTGTGAACTCGCTGGTGTATCAGCACGTAGGATAACTGAGTGAATCCATTCCCAAACTCAGAGAGGTGAACGGCCTCTCCCCAGTGTGAACTCACTGGTGTATCAGCAGGTCGGATAACTGAGTGAATCCCTTCCCACATTCAGAGAGGTGAACGGTCTCTCCCCAGTGTGAACTCTCTGGTGTATCAGCAGGTAGGATAACTGAGTGAATCCCTTCCCAAACTCAGAGAGGTGAACGGCCTCTCCCCAGTGCGAACTCACTGGTGTATCAGCAGGTGGGATAACTGAGTGAATCCCTTCCCACATTCAGAGAGGTGAACGGTCTCTCCCCAGTGTGAACTCGCTGGTGTATCAGCAGGTAGGATAACTGAGTGAATCCCTTCCCACACTCAGAGAGGTGAACGGTCTCTCCCCAGTGTGAACTCACTGGTGTATCAGCAGGTGGGATAACTGAGTGAATCCCTTCCCACACTCAGAGAGGTGAACGGTCTCTCCCCAGTGTGAACTCACTGGTCTATCAGCAGGTGGGATAACTGAGTGAATCTCTTCCCACAAAAAGAGAGCTGAACGGTTTCTCCCCAGTGTGAACTCACTGGTGTATCAGCAGGTGGGAGAACTGAGTGAATCCCTTCCCAGACTCAGAGAGATGAACGGTCTCTACCCAGTGTGAACTCGCTGGTGTATCTGCAGATGGGATAACTGAGTGAATCCCTTTCCACACTCAGTGAGGTGAACAGTCTCTCCCCAATGTGAACTCGCTGGTATATCAGCAGGTATAATAACTGAGTGAATCACTTCCCACACTCAGAGAGGTGAACAGCCTCTCCCCTGTATGAACTCGCTGGTGTATCAGTAGTTGGGATAACTGAGTGAATCCCTTCCCACACTCAGAGAGGTGAACGGTCTCTCCCCAGTGTGAACTCACTGGTGTATCAGTAGGTAGGATAACTGAGTGAATCCCTTCCCACACTCAGAGAGGTGAACAGCCTCTCCCCAGTGTGAACTCACTGGTGTATCAGTAGGTAGGATAAGTGAGTGAATCCCTTCCCACATTCAGAGAGGTGAACAGCCTCTCCCCAGTGTGAACTCGCTGGTGTATCAGCAGGTGGGATAACTGACTGAATCCCTTCCCACACTCAGAGAGGTGAACGGTCTCACCCCAGTGTGACCTCGCTGGTGGATCAGCAGGTAGGATAACTGAGTGAATCCCTTCCCACACTCAGAGAGGTGAACAGACTCTCCCCAGTGTGAACTCACTGGTGCATCAGTAGGTGGGATAACTGAGTGAATCCCTTCCCACACTCAGAGAGGTGAACAGTCTCTCTCCTGTGTGATCTCGTTGGTGTATCAGCAGGTGGGATAACTGAGTGAATCTCTTCCAACAATCAGAGAGCTGAACAGTCTCTCCCCAGTGTGAACTCACTGGTGTATCAGTAGGTGGGATAACTGGTGAATCACTTCCCACACTCAGAGAGCTGAACGGTCTCTCCACAATGTGAACTCACTGGTGTATCAGTAGGTGGGATAACTGGTGAATCACTTCCCACACTCAGAGAGGTGAAAGGTCTCTCCCCAGTGTGAACTCACTGGTGTATCAGTAGGTGGGATAACTGAGTGAATCGATTCCCGCACTCAGGGAGGTGAACAGTCTCTCCCCAGTGTGTACTCGCTGGTGTATCAGCAGGTGGGATAATTGAGTGAATCCCTTCCCACATGAAGAGAGGGGAATGGTCTCTCCCCAGTGTGAACTCGCTGGTGTATCAGCAGGTGGGAGAACTGAGTGAATCCCTTCCCACACTCAGAGAGGTGAACGGTCTCTCTCCTGTGTGATCTCGTTGGTGTATCAGCAGGTGGGATAACTGAGTGAATCTCTTCCAACAATCAGAGAGCTGAACAGTCTCTCCGCAGTGTGAACTCGCTGGTGTATCAGCAGGTGGGATAACTGAGTGAATCTCTTCCAACAATTAGAGAGCTGAACAGTCTCTCCCCAGTGTGAGCTCGCTGGTGTATCAGCAGGTGGGATAACTGAGTGAATCCCTTCCCACGCTCAGAGAGGTGAACGGTCTCTCCCCAGTGTGAACTCACTGGTGTATCAGCAGGTGGGATAACTGAGTGAATCCCTTCCCACACTCAGAGAGGTGAACGGTCTCTCCCCAGTGTGAACTCACTGGTCGATCAGCAGGTGGGATAACTGAGTGAATCTCTTCCCACACAAAGAGAGCTGAACGGTTTCTCCCCAGTGTGAACTCACTGGTGTATCAGCAGTTGGATAATTGAGTGAATCTGTTCCCTCACTCAGAGAGGTGAACAGTCTCTCCCCAGTGTGAACTCACTGGTCTATGAGGAGGTTGGATAACTGAGTGAATCCCTTCCCACGCTCAGGGAGGTGAACAGTCTCTCCCCAGTGTGACCTCGCTGCTATATCAGCAGGTGGGATAACTGAGTGAATCCCATCCCACACTCAGAGAGGTGAACAGCCTCTCCCCAGTGGGAACTCGCTGGTGTATCAGTAGTTGGGATAACTGAGTGAATCCCTTCCCACACTCAGAGAGGTGAACGGTCTCTCCCCAATGTGACCTCGCTGGTGTATCAGCAGGGAGGATAACTGAGTGAATCCCTTCCCACACTCAGAGAGGTGAACAGACTCTCCCCAGTGTGAACTCACTGGTGCATCAGTAGGTGGGATAACTGAGTGAATCCCTTCCCACACTCAGAGAGGTGAACAGTCTCTCTCCTGTGTGATCTCGTTGGTGTATCAGCAGGTGGGATAACTGAGTGAATCTCTTCCAACAATCAGAGAGCTGAACAGTCTCTCCCCAGTGTGAACTCGCTGGTGTATCAGCAGGTGGGATAACTGAGTGAATCTCTTCCAACAATCAGAGAGCTGAACAGTCTCTCCCCAGTGTGAACTCGCTGGTGTATCAGCAGGTGGGATAACTGAGTGAATCCCTCCCCACACTCAGAGAGGTGAACGGTCTCTCCACAGTGTGAACTCACTGGTGTATCAGTAGGTGGGATAACTGGTGAATCACTTCCCACACTCAGAGAGGTGAAAGGTCTCTCCCCAGTGTGAACTCACTGGTGTATCAGTAGGTGGGATAACTGAGTGAATCGATTCCCGCACTCAGGGAGGTGAACAGTCTCTCCCCAGTGTGTACTCGCTGGTGTATCAGCAGGTGGGATAATTGAGTGAATCCCTTCCCACACGAAGAGATGGGAATGGTCTCTCCCCAGTGTGAACTCGCTGGTGTATCAGCAGGTGGGATAACTGAGTGAATCCCTTCCCACACTCAGAGAGGTGAACGGTCTCTCTCCTGTGTGATCTCGTTGGTGTATCAGCAGGTGGGATAACTGAGTGAATCTCTTCCAACAATCAGAGAGCTGAACAGTCTCTCCCCAGTGTGAACTCGCTGGTGTATCAGCAGGTGGGATAACTGAGTGAATCTCTTCCAACAATTAGAGAGCTGAACAGTCTCTCCCCAGTGTGAAATCGCTGGTGTATCAGCAGGTGGGATAACTGAGTGAATCCCTTCCCACGCTCAGAAAGGTGAACGGTCTCTCCTCAGTGTGAACTCACTGGTGTATCAGCAGGTGAGATAACTGAGTGAATTCCTTCCCACACTCAGGGAGGTGAACAGTCTCTCCCCAGTGTGAACTCGCTGGTATATCAGAGGTGGGATAACTGAGTGAATCGATTCCCGCACTCAGGGAGGTGAACAGTCTCTCCCCAGTGTGTACTCGCTGGTGTATAAGCAGGTGGGATAATTGAGTGAATCCCTTCCCACACGAAGAGAGGGGAATGGTCTCTCCCCAGTGTGAACTCGCTGGTGCATCAGCAGGTGGGATAACTGAGTGAATCCCTTCCCACACTCAGAGAGGTGAACGGTCTCTCCCCAGTGTGAACTCGCTGGTGTATCAGTAGGTGGGATAACTGAGTGAAGCCCTTCCCACACTCAGAGAGGTGAACGGTCTCTCCCTAGTGTGAACTCACTGGTGTATCAGCAGGTGGGATAACTGAGTGAATGCTTTCCCACACTCAGAGAGGTGAACGGCCTCTCCCCAGTGTGACTTCGCTGGTGTATCAGCAGGTGGATAATTGAGTGAATACCTTCCCTCACTCAGAGAGGTGAACAGTCTCTCCCCAGTGTGAACTCACTGGTCTATCAGGAGGTGGGATAACTGAGTGAATCCCTTCATACGCACAGGGAGGTGAACAGTCTCTCCCCAGTGTGACCTCGCTGGTATATCAGCAGGTGGGTTAACTGAGTGAATCCCTTCCCTCACTCAGAGAGGAGAACGGTCTCTCCCCAGTGTGAACTCACTGGTGTATCAGTCGGTAGGTTAACTGAGTGAATCCTTCCCACACTCAGAGAGGTGAACAGCCTCTCCCCAGTGTGAACTCACTCGTTTATCAGTACGTAGGTTCAGTGAGTGAATACCCTCCCACACTCAGAGACGTGAACAGCCTCTCCCCAGTGTGAACTCGCTGGTGTATCAGCAGGTAGGATAACTGAGTGAATCCATTCCCAAACTCAGAGAGGTGAACGGCCTCTCCCCAGTGTGAACTCACTGGTGTATCAGCAGGTCGGATAACTGAGTGAATCCCTTCCCACATTCAGAGAGGTGAACGGTCTCTCCCCAGTGTGAACTCGCTGGTGTATCAGCAGGTAGGATAACTGAGTGAATCCCTTCCCAAACTCAGAGAGGTGAACGGCCTCTCCCCAGTGCGAACTCACTGGTGTATCAGCAGGTGGGATAACTGAGTGAATCCCTTCCCACATTCAGAGAGGTGAACGGTCTCTCCCCAGTGTGAACTCGCTGGTGTATCAGCAGGTAGGATAACTGATTGAATCCCTTCCCACACTCAGAGTGGTGAACAGCCTCTCCCCAGTGTGAACTCACTGGTGTATCAGCAGGTGGGATAACTGAGTGAATCCGTTCCCACACTCAGAGAGGTGAACAGTCTCTCCCCTGTATGATCTCGTTGGTGTATCAGCAGGTGGGATAGCTGAGTGAATCTCTTCCCACACTCAGAGAGCTGAACAGTCTCTCCCCAGTGTGAACTCGCTGGTGTATCAGCAGGTGGGATAACTGAGTGAATCACTTCCCAAACTCAGAGAGTTGAATGGCCTCTCCCCAGTGTGAACTCGCTGGTGTATCAGCAGGTGGGATAACTGAGTGAATCCCTTCCCACACTCAGAGAGATGAACAGTCTCTCACCAATGTGAACTCACTTGTGAATCTGCAGTTGTAATAACTGAGTGAATCCCTTCCCACACTCAGAGAGGTGAATGGCCTCTCCCCAGTGTGACCTCGCTGGTGTATCAGCAGGTGGGATAACTGAGTGAATCCCTTCCCACACTCAGAGTGGTGAACGGCCTCTCCCCAGTGTGACCTCGCTGGTGTATCAGCAGGTGGGATAACTGAGTGAATCACTTCCCACACTCAGAGAGGTGAACGGCCTCTCCCCAGTGTGACTTCGCTGGTGTATCAGCAGTTGGATAGTTGAGTGAATCTGTTCCCTCACTCAGAGAGGTGAACAGTCTCTCCCCAGTGTGAACTCACTGGTCTATCAGGAGGTTGGATAACTGAGTGAATCCCTTCCCACGCTCAGGGAGGTGAACAGTCTCTCCCCAGTGTGACCTCGCTGCTATATCAGCAGGTGGGATAACTGAGTGAATCCCATCCCACACTCAGAGAGGTGAACAGTCTCTCCCCAGTGGGAACTCGCTGGTGTATCAGTAGTTGGGATAACTGAGTGAATCCCATCCCACACTCAGAGAGGTGAACGGCCTCTCCCCAGTGTGAACTCACTGGTGTATCAGCAGTTGGATAATTGAGTGAATCTGTTCCCTCACTCAGAGAGGTGAACAGTCTCTCCCCAGTGTGAACTCACTGGTCTATGAGGAGGTTGGATAACTGAGTGAATCCCTTCCCACGCTCAGGGAGGTGAACAGTCTCTCCCCAGTGTGACCTCGCTGCTATATCAGCAGGTGGGATAACTGAGTGAATCCCATCCCACACTCAGAGAGGTGAACAGCCTCTCCCCAGTGGGAACTCGCTGGTGTATCAGTAGTTGGGATAACTGAGTGAATCCCTTCCCACACTCAGAGAGGTGAACGGTCTCTCCCCAATGTGACCTCGCTGGTGTATCAGCAGGGAGGATAACTGAGTGAATCCCTTCCCACACTCAGAGAGGTGAACAGACTCTCCCCAGTGTGAACTCACTGGTGCATCAGTAGGTGGGATAACTGAGTGAATCCCTTCCCACACTCAGAGAGGTGAACAGTCTCTCTCCTGTGTGATCTCGTTGGTGTATCAGCAGGTGGGATAACTGAGTGAATCTCTTCCAACAATCAGAGAGCTGAACAGTCTCTCCCCAGTGTGAACTCGCTGGTGTATCAGCAGGTGGGATAACTGAGTGAATCTCTTCCAACAATCAGAGAGCTGAACAGTCTCTCCCCAGTGTGAACTCGCTGGTGTATCAGCAGGTGGGATAACTGAGTGAATCCCTCCCCACACTCAGAGAGGTGAACGGTCTCTCCACAGTGTGAACTCACTGGTGTATCAGTAGGTGGGATAACTGGTGAATCACTTCCCACACTCAGGGAGGTGAACAGTCTCTCCCCAGTGTGAAATCGCTGGTGTATCAGCAGGTGGGATAACTGAGTGAATCCCTTCCCACGCTCAGAAAGGTGAACGGTCTCTCCTCAGTGTGAACTCACTGGTGTATCAGCAGGTGAGATAACTGAGTGAATTCCTTCCCACACTCAGGGAGGTGAACAGTCTCTCCCCAGTGTGAACTCGCTGGTATATCAGAGGTGGGATAACTGAGTGAATCGATTCCCGCACTCAGGGAGGTGAACAGTCTCTCCCCAGTGTGTACTCGCTGGTGTATAAGCAGGTGGGATAATTGAGTGAATCCCTTCCCACACGAAGAGAGGGGAATGGTCTCTCCCCAGTGTGAACTCGCTGGTGCATCAGCAGGTGGGATAACTGAGTGAATCCCTTCCCACACTCAGAGAGGTGAACGGTCTCTCCCCAGTGTGAACTCGCTGGTGTATCAGTAGGTGGGATAACTGAGTGAAGCCCTTCCCACACTCAGAGAGGTGAACGGTCTCTCCCTAGTGTGAACTCACTGGTGTATCAGCAGGTGGGATAACTGAGTGAATGCTTTCCCACACTCAGAGAGGTGAACGGCCTCTCCCCAGTGTGACTTCGCTGGTGTATCAGCAGGTGGATAATTGAGTGAATACCTTCCCTCACTCAGAGAGGTGAACAGTCTCTCCCCAGTGTGAACTCACTGGTCTATCAGGAGGTGGGATAACTGAGTGAATCCCTTCATACGCACAGGGAGGTGAACAGTCTCTCCCCAGTGTGACCTCGCTGGTATATCAGCAGGTGGGTTAACTGAGTGAATCCCTTCCCTCACTCAGAGAGGAGAACGGTCTCTCCCCAGTGTGAACTCACTGGTGTATCAGTCGGTAGGTTAACTGAGTGAATCCTTCCCACACTCAGAGAGGTGAACAGCCTCTCCCCAGTGTGAACTCACTCGTTTATCAGTACGTAGGTTCAGTGAGTGAATACCCTCCCACACTCAGAGACGTGAACAGCCTCTCCCCAGTGTGAACTCGCTGGTGTATCAGCAGGTAGGATAACTGAGTGAATCCATTCCCAAACTCAGAGAGGTGAACGGCCTCTCCCCAGTGTGAACTCACTGGTGTATCAGCAGGTCGGATAACTGAGTGAATCCCTTCCCACATTCAGAGAGGTGAACGGTCTCTCCCCAGTGTGAACTCGCTGGTGTATCAGCAGGTAGGATAACTGAGTGAATCCCTTCCCAAACTCAGAGAGGTGAACGGCCTCTCCCCAGTGCGAACTCACTGGTGTATCAGCAGGTGGGATAACTGAGTGAATCCCTTCCCACATTCAGAGAGGTGAACGGTCTCTCCCCAGTGTGAACTCGCTGGTGTATCAGCAGGTAGGATAACTGATTGAATCCCTTCCCACACTCAGAGTGGTGAACAGCCTCTCCCCAGTGTGAACTCACTGGTGTATCAGCAGGTGGGATAACTGAGTGAATCCGTTCCCACACTCAGAGAGGTGAACAGTCTCTCCCCTGTATGATCTCGTTGGTGTATCAGCAGGTGGGATAGCTGAGTGAATCTCTTCCCACACTCAGAGAGCTGAACAGTCTCTCCCCAGTGTGAACTCGCTGGTGTATCAGCAGGTGGGATAACTGAGTGAATCACTTCCCAAACTCAGAGAGTTGAATGGCCTCTCCCCAGTGTGAACTCGCTGGTGTATCAGCAGGTGGGATAACTGAGTGAATCCCTTCCCACACTCAGAGAGATGAACAGTCTCTCACCAATGTGAACTCACTTGTGAATCTGCAGTTGTAATAACTGAGTGAATCCCTTCCCACACTCAGAGAGGTGAATGGCCTCTCCCCAGTGTGACCTCGCTGGTGTATCAGCAGGTGGGATAACTGAGTGAATCCCTTCCCACACTCAGAGTGGTGAACGGCCTCTCCCCAGTGTGACCTCGCTGGTGTATCAGCAGGTGGGATAACTGAGTGAATCACTTCCCACACTCAGAGAGGTGAACGGCCTCTCCCCAGTGTGACTTCGCTGGTGTATCAGCAGTTGGATAGTTGAGTGAATCTGTTCCCTCACTCAGAGAGGTGAACAGTCTCTCCCCAGTGTGAACTCACTGGTCTATCAGGAGGTTGGATAACTGAGTGAATCCCTTCCCACGCTCAGGGAGGTGAACAGTCTCTCCCCAGTGTGACCTCGCTGCTATATCAGCAGGTGGGATAACTGAGTGAATCCCATCCCACACTCAGAGAGGTGAACAGTCTCTCCCCAGTGGGAACTCGCTGGTGTATCAGTAGTTGGGATAACTGAGTGAATCCCATCCCACACTCAGAGAGGTGAACGGCCTCTCCCCAGTGTGAACTCACTGGTGTATCAGCAGTTGGATAATTGAGTGAATCTGTTCCCTCACTCAGAGAGGTGAACAGTCTCTCCCCAGTGTGAACTCACTGGTCTATGAGGAGGTTGGATAACTGAGTGAATCCCTTCCCACGCTCAGGGAGGTGAACAGTCTCTCCCCAGTGTGACCTCGCTGCTATATCAGCAGGTGGGATAACTGAGTGAATCCCATCCCACACTCAGAGAGGTGAACAGCCTCTCCCCAGTGGGAACTCGCTGGTGTATCAGTAGTTGGGATAACTGAGTGAATCCCTTCCCACACTCAGAGAGGTGAACGGTCTCTCCCCAATGTGACCTCGCTGGTGTATCAGCAGGGAGGATAACTGAGTGAATCCCTTCCCACACTCAGAGAGGTGAACAGACTCTCCCCAGTGTGAACTCACTGGTGCATCAGTAGGTGGGATAACTGAGTGAATCCCTTCCCACACTCAGAGAGGTGAACAGTCTCTCTCCTGTGTGATCTCGTTGGTGTATCAGCAGGTGGGATAACTGAGTGAATCTCTTCCAACAATCAGAGAGCTGAACAGTCTCTCCCCAGTGTGAACTCGCTGGTGTATCAGCAGGTGGGATAACTGAGTGAATCTCTTCCAACAATCAGAGAGCTGAACAGTCTCTCCCCAGTGTGAACTCGCTGGTGTATCAGCAGGTGGGATAACTGAGTGAATCCCTCCCCACACTCAGAGAGGTGAACGGTCTCTCCACAGTGTGAACTCACTGGTGTATCAGTAGGTGGGATAACTGGTGAATCACTTCCCACACTCAGAGAGGTGAAAGGTCTCTCCCCAGTGTGAACTCACTGGTGTATCAGTAGGTGGGATAACTGAGTGAATCGATTCCCGCACTCAGGGAGGTGAACAGTCTCTCCCCAGTGTGTACTCGCTGGTGTATCAGCAGGTGGGATAATTGAGTGAATCCCTTCCCACACGAAGAGAGGGGAATGGTCTCTCCCCAGTGTGAACTCGCTGGTGTATCAGCAGGTGGGATAACTGAGTGAATCCCTTCCCACACTCAGAGAGGTGAACGGTCTCTCTCCTGTGTGATCTCGTTGGTGTATCAGCAGGTGGGATAACTGAGTGAATCTCTTCCAACAATCAGAGAGCTGAACAGTCTCTCCCCAGTGTGAACTCGCTGGTGTATCAGCAGGTGGGATAACTGAGTGAATCTCTTCCAACAATTAGAGAGCTGAACAGTCTCTCCCCAGTGTGAAATCGCTGGTGTATCAGCAGGTGGGATAACTGAGTGAATCCCTTCCCACGCTCAGAAAGGTGAACGGTCTCTCCTCAGTGTGAACTCACTGGTGTATCAGCAGGTGAGATAACTGAGTGAATTCCTTCCCACACTCAGGGAGGTGAACAGTCTCTCCCCAGTGTGAACTCGCTGGTATATCAGAGGTGGGATAACTGAGTGAATCGATTCCCGCACTCAGGGAGGTGAACAGTCTCTCCCCAGTGTGTACTCGCTGGTGTATAAGCAGGTGGGATAATTGAGTGAATCCCTTCCCACACGAAGAGAGGGGAATGGTCTCTCCCCAGTGTGAACTCGCTGGTGCATCAGCAGGTGGGATAACTGAGTGAATCCCTTCCCACACTCAGAGAGGTGAACGGTCTCTCCCCAGTGTGAACTCGCTGGTGTATCAGTAGGTGGGATAACTGAGTGAAGCCCTTCCCACACTCAGAGAGGTGAACGGTCTCTCCCTAGTGTGAACTCACTGGTGTATCAGCAGGTGGGATAACTGAGTGAATGCTTTCCCACACTCAGAGAGGTGAACGGCCTCTCCCCAGTGTGACTTCGCTGGTGTATCAGCAGGTGGATAATTGAGTGAATACCTTCCCTCACTCAGAGAGGTGAACAGTCTCTCCCCAGTGTGAACTCACTGGTCTATCAGGAGGTGGGATAACTGAGTGAATCCCTTCATACGCACAGGGAGGTGAACAGTCTCTCCCCAGTGTGACCTCGCTGGTATATCAGCAGGTGGGTTAACTGAGTGAATCCCTTCCCTCACTCAGAGAGGAGAACGGTCTCTCCCCAGTGTGAACTCACTGGTGTATCAGTCGGTAGGTTAACTGAGTGAATCCTTCCCACACTCAGAGAGGTGAACAGCCTCTCCCCAGTGTGAACTCACTCGTTTATCAGTACGTAGGTTCAGTGAGTGAATACCCTCCCACACTCAGAGACGTGAACAGCCTCTCCCCAGTGTGAACTCGCTGGTGTATCAGCAGGTAGGATAACTGAGTGAATCCATTCCCAAACTCAGAGAGGTGAACGGCCTCTCCCCAGTGTGAACTCACTGGTGTATCAGCAGGTCGGATAACTGAGTGAATCCCTTCCCACATTCAGAGAGGTGAACGGTCTCTCCCCAGTGTGAACTCGCTGGTGTATCAGCAGGTAGGATAACTGAGTGAATCCCTTCCCAAACTCAGAGAGGTGAACGGCCTCTCCCCAGTGCGAACTCACTGGTGTATCAGCAGGTGGGATAACTGAGTGAATCCCTTCCCACATTCAGAGAGGTGAACGGTCTCTCCCCAGTGTGAACTCGCTGGTGTATCAGCAGGTAGGATAACTGATTGAATCCCTTCCCACACTCAGAGTGGTGAACAGCCTCTCCCCAGTGTGAACTCACTGGTGTATCAGCAGGTGGGATAACTGAGTGAATCCGTTCCCACACTCAGAGAGGTGAACAGTCTCTCCCCTGTATGATCTCGTTGGTGTATCAGCAGGTGGGATAGCTGAGTGAATCTCTTCCCACACTCAGAGAGCTGAACAGTCTCTCCCCAGTGTAAACTCGCTGGTGTATCAGCAGGTGGGATAACTGAGTGAATCACTTCCCAAACTCAGAGAGTTGAATGGCCTCTCCCCAGTGTGAACTCGCTGGTGTATCAGCAGGTGGGATAACTGAGTGAATCCCTTCCCACACTCAGAGAGATGAACAGTCTCTCACCAATGTGAACTCACTTGTGAATCTGCAGTTGTAATAACTGAGTGAATCCCTTCCCACACTCAGAGAGGTGAATGGCCTCTCCCCAGTGTGACCTCGCTGGTGTATCAGCAGGTGGGATAACTGAGTGAATCCCTTCCCACACTCAGAGTGGTGAACGGCCTCTCCCCAGTGTGACCTCGCTGGTGTATCAGCAGGTGGGATAACTGAGTGAATCACTTCCCACACTCAGAGAGGTGAACGGCCTCTCCCCAGTGTGACTTCGCTGGTGTATCAGCAGTTGGATAGTTGAGTGAATCTGTTCCCTCACTCAGAGAGGTGAACAGTCTCTCCCCAGTGTGAACTCACTGGTCTATCAGGAGGTTGGATAACTGAGTGAATCCCTTCCCACGCTCAGGGAGGTGAACAGTCTCTCCCCAGTGTGACCTCGCTGCTATATCAGCAGGTGGGATAACTGAGTGAATCCCATCCCACACTCAGAGAGGTGAACAGTCTCTCCCCAGTGGGAACTCGCTGGTGTATCAGTAGTTGGGATAACTGAGTGAATCCCATCCCACACTCAGAGAGGTGAACGGCATCTCCCCAGTGTGAACTCACTGGTGTATCAGCAGGTGGGATAACTGAGTGAATCCCTTCCCACTTTCAGAGAGGTGAACGGTCTCTCACCAGTGTGAACTCGCTGGTATATCAGCAGGTAGGATAACTGAGTGAATCCCTTCCCACACTCAGAGAGGTGAACAGTCTCTTCCCAGTGTGAACTCACTGGTGTATCTGCAGGTGGGATAATTGAGTGAATCCCTTCCCACACTCAGAGAGGTGAACGGTCTCTCCCCAGTGTGAACTCACTGATGTATCAGTAGGTGGGATAACTGAGTGAATCTCTTCCCACACTCAGAGAGGTGAACGGTCTCTCCCCAGTATGAACGCACTGGTGTATCAGCAGATGGGATAACTGAGTGAATCCCTTCACACACTCAGAGAGGTGAACAGTCTCTCCCCAGTGTGAACTCACTGTTGTATCAGCAGGTGGGATAACTGAGTGAATCCCTTCACACACTCAGAGAGGTGAACAGTCTCTCCCCAGTGTGAACTCGCTGGTGTATCGGCAGGTGGGATAACTGAGTGAATCCCTTCCATCACTCAGAGAGGTGAACGGTCTCTCCCCAGCGTCAACTCACTGGTGTATCAGCAGGTTGGATTCCTGAGTGAATCGATTCCCACACTCAGAGAGGTGAACAGCTTCTCCCCAGTGTGAACTCGCTGGTGTGTCAGCAGGTGGGATAACTGAGTAAAACACTTCCCACACTCAGAGAGATGAACAGTCTTTCCCCAGTGTGAACTCACTGGTGTATCAGCAGGTGGGATAACTGAGTGAATCCTTTCCCACACTCAGAGAGTTGAAAAGCTTATCCCCAGTGTGAACTCGCTGGTGTGTCAGCAGGTGGGATAACTGAGTAAATCACTTCCCACACTCAGAGAGATGAACAGTCTCTCCCCAGTGTGAACTCACTGGTGTATCAGCAGGTCGGATAACTGAGTGAATCCCTTCCCACACTCAGAGAGCTGAACGGTATCTCCCCAGTGTGAACTCACTGGTGTATCAGCAGTTGGGATTACTGAGTGAATCGCTTCCCACACTCAGAGAGGTGAACAGCTTCTCCCCAGTGTGAACTGACTGATGTATCAACAGGTGGGATAAATGAGTGAATCCTTTCCCACACTCAGAGAGATGAACGGTCTCTCCCCAGTGTGAACTCGCTGGTGTATCAGCAGGTGGGATAATAGAGTGAATCCCTTCCCACACTCAGAGTGGTGAACAGTCTCTCCCCAGTGTGAACTCGCTGGTTTATCAGTAGGTAGGAAAACTGAGTGAATCCCTTCCCACACTCAGAGAGTTGAACTGTCTCGCCCCAGTGCGACCTCGCAGGTGTGTCAGCAGGTGGGATAACTGAGTAAATCACTTCCCACACTCAGAGAGATGAACAGTCTCTCCCCAGTGTGAACTCACTGGTGTATCAGCAGGTGGGATAACTGAGTGAATCCCTTCCCACACTCAGAGAGGTGAACGGTCTCTCCCCAGTGTGAACTCACTGGTGTATCAGTAGTTGGGATTACTGAGTGAATCGCTTCCCACACTCAGAGAGGTGAACAGATTCTCCTCAGTGTGAACTCGCTGGTGTGTCAGCAGGTGGGATAACTGAGTAAATCACTTCCCACACTCAGAGAGATGAACAGTCTCTCCCCAGTGTGAATTCACTGGTGGATCAGCAGGTGGGATAACTGAGTGAATCCCTCCCCACACTCATAGAGATGAACAGCCTCTCCCAAGTGTGAACACACTGGTGTATCAGCAGGTGGGATAACTGAGTGAATCCCTCCCCATACTCAAAGAGGTGAACAGTCTCTCACCAGTGTGAAATCGATGGTATATCAGCAGGTGGGATAACAGAGTGAATCCCTCCCCACACTCAAAGAGGTGAACAGTCTCTCACCAGTGTGTCCTCGCTGGTGTATCAGCAGGTGGGATATCTGAGTGAATCCCTTCCCTCACTCAGAGAGGTGAACGTCCTCTCCCCAGTGTGAACTCGCTGGTGTATCAGCAGGTGGGATAACTGAGTGAATCCCTTCCCACACTCAGAGAGATGAACAGTCTCTCACCAATGTGAACTCACTTGTGAATCTGCAGTTGTAATAACTGAGTGAATCCCTTCCCACACTCAGAGAGGTGAATGGCCTCTCCCCAGTGTGACCTCGCTGGTGTATCAGCAGGTGGGATAACTGAGTGAATCCCTTCCCACACTCAGAGTGGTGAACGGCCTCTCCCCAGTGTGACCTCGCTGGTGTATCAGCAGGTGGGATAACTGAGTGAATCACTTCCCACACTCAGAGAGGTGAACGGCCTCTCCCCAGTGTGACTTCGCTGGTGTATCAGCAGTTGGATAGTTGAGTGAATCTGTTCCCTCACTCAGAGAGGTGAACAGTCTCTCCCCAGTGTGAACTCACTGGTCTATCAGGAGGTTGGATAACTGAGTGAATCCCTTCCCACGCTCAGGGAGGTGAACAGTCTCTCCCCAGTGTGACCTCGCTGCTATATCAGCAGGTGGGATAACTGAGTGAATCCCATCCCACACTCAGAGAGGTGAACAGTCTCTCCCCAGTGGGAACTCGCTGGTGTATCAGTAGTTGGGATAACTGAGTGAATCCCATCCCACACTCAGAGAGGTGAACGGCATCTCCCCAGTGTGAACTCACTGGTGTATCAGCAGGTGGGATAACTGAGTGAATCCCTTCCCACTTTCAGAGAGGTGAACGGTCTCTCACCAGTGTGAACTCGCTGGTATATCAGCAGGTAGGATAACTGAGTGAATCCCTTCCCACACTCAGAGAGGTGAACAGTCTCTTCCCAGTGTGAACTCACTGGTGTATCTGCAGGTGGGATAATTGAGTGAATCCCTTCCCACACTCAGAGAGGTGAACGGTCTCTCCCCAGTGTGAACTCACTGATGTATCAGTAGGTGGGATAACTGAGTGAATCTCTTCCCACACTCAGAGAGGTGAACGGTCTCTCCCCAGTATGAACGCACTGGTGTATCAGCAGATGGGATAACTGAGTGAATCCCTTCACACACTCAGAGAGGTGAACAGTCTCTCCCCAGTGTGAACTCACTGTTGTATCAGCAGGTGGGATAACTGAGTGAATCCCTTCACACACTCAGAGAGGTGAACAGTCTCTCCCCAGTGTGAACTCGCTGGTGTATCGGCAGGTGGGATAACTGAGTGAATCCCTTCCATCACTCAGAGAGGTGAACGGTCTCTCCCCAGCGTCAACTCACTGGTGTATCAGCACGTTGGATTCCTGAGTGAATCGATTCCCACACTCAGAGAGGTGAACAGCTTCTCCCCAGTGTGAACTCGCTGGTGTGTCAGCAGGTGGGATAACTGAGTAAAACACTTCCCACACTCAGAGAGATGAACAGTCTTTCCCCAGTGTGAACTCACTGGTGTATCAGCAGGTGGGATAACTGAGTGAATCCTTTCCCACACTCAGAGAGTTGAAAAGCTTATCCCCAGTGTGAACTCGCTGGTGTGTCAGCAGGTGGGATAACTGAGTAAATCACTTCCCACACTCAGAGAGATGAACAGTCTCTCCCCAGTGTGAACTCACTGGTGTATCAGCAGGTCGGATAACTGAGTGAATCCCTTCCCACACTCAGAGAGCTGAACGGTATCTCCCCAGTGTGAACTCACTGGTGTATCAGCAGTTGGGATTACTGAGTGAATCGCTTCCCACACTCAGAGAGGTGAACAGCTTCTCCCCAGTGTGAACTGACTGATGTATCAACAGGTGGGATAAATGAGTGAATCCTTTCCCACACTCAGAGAGATGAACGGTCTCTCCCCAGTGTGAACTCGCTGGTGTATCAGCAGGTGGGATAATAGAGTGAATCCCTTCCCACACTCAGAGTGGTGAACAGTCTCTCCCCAGTGTGAACTCGCTGGTTTATCAGTAGGTAGGAAAACTGAGTGAATCCCTTCCCACACTCAGAGAGTTGAACTGTCTCGCCCCAGTGCGACCTCGCAGGTGTGTCAGCAGGTGGGATAACTGAGTAAATCACTTCCCACACTCAGAGAGATGAACAGTCTCTCCCCAGTGTGAACTCACTGGTGTATCAGCAGGTGGGATAACTGAGTGAATCCCTTCCCACACTCAGAGAGGTGAACGGTCTCTCCCCAGTGTGAACTCACTGGTGTATCAGTAGTTGGGATTACTGAGTGAATCGCTTCCCACACTCAGAGAGGTGAACAGATTCTCCTCAGTGTGAACTCGCTGGTGTGTCAGCAGGTGGGATAACTGAGTAAATCACTTCCCACACTCAGAGAGATGAACAGTCTCTCCCCAGTGTGAATTCACTGGTGGATCAGCAGGTGGGATAACTGAGTGAATCCCTCCCCACACTCATAGAGATGAACAGCCTCTCCCAAGTGTGAACACACTGGTGTATCAGCAGGTGGGATAACTGAGTGAATCCCTCCCCATACTCAAAGAGGTGAACAGTCTCTCACCAGTGTGAAATCGATGGTATATCAGCAGGTGGGATAACAGAGTGAATCCCTCCCCACACTCAAAGAGGTGAACAGTCTCTCACCAGTGTGTCCTCGCTGGTGTATCAGCAGGTGGGATATCTGAGTGAATCCCTTCCCTCACTCAGAGAGGTGAACGTCCTCTCCCCAGTGTGAACTCGCTGGTGTATCATCAGGTGGGATAACTGAGTGAATCCCTTCCCACACACAGAGAGGTGAACGGTCTCTCCCCAGTGTGAACTCGCTGGTGTGTCAGCAGGTGGGATAACTGAGTAAATCACTTCCCACACTCAGAGAGATGAACAGTCTTTCCCCAGTGTGAACTCACTGGTGTATCAGCAGGTGGGATAACTGAGTGAATCCCTCCCCACACTCAAAGAGGTGAACAGTCTCTCACCAGTGTGTCCTCGCTGGTGTATCAGCAGGTGGGATATCTGAGTGAATCCCTTCCCACACTCAGAGAGGTGAACGTCCTCTCCCCAGTGTGAACTCGCTGGTGTATCATCAGGTGGGATAACTGAGTGAATCCCTTCCCACACACAGAGAGGTGAACAGTCTCTCCACAGTGTGAACTCATTGGTGTATCTGTAGGTGGGATAAAAGACTGAATCCCTTTCCACACTGAGAGAGGTGAATGGTCTCTCCCCAGTGTGAACTCACTGATGTATCAGCAGGTGGGATAAATGAGTGAATCCCTGCCCACACTCAGAGAGATGAAGAGTCCCTCCCCAGTGTGAACTCACTGGTGTATCAGTAGGTGGGATAACTGAGTGAATCTCTTCCCACAATCAGAGAGGTGAACGGTCTCTCCCCAATGTGAACTCACTGGTGTATCATCAGGTGGGATAACTGAGTGAATCCCTTCCCACACACAGAGAGGTGAACGGTCTCTCGCCAGTGTGAACTCGCTGGTGTGTCAGCAGGTGGGATAACTGAGTAAATCACTTCCCACACTCAGAGAGATGAACAGTCTTTCCCCAGTGTGAACTCACTGGTGTATCAGCAGGTGGGATAACTGAGTGAATCCCTCCCCACACTCAAAGAGGTGAACAGTCTCTCACCAGTGTGTCCTCGCTGGTGTATCAGCAGGTGGGATATCTGAGTGAATCCCTTCCCACACTCAGAGAGGTGAACGTCCTCTCCCCAGTGTGAACTCGCTGGTGTATCATCAGGTGGGATAACTGAGTGAATCCCTTCCCACACACAGAGAGGTGAACAGTCTCTCCACAGTGTGAACTCATTGGTGTATCTGTAGGTGGGATAAAAGACTGAATCCCTTTCCACACTGAGAGAGGTGAACGGTCTCTCCCCAGTGTGAACTCACTGATGTATCAGCAGGTGGGATAACTGAGTGAATCCCTTCCCACACTCAGAGAGATGAAGAGTCCCTCCCCAGTGTGAACTCACTGGTGTATCAGTAGGTGGGATAACTGAGTGAATCTCTTCCCACAATCAGAGAGGTGAACGGTCTCTCCCCAGTGTGAACTCACTGGTGTATCAGGAGGTGGGATAACTGAGTGAATCCCTTCCCACACTCAGAGAGGTGAACGGTCTCTGCTCAGTGTGAACTCACTGGTGTATCAGCAGGTGGGATAACTGAGTAAATCCCTTCACACACTCAGAGAGGTGAACAGTCTCTCCCCAGTGTGAACTCACTGGTGTATCAGCAGGTGGGATATCTGAGTGAATCCCTTCACACACTCAGAGAGGTGAACAGTCTCTCCCCAGTGTGAACTCGCTGGTGTATCGGCAGATGGGATAACTGAGTGAATCCCTTCCCACACTCAGAGAGGTGAACGGACTCTCCCCAGTGTGAACTCACTGGTGTATCAGCAGGTGGGATAACTGAGTGAATCCCTTCCCACACTCAGAGAGGTGAACGATCTCTCCCAAGTGTGAACTGACTGATGTATCAGCAGGTGGGATAAATGAGTGAATCCTTTCCCACACTCAGAGAGTTGAAAAGCTTATCCCCAGTGTGAACTCGCTGGTGTGTCAGCAGGTGGGATAACTGAGTAAATCACTTCCCACACTCAGAGAGATGAACAGTCTATCACCAGTGTGAACTCACTGGTGTATCAGCAGGTGGGATAACTGAGTGAATCCCTTCCCACACTCATCGAGTTGAACGGTCTCTCCCCAGTGTGAGCACGATGGTGTATCAGCAGGTGGGATAACTGAGTGAATCCTTTCCCACACACAGAGAGGTGAACGGCCTCTCCCCAGTGTGAACACACTGGTGTATCAGCAGGTGGGATAACTGATTGAATCCCTTCCCACACTCAGAGAGTTGAACAGTCTCTCCCCAGTATGAACTCGCTGGTGTATCAGCAGGTGGGATAATTGAGTGAATCCCTTCCCACACTCAGAGCGGTGAACGTTCTCTCCCCAATGTGAACTCGCTGGTGTATCAGCAGGTGGGATAACTGAGTGAATCCCTTCCAACACTCAGAGAGGTGAACGGCCTCTCCCCAGTGTGAACTCACTGGTGTATCAGCAGGTGGGATAAATGAGTGAATCCCTTCCAACACTCATAGAGGTGAACGGTCTCTCCCCAGTGTGAACTCACTCGTGTATCAGCAGGCCGGATAACTGAGTGAATCCTTTCCCACACTCAGAGAGATGAACAGACTCTCCCCAGTGTGAACTCGCTGGTGTATCAGCAGGTGGGATAACTGAATGAATCCCTTCCCACACTCAGAGAGGAGAACAGTCTCTCCCCAGTGTGAACTCGCTGGTGTATCAGCAGGTGGGATAACTGAATGAATCCCTTCCCACACTCAGACAGGTGAACGGTCTCTCCCCAGTGTGAACTCGCTGGTGTTTCAGCACGTGGGATAATTGAGTGAATCCCTTCCCAACTCAGAGAGGTGAACGGACTCTCCCCAGTGTGAACTCACTGGTGAATCAGTAGGTGGGATAACTGAGTGAATCCCTTCCCACACTCAGAGAGGTGAACGGTCTCTCCCAAGTGTGAACTCACTGGTGTATCAGCAGGTGGGACAACTGAGTAAATCCTTTCCCACACTCAGAGAGGTGAACGGGCTCTCCCCAGTGTGAACTGGCTGGTGTATCAGCAGGTGGGATAACTGAGTGAATCCCTTCCCACACTCAGAGAGGTGAACAGTCTCTCCCCAGTGTGAACTCGCTGGTGTATCAGTAGGTAGGATAACTGAGTGAATCCCTTCCCTCACTCAGAGAGGTGAACGGTCTCTCCCCAGTGCGACCTCGCTGGTGTATCAGCAGGTGGGATAACTGAGTGAATCCCTTCCCACACTCAGAGAGGTGAACAGTCTCTCCCCAGTGTCAACTCGCTGGTGTATCAGTAGGTGGGATAACTGAGTGAATCCCTTCCCACACTCAGAGAGATGAACGGACTCTCCCCATTCTGAACTCGCTGGTGTTTCGGCAGGTGGGATAACTGAGTGAATCCCTTCCCACACTCATAGAGGTGAACGGCCTCTCCCCAGTGTGAACGCACTGGTGAATCAGTAGGCGGGCTAACTGAGAGAATCCCTTCCCACACTCAGAGAGGTGAACGGTCTCTCCCAAGTGTGAACTCACTGGTGTATCAGCAGGTGGGATAATTGAGTGAATCCCTTCCCACACTCAGAGAGGTGAACAGTCTCTCCCCAGTGTGAACTCGCTGGTTTATCAGTAGGTAGGAAAACTGAGTGAATCCCTTCCCACACTCAGAGAGTTGAACTGTCTCGCCCCAGTACGACCTCGCAGGTGTGTCAGCAGGTGGGATAACTGAGTAAATCGCTTCCCACACTCAGAGAGATGAACAGTCTCTCCCCAGTGTGAACTCACTGGTGTATCAGCAGGTGGGATAACTGAGTGAATCCCTTCACACACTCAGAGAGGTGAACGGTCTCTCCCCAGTGTGAACTCACTGGTGTATCAGTAGTTGGGATTACTGAGTGAATCGCTTCCCACACTCAGAGAGGTGAACAGCTTCTCCTCAGTGTGAACTCGCTGGTGTGTCAGCAGGTGGGATAACTGAGTAAATCACTTCCCACACTCAGAGAGATGAACAGTCTCTCCCCAGTGTGAACTCACTGGTGGATCAGCAGGTGGGATAACTGAGTGAATCCCTCCCCACAATCATAGAGATGAACAGCCTCTCCCAAGTGTGAACACAGTGGTGTATCAGCAGGTGGGATAACTGAGTGAATCCCTCCCCACACTCAGAGAGGTGAACAGTCTCTACCCAGTGTGACCTCGCTGGTGTAACAGCAGTTGGGATAACTGAGTGAATCCCTTCCCACACTCATCGAGTTGAACGGTCTCTCCCCAGTGTGAGCACGATGGTGTATCAGCAGGTGGGATAACTGAGTGAATCCTTTCCCACACACAGAGAGTTGAACGGCCTCTCCCCAGTGTGAACACACTGGTGTATCAGCAGGTGGGATAACTGATTGAATCCCTTCCCTCACTCAGAGAGTTGAAAAGTCTCTCCAGAGTGTGTACTCACTGGTGTATCAGTAGGTGGGATAACTGAGTGAATCCCTCCCCACACTCAGAGAGTTGAACGGTCTCTCCCTAGTGTGAACTCACTGGTGTATCAGGAGGTGGGATAACTGAATGAATCCCTTCCCACACTCAGAGAGGTGAACGGTCTCTCCCCAGTATGAACTCGCTGGTGTATCAGCAGGTGGGATAATTGAGTGAATCCCTTCCCACACTCAGAGCGGTGAACGTTCTCTCCCCAATGTGAACTCGCTGGTGTATCAGCAGGTGGGATAACTGAGTGAATCCCTTCCAACACTCAGAGAGGTGAACGGCCTCTCCCCAGTGTGAACTCACTGGTGTATCAGCAGGTGGGATAAATGAGTGAATCCCTTCCAACACTCATAGAGGTGAACGGTCTCTCCCCAGTGTGAACTCACTCGTGTATCAGCAGGCCGGATAACTGAGTGAATCCTTTCCCACACTCAGAGAGATGAACAGTCTCTCCCCAGTGTGAACTCGCTGGTGTATCAGCAGGTGGGATAACTGAATGAATCCCTTCCCACACTCAGAGAGGAGAACAGTCTCTCCCCAGTGTGAACTCGCTGGTGTATCAGCAGGTGGGATAACTGAATGAATCCCTTCCCACACTCAGACAGGTGAACGGTCTCTCCCCAGTGTGAACTCGCTGGTGTTTCAGCACGTGGGATAATTGAGTGAATCCCTTCCCAACTCAGAGAGGTGAACGGACTCTCCCCATTGTGAACTCGCTGGTGTTTCAGCAGGTGGGATAACTGAGTGAATCCCTTCCCACACTCATAGAGGTGAACGGCCTCTCCCCAGTGTGAACTCACTGGTGAATCAGTAGGTGGGATAACTGAGTGAATCCCTTCCCACACTCAGAGAGGTGAACGGTCTCTCCCAAGTGTGAACTCACTGGTGTATCAGCAGGTGGGACAACTGAGTAAATCCTTTCCCACACTCAGAGAGGTGAACGGTCTCTCCCCAGTGTGAACTGGCTGGTGTATCAGCAGGTGGGATAACTGAGTGAATCCCTTCCCACACTCAGAGAGGTGAACAGTCTCTCCCCAGTGTGAACTCGCTGGTGTATCAGTAGGTAGGATAACTGAGTGAATCCCTTCCCTCACTCAGAGAGGTGAACGGTCTCTCCCCAGTGCGACCTCGCTGGTGTATCAGCAGGTGGGATAACTGAGTGAATCCCTTCCCACACTCAGAGAGGTGAACAGTCTCTCCCCAGTGTCAACTCGCTGGTGTATCAGTAGGTGGGATAACTGAGTGAATCCCTTCCCACACTCAGAGAGATGAACGGACTCTCCCCATTCTGAACTCGCTGGTGTTTCGGCAGGTGGGATAACTGAGTGAATCCCTTCCCACACTCATAGAGGTGAACGGCCTCTCCCCAGTGTGAACGCACTGGTGAATCAGTAGGCGGGATAACTGAGAGAATCCCTTCCCACACTCAGAGAGGTGAACGGTCTCTCCCAAGTGTGAACTCACTGGTGTATCAGCAGGTGGGATAACTGAGTGAATCCTTTCCCACACTCAGAGAGGTGAACGGTCTCTCCCCAGTGTGAACTCGCTGGTGTATCAGCAGGTGGGATAATTGAGTGAATCCCTTCCCACACTCAGAGAGGTGAACAGTCTCTCCCCAGTGTGAACTCGCTGGTTTATCAGTAGGTAGGAAAACTGAGTGAATCCCTTCCCACACTCAGAGAGTTGAACTGTCTCGCCCCAGTACGACCTCGCAGGTGTGTCAGCAGGTGGGATAACTGAGTGAATCCCTTCCCACACTCAGAGAGGTGAACGGCCTCTCCCCAGTGTGAACTCACTGGTGTATCAGCAGGTGGGATAACTGAGTGAATCCCTTCACACACTCAGAGAGGTGAACGGTCTCTCCCCAGTGTGAACTCACTGGTGTACCAGTAGTTGGGATTACTGAGTGAATCGCTTCCCACACTCAGAGAGGTGAACAGCTTCTCCTCAGTGTGAACTCGCTGGTGTGTCAGCAGGTGGGATAACTGAGTAAATCACTTTCCACACTCAGAGAGATGAACAGTCTCTCCCCAGTGTGAACTCACTGGTGGATCAGCAGGTGGGATAACTGAGTGAATCCCTCCCCACAATCATAGAGATGAACAGCCTCTCCCAAGTGTGAACACACTGGTGTATCAGCAGGTGGGATAACTGAGTGAATCCCTCCCCATACTCAAAGAGGTGAACAGTCTCTCACCAGTGTGAAATCGCTGGTATATCAGCAGGTGCGATAAATGAGTGAATCCCTCCCCACACTCAGAGAGGTGAACAGTCTCTACCCAGTGTGAACTCGCTGGTGTATCAGTAGGTAGGATAACTGAGTGAATCTCTTCCCTCACTCAGAGAGGTGAACGGTCTCTCCCCAGTGCGACCTCGCTGGTGTATCAACAGGTGGGATAACTGAGTGAATCCCTTCCCACACTCAGATAGTTGAACAGTCTCTCCCCAGTGTCAACTCGCTGGTGTATCAGTAGGTGGGATAACTGAGTGAATCCCTTCCCACACTCAGAGAGGTGAACGGTCTCTCCCAAGTGTGAACTCACTGGTGTATCAGTGGTGGGATAACTGAGTGAATCCTTTCCCTCACTCAGAGAGGTGAAGGGACTCTCCCCAGTGTGAACTCGCTGGTGTATCAGCAGGTGGGATAACTGAGTGAATCCCTTCCCACACTCAGAGAGGTGAACAGTCTCTCCCCAGTGTGAACTCGCTGGTGTATCAGTTGGTAGGATAACTGAGTGAATACCTTCCCTCACTCAGAGAGATGAACGGTCTCTCCCCAGTGCGACCTCGCTGGTGTATCAGCAGGTGGGATAACTGAGTGAATCCCTTCCCACACTCAGAGAGGTGAACAGTCTCTGCCCAGTGTCAACTCGCTGGTGTATCAGTAGGTGGGATAACTGAGTGAATACCTTCCCTCACTCAGAGAGATGAACGGTCTCTCCCCAGTGTCAACTCGCTGGTGTATCAGTAGGTGGGATAACTGAGTGAATCCCTTCCCACACTCAGAGAGGTGAAAGGACTCTCCCCATTCTGAACTCGCTGGTGTATCAGCAGGTGGGATAAATGAGTGATTCCTTTCCCACACTCAGAGAGGTGAACGGTCTCTCCCCAGTGTGAACTCGCTGGTGTATCAGCAGGTGGGATAACTGAGTGAATCCATTCCCACACTAAGAGAGGTGAACGGTCTCTCCCCAGTGTGAGCACGATGGTGTATCAGCAGGTGGGATAACTGAGTGAATCCTTTCCCACACACAGAGAGGTGAACGGCCTCTCCCCAGTGTGAACACACTGGTGTATCAGCAGGTGGGATAACTGATTGAATCCCTTCCCACACTCAGAGAGTTGAACAGTCTCTCCCCAGTATGAACTCGCTGGTGTATCAGCAGGTGGGATAATTGAGTGAATCCCTTCCCACACTCAGAGCGGTGAACGTTCTCTCCCCAATGTGAACTCGCTGGTGTATCAGCAGGTGGGATAACTGAGTGAATCCCTTCCAACACTCAGAGAGGTGAACGGCCTCTCCCCAGTGTGAACTCACTGGTGTATCAGCAGGTGGGATAAATGAGTGAATCCCTTCCAACACTCATAGAGGTGAACGGTCTCTCCCCAGTGTGAACTCACTCGTGTATCAGCAGGCCGGATAACTGAGTGAATCCTTTCCCACACTCAGAGAGATGAACAGACTCTCCCCAGTGTGAACTCGCTGGTGTATCAGCAGGTGGGATAACTGAATGAATCCCTTCCCACACTCAGAGAGGAGAACAGTCTCTCCCCAGTGTGAACTCGCTGGTGTATCAGCAGGTGGGATAACTGAATGAATCCCTTCCCACACTCAGACAGGTGAACGGTCTCTCCCCAGTGTGAACTCGCTGGTGTTTCAGCACGTGGGATAATTGAGTGAATCCCTTCCCAACTCAGAGAGGTGAACGGACTCTCCCCAGTGTGAACTCACTGGTGAATCAGTAGGTGGGATAACTGAGTGAATCCCTTCCCACACTCAGAGAGGTGAACGGTCTCTCCCAAGTGTGAACTCACTGGTGTATCAGCAGGTGGGACAACTGAGTAAATCCTTTCCCACACTCAGAGAGGTGAACGGGCTCTCCCCAGTGTGAACTGGCTGGTGTATCAGCAGGTGGGATAACTGAGTGAATCCCTTCCCACACTCAGAGAGGTGAACAGTCTCTCCCCAGTGTGAACTCGCTGGTGTATCAGCAGGTGGGATAACTGAGTGAATCCCTTCCCACACTCAGAGAGGTGAACAGTCTCTCCCCAGTGTCAACTCGCTGGTGTATCAGTAGGTGGGATAACTGAGTGAATCCCTTCCCACACTCAGAGAGATGAACGGACTCTCCCCATTCTGAACTCGCTGGTGTTTCGGCAGGTGGGATAACTGAGTGAATCCCTTCCCACACTCATAGAGGTGAACGGCCTCTCCCCAGTGTGAACGCACTGGTGAATCAGTAGGCGGGATAACTGAGAGAATCCCTTCCCACACTCAGAGAGGTGAACGGTCTCTCCCAAGTGTGAACTCACTGGTGTATCAGCAGGTGGGATAATTGAGTGAATCCCTTCCCACACTCAGAGAGGTGAACAGTCTCTCCCCAGTGTGAACTCGCTGGTTTATCAGTAGGTAGGAAAACTGAGTGAATCCCTTCCCACACTCAGAGAGTTGAACTGTCTCGCCCCAGTACGACCTCGCAGGTGTGTCAGCAGGTGGGATAACTGAGTAAATCGCTTCCCACACTCAGAGAGATGAACAGTCTCTCCCCAGTGTGAACTCACTGGTGTATCAGCAGGTGGGATAACTGAGTGAATCCCTTCACACACTCAGAGAGGTGAACGGTCTCTCCCCAGTGTGAACTCACTGGTGTATCAGTAGTTGGGATTACTGAGTGAATCGCTTCCCACACTCAGAGAGGTGAACAGCTTCTCCTCAGTGTGAACTCGCTGGTGTGTCAGCAGGTGGGATAACTGAGTAAATCACTTCCCACACTCAGAGAGATGAACAGTCTCTCCCCAGTGTGAACTCACTGGTGGATCAGCAGGTGGGATAACTGAGTGAATCCCTCCCCACAATCATAGAGATGAACAGCCTCTCCCAAGTGTGAACACACTGGTGTATCAGCAGGTGGGATAACTGAGTGAATCCCTCCCCACACTCAGAGAGGTGAACAGTCTCTACCCAGTGTGACCTCGCTGGTGTAACAGCAGTTGGGATAACTGAGTGAATCCCTTCCCACACTCATCGAGTTGAACGGTCTCTCCCCAGTGTGAGCACGATGGTGTATCAGCAGGTGGGATAACTGAGTGAATCCTTTCCCACACACAGAGAGTTGAACGGCCTCTCCCCAGTGTGAACACACTGGTGTATCAGCAGGTGGGATAACTGATTGAATCCCTTCCCTCACTCAGAGAGTTGAAAAGTCTCTCCAGAGTGTGTACTCACTGGTGTATCAGTAGGTGGGATAACTGAGTGAATCCCTCCCCACACTCAGAGAGTTGAACGGTCTCTCCCTAGTGTGAACTCACTGGTGTATCAGGAGGTGGGATAACTGAATGAATCCCTTCCCACACTCAGAGAGGTGAACGGTCTCTCCCCAGTATGAACTCGCTGGTGTATCAGCAGGTGGGATAATTGAGTGAATCCCTTCCCACACTCAGAGCGGTGAACGTTCTCTCCCCAATGTGAACTCGCTGGTGTATCAGCAGGTGGGATAACTGAGTGAATCCCTTCCAACACTCAGAGAGGTGAACGGCCTCTCCCCAGTGTGAACTCACTGGTGTATCAGCAGGTGGGATAAATGAGTGAATCCCTTCCAACACTCATAGAGGTGAACGGTCTCTCCCCAGTGTGAACTCACTCGTGTATCAGCAGGCCGGATAACTGAGTGAATCCTTTCCCACACTCAGAGAGATGAACAGTCTCTCCCCAGTGTGAACTCGCTGGTGTATCAGCAGGTGGGATAACTGAATGAATCCCTTCCCACACTCAGAGAGGAGAACAGTCTCTCCCCAGTGTGAACTCGCTGGTGTATCAGCAGGTGGGATAACTGAATGAATCCCTTCCCACACTCAGACAGGTGAACGGTCTCTCCCCAGTGTGAACTCGCTGGTGTTTCAGCACGTGGGATAATTGAGTGAATCCCTTCCCAACTCAGAGAGGTGAACGGACTCTCCCCATTGTGAACTCGCTGGTGTTTCAGCAGGTGGGATAACTGAGTGAATCCCTTCCCACACTCATAGAGGTGAACGGCCTCTCCCCAGTGTGAACTCACTGGTGAATCAGTAGGTGGGATAACTGAGTGAATCCCTTCCCACACTCAGAGAGGTGAACGGTCTCTCCCAAGTGTGAACTCACTGGTGTATCAGCAGGTGGGACAACTGAGTAAATCCTTTCCCACACTCAGAGAGGTGAACGGTCTCTCCCCAGTGTGAACTGGCTGGTGTATCAGCAGGTGGGATAACTGAGTGAATCCCTTCCCACACTCAGAGAGGTGAACAGTCTCTCCCCAGTGTGAACTCGCTGGTGTATCAGTAGGTAGGATAACTGAGTGAATCCCTTCCCTCACTCAGAGAGGTGAACGGTCTCTCCCCAGTGCGACCTCGCTGGTGTATCAGCAGGTGGGATAACTGAGTGAATCCCTTCCCACACTCAGAGAGGTGAACAGTCTCTCCCCAGTGTCAACTCGCTGGTGTATCAGTAGGTGGGATAACTGAGTGAATCCCTTCCCACACTCAGAGAGATGAACGGACTCTCCCCATTCTGAACTCGCTGGTGTTTCGGCAGGTGGGATAACTGAGTGAATCCCTTCCCACACTCATAGAGGTGAACGGCCTCTCCCCAGTGTGAACGCACTGGTGAATCAGTAGGCGGGATAACTGAGAGAATCCCTTCCCACACTCAGAGAGGTGAACGGTCTCTCCCAAGTGTGAACTCACTGGTGTATCAGCAGGTGGGATAACTGAGTGAATCCTTTCCCACACTCAGAGAGGTGAACGGTCTCTCCCCAGTGTGAACTCGCTGGTGTATCAGCAGGTGGGATAATTGAGTGAATCCCTTCCCACACTCAGAGAGGTGAACAGTCTCTCCCCAGTGTGAACTCGCTGGTTTATCAGTAGGTAGGAAAACTGAGTGAATCCCTTCCCACACTCAGAGAGTTGAACTGTCTCGCCCCAGTACGACCTCGCAGGTGTGTCAGCAGGTGGGATAACTGAGTGAATCCCTTCCCACACTCAGAGAGGTGAACGGCCTCTCCCCAGTGTGAACTCACTGGTGTATCAGCAGGTGGGATAACTGAGTGAATCCCTTCACACACTCAGAGAGGTGAACGGTCTCTCCCCAGTGTGAACTCACTGGTGTACCAGTAGTTGGGATTACTGAGTGAATCGCTTCCCACACTCAGAGAGGTGAACAGCTTCTCCTCAGTGTGAACTCGCTGGTGTGTCAGCAGGTGGGATAACTGAGTAAATCACTTTCCACACTCAGAGAGATGAACAGTCTCTCCCCAGTGTGAACTCACTGGTGGATCAGCAGGTGGGATAACTGAGTGAATCCCTCCCCACAATCATAGAGATGAACAGCCTCTCCCAAGTGTGAACACACTGGTGTATCAGCAGGTGGGATAACTGAGTGAATCCCTCCCCATACTCAAAGAGGTGAACAGTCTCTCACCAGTGTGAAATCGCTGGTATATCAGCAGGTGCGATAAATGAGTGAATCCCTCCCCACACTCAGAGAGGTGAACAGTCTCTACCCAGTGTGAACTCGCTGGTGTATCAGTAGGTAGGATAACTGAGTGAATCTCTTCCCTCACTCAGAGAGGTGAACGGTCTCTCCCCAGTGCGACCTCGCTGGTGTATCAACAGGTGGGATAACTGAGTGAATCCCTTCCCACACTCAGATAGTTGAACAGTCTCTCCCCAGTGTCAACTCGCTGGTGTATCAGTAGGTGGGATAACTGAGTGAATCCCTTCCCACACTCAGAGAGGTGAACGGTCTCTCCCAAGTGTGAACTCACTGGTGTATCAGTGGTGGGATAACTGAGTGAATCCTTTCCCTCACTCAGAGAGGTGAAGGGACTCTCCCCAGTGTGAACTCGCTGGTGTATCAGCAGGTGGGATAACTGAGTGAATCCCTTCCCACACTCAGAGAGGTGAACAGTCTCTCCCCAGTGTGAACTCGCTGGTGTATCAGTTGGTAGGATAACTGAGTGAATACCTTCCCTCACTCAGAGAGATGAACGGTCTCTCCCCAGTGCGACCTCGCTGGTGTATCAGCAGGTGGGATAACTGAGTGAATCCCTTCCCACACTCAGAGAGGTGAACAGTCTCTGCCCAGTGTCAACTCGCTGGTGTATCAGTAGGTGGGATAACTGAGTGAATCCCTTCCCACACTCAGAGAGGTGAAAGGACTCTCCCCATTCTGAACTCGCTGGTGTATCAGCAGGTGGGATAAATGAGTGATTCCTTTCCCACACTCAGAGAGGTGAACGGTCTCTCCCCAGTGTGAACTCGCTGGTGTATCAGCAGGTGGGATAACTGAGTGAATCCATTCCCACACTAAGAGAGGTGAACGGTCTCTCCCAAGTGTGAACTCACTGGTGTATCAGCAGGTGGGATAACTGAGTGAATCCCTTCCCACACTCAGAGAGGTGAACGGTCTCTCCCCAGTGTGAACTCGCTGGTGTTTCAGCACGTGGGATAATTGAGTGAATCCCTTCCCAACTCAGAGAGGTGAACGGACTCTCCCCAGTGTGAACTCACTGGTGAATCAGTAGGTGGGATAACTGAGTGAATCCCTTCCCACACTCAGAGAGGTGAACGGTCTCTCCCAAGTGTGAACTCACTGGTGTATCAGCAGGTGGGACAACTGAGTAAATCCTTTCCCACACTCAGAGAGGTGAACGGGCTCTCCCCAGTGTGAACTGGCTGGTGTATCAGCAGGTGGGATAACTGAGTGAATCCCTTCCCACACTCAGAGAGGTGAACAGTCTCTCCCCAGTGTGAACTCGCTGGTGTATCAGCAGGTGGGATAACTGAGTGAATCCCTTCCCACACTCAGAGAGGTGAACAGTCTCTCCCCAGTGTCAACTCGCTGGTGTATCAGTAGGTGGGATAACTGAGTGAATCCCTTCCCACACTCAGAGAGATGAACGGACTCTCCCCATTCTGAACTCGCTGGTGTTTCGGCAGGTGGGATAACTGAGTGAATCCCTTCCCACACTCATAGAGGTGAACGGCCTCTCCCCAGTGTGAACGCACTGGTGAATCAGTAGGCGGGATAACTGAGAGAATCCCTTCCCACACTCAGAGAGGTGAACGGTCTCTCCCAAGTGTGAACTCACTGGTGTATCAGCAGGTGGGATAATTGAGTGAATCCCTTCCCACACTCAGAGAGATGAACGGACTCTCCCCATTCTGAACTCGCTGGTGTTTCGGCAGGTGGGATAACTGAGTGAATCCCTTCCCACACTCATAGAGGTGAACGGCCTCTCCCCAGTGTGAACGCACTGGTGAATCAGTAGGCGGGATAACTGAGAGAATCCCTTCCCACACTCAGAGAGGTGAACGGTCTCTCCCAAGTGTGAACTCACTGGTGTATCAGCAGGTGGGATAATTGAGTGAATCCCTTCCCACACTCAGAGAGGTGAACAGTCTCTCCCCAGTGTGAACTCGCTGGTTTATCAGTAGGTAGGAAAACTGAGTGAATCCCTTCCCACACTCAGAGAGTTGAACTGTCTCGCCCCAGTACGACCTCGCAGGTGTGTCAGCAGGTGGGATAACTGAGTAAATCGCTTCCCACACTCAGAGAGATGAACAGTCTCTCCCCAGTGTGAACTCACTGGTGTATCAGCAGGTGGGATAACTGAGTGAATCCCTTCACACACTCAGAGAGGTGAACGGTCTCTCCCCAGTGTGAACTCACTGGTGTATCAGTAGTTGGGATTACTGAGTGAATCGCTTCCCACACTCAGAGAGGTGAACAGCTTCTCCTCAGTGTGAACTCGCTGGTGTGTCAGCAGGTGGGATAACTGAGTAAATCACTTCCCACACTCAGAGAGATGAACAGTCTCTCCCCAGTGTGAACTCACTGGTGGATCAGCAGGTGGGATAACTGAGTGAATCCCTCCCCACAATCATAGAGATGAACAGCCTCTCCCAAGTGTGAACACACTGGTGTATCAGCAGGTGGGATAACTGAGTGAATCCCTCCCCACACTCAGAGAGGTGAACAGTCTCTACCCAGTGTGACCTCGCTGGTGTAACAGCAGTTGGGATAACTGAGTGAATCCCTTCCCACACTCATCGAGTTGAACGGTCTCTCCCCAGTGTGAGCACGATGGTGTATCAGCAGGTGGGATAACTGAGTGAATCCTTTCCCACACACAGAGAGTTGAACGGCCTCTCCCCAGTGTGAACACACTGGTGTATCAGCAGGTGGGATAACTGATTGAATCCCTTCCCTCACTCAGAGAGTTGAAAAGTCTCTCCAGAGTGTGTACTCACTGGTGTATCAGTAGGTGGGATAACTGAGTGAATCCCTCCCCACACTCAGAGAGTTGAACGGTCTCTCCCTAGTGTGAACTCACTGGTGTATCAGGAGGTGGGATAACTGAATGAATCCCTTCCCACACTCAGAGAGGTGAACGGTCTCTCCCCAGTATGAACTCGCTGGTGTATCAGCAGGTGGGATAATTGAGTGAATCCCTTCCCACACTCAGAGCGGTGAACGTTCTCTCCCCAATGTGAACTCGCTGGTGTATCAGCAGGTGGGATAACTGAGTGAATCCCTTCCAACACTCAGAGAGGTGAACGGCCTCTCCCCAGTGTGAACTCACTGGTGTATCAGCAGGTGGGATAAATGAGTGAATCCCTTCCAACACTCATAGAGGTGAACGGTCTCTCCCCAGTGTGAACTCACTCGTGTATCAGCAGGCCGGATAACTGAGTGAATCCTTTCCCACACTCAGAGAGATGAACAGTCTCTCCCCAGTGTGAACTCGCTGGTGTATCAGCAGGTGGGATAACTGAATGAATCCCTTCCCACACTCAGAGAGGAGAACAGTCTCTCCCCAGTGTGAACTCGCTGGTGTATCAGCAGGTGGGATAACTGAATGAATCCCTTCCCACACTCAGACAGGTGAACGGTCTCTCCCCAGTGTGAACTCGCTGGTGTTTCAGCACGTGGGATAATTGAGTGAATCCCTTCCCAACTCAGAGAGGTGAACGGACTCTCCCCATTGTGAACTCGCTGGTGTTTCAGCAGGTGGGATAACTGAGTGAATCCCTTCCCACACTCATAGAGGTGAACGGCCTCTCCCCAGTGTGAACTCACTGGTGAATCAGTAGGTGGGATAACTGAGTGAATCCCTTCCCACACTCAGAGAGGTGAACGGTCTCTCCCAAGTGTGAACTCACTGGTGTATCAGCAGGTGGGACAACTGAGTAAATCCTTTCCCACACTCAGAGAGGTGAACGGTCTCTCCCCAGTGTGAACTGGCTGGTGTATCAGCAGGTGGGATAACTGAGTGAATCCCTTCCCACACTCAGAGAGGTGAACAGTCTCTCCCCAGTGTGAACTCGCTGGTGTATCAGTAGGTAGGATAACTGAGTGAATCCCTTCCCTCACTCAGAGAGGTGAACGGTCTCTCCCCAGTGCGACCTCGCTGGTGTATCAGCAGGTGGGATAACTGAGTGAATCCCTTCCCACACTCAGAGAGGTGAACAGTCTCTCCCCAGTGTCAACTCGCTGGTGTATCAGTAGGTGGGATAACTGAGTGAATCCCTTCCCACACTCAGAGAGATGAACGGACTCTCCCCATTCTGAACTCGCTGGTGTTTCGGCAGGTGGGATAACTGAGTGAATCCCTTCCCACACTCATAGAGGTGAACGGCCTCTCCCCAGTGTGAACGCACTGGTGAATCAGTAGGCGGGATAACTGAGAGAATCCCTTCCCACACTCAGAGAGGTGAACGGTCTCTCCCAAGTGTGAACTCACTGGTGTATCAGCAGGTGGGATAACTGAGTGAATCCTTTCCCACACTCAGAGAGGTGAACGGTCTCTCCCCAGTGTGAACTCGCTGGTGTATCAGCAGGTGGGATAATTGAGTGAATCCCTTCCCACACTCAGAGAGGTGAACAGTCTCTCCCCAGTGTGAACTCGCTGGTTTATCAGTAGGTAGGAAAACTGAGTGAATCCCTTCCCACACTCAGAGAGTTGAACTGTCTCGCCCCAGTACGACCTCGCAGGTGTGTCAGCAGGTGGGATAACTGAGTGAATCCCTTCCCACACTCAGAGAGGTGAACGGCCTCTCCCCAGTGTGAACTCACTGGTGTATCAGCAGGTGGGATAACTGAGTGAATCCCTTCACACACTCAGAGAGGTGAACGGTCTCTCCCCAGTGTGAACTCACTGGTGTACCAGTAGTTGGGATTACTGAGTGAATCGCTTCCCACACTCAGAGAGGTGAACAGCTTCTCCTCAGTGTGAACTCGCTGGTGTGTCAGCAGGTGGGATAACTGAGTAAATCACTTTCCACACTCAGAGAGATGAACAGTCTCTCCCCAGTGTGAACTCACTGGTGGATCAGCAGGTGGGATAACTGAGTGAATCCCTCCCCACAATCATAGAGATGAACAGCCTCTCCCAAGTGTGAACACACTGGTGTATCAGCAGGTGGGATAACTGAGTGAATCCCTCCCCATACTCAAAGAGGTGAACAGTCTCTCACCAGTGTGAAATCGCTGGTATATCAGCAGGTGCGATAAATGAGTGAATCCCTCCCCACACTCAGAGAGGTGAACAGTCTCTACCCAGTGTGAACTCGCTGGTGTATCAGTAGGTAGGATAACTGAGTGAATCTCTTCCCTCACTCAGAGAGGTGAACGGTCTCTCCCCAGTGCGACCTCGCTGGTGTATCAACAGGTGGGATAACTGAGTGAATCCCTTCCCACACTCAGATAGTTGAACAGTCTCTCCCCAGTGTCAACTCGCTGGTGTATCAGTAGGTGGGATAACTGAGTGAATCCCTTCCCACACTCAGAGAGGTGAACGGTCTCTCCCAAGTGTGAACTCACTGGTGTATCAGTGGTGGGATAACTGAGTGAATCCTTTCCCTCACTCAGAGAGGTGAAGGGACTCTCCCCAGTGTGAACTCGCTGGTGTATCAGCAGGTGGGATAACTGAGTGAATCCCTTCCCACACTCAGAGAGGTGAACAGTCTCTCCCCAGTGTGAACTCGCTGGTGTATCAGTTGGTAGGATAACTGAGTGAATACCTTCCCTCACTCAGAGAGATGAACGGTCTCTCCCCAGTGCGACCTCGCTGGTGTATCAGCAGGTGGGATAACTGAGTGAATCCCTTCCCACACTCAGAGAGGTGAACAGTCTCTGCCCAGTGTCAACTCGCTGGTGTATCAGTAGGTGGGATAACTGAGTGAATCCCTTCCCACACTCAGAGAGGTGAAAGGACTCTCCCCATTCTGAACTCGCTGGTGTATCAGCAGGTGGGATAAATGAGTGATTCCTTTCCCACACTCAGAGAGGTGAACGGTCTCTCCCCAGTGTGAACTCGCTGGTGTATCAGCAGGTGGGATAACTGAGTGAATCCATTCCCACACTAAGAGAGGTGAACGGTCTCTCCCAAGTGTGAACTCACTGGTGTATCAGCAGGTGGGATAACTGAGTGAATCCCTTCCCACACTCAGAGAGGTGAACGGTCTCTCCCCAGTGTGAACTCGCTGGTGTATCAGCAGGTAGGATAACTGAGTGAATCCCTTCCCTCACTCAGAGAGGTGAACGGTCTCTCCCCAGTGCGACCTCGCTGGTGTATCAGCAGGTGGGATAACTGAGTGAATCCCTTCCCACACTCAGAGAGGTGAACAGTCTCTCCCCAGTGTCAACTCGCTGGTGTATCAGTAGGTGGGATAACTGAGTGAATCCCTTCCCACACTCAGAGAGGTGAACGGTCTCTCCCCAGTGTGAACTCACTGGTGTATCAGCAGGTGGGATAACTGAGTGAATCGCTTCACACACTCAGAGAGGTGAACAGCCTCTCCCCAGTGTGAACTCGCTGGTGTGTCAGCAGGTGGGATAACTGATGAATCACTTCCCACACTCAGAGAGATGAACAGTCTCTCCCCAGTGTGAACTCACTGGTGGATCAGCAGGTAGGATAACTGATTGAATCCATTCCCACACTCAGAGAGGTGAACGGTCTCTCCTCAGTGTGAACTCACTGGTGTATCAGCAGGTGGGATAACTGATTGAATCCCTTCCCACATTCAGAGACATGATCAGTCTCTCCCCAGCGTGAACTCGCTGGTGTATCAGCAGGTGGGATAACTGAGTGAATCCCTTCCCACACTCAGAGAGTTGAACGGTCTCTCCCCAGTGTGAACTCACTGGTGTATCAGTATGTGGGATAACTGAATGAATCCCTTCCCACACTCATAGAGGTGAACGGCCTCTCCCCAGTGTGACTTCGCTGATGTATCAGCAGGTGGGATAACTGAGTGAATCCCTTCCCACACACAGAGAGGTGAACGGTCTCTCCCCAGTGTGAACTCGCTGGTGTATCAGCAGGTGGGATAATTGAGTGAATCCCTTCCCACACTCAGAGAGGTGAACGGACTCTCCCCATTGTGAACTCGCTGGTGTATCAGCAGGTGGGATAACTGAGTGAATGCCTTCCAACACTCAGAGAGGTGAACGGTCTCTCCCCAGTGTGAACTCGTTGGTGTATCAGCAGGTGGGATAACTGAGTGTATCCCTTCCCACACTCAGAGAGGTGAACAAACTCTCCCCAGTGTGAACTCGCTGGTGTATCAGTAGGTAGAATAACTGAGTGAATCCCTTCCCTCACTCAGAGAGGTGAACGGTCTCTCCCCCGTGCGATCTCGCTGGTGTATCAGCAGGTGGGATAACTGAATGAATCCCTTCCCACACTCAGAGAGGTGAACAGTCTCTCCCCAGTGTGAACTCGCTGGTGTATCACCAGGTGGGATAACTGAGTGAATCCCTTCCCACACTCAGACAGGTGAACGGTCTCTCCCCAGTGTGAACTCGCTGGTGTTTCAGCACGTGGGATAATTGAGTGAATCCCTTCCCACACTCAGAGAGGTGAACGGACTCTCCCCATTGTGAACTCGCTGGTGGTCCAGCAGGTGGGATAACTGAGTGAATCCCTTCCCACACTCATAGAGGTGAACGGACTCTCCCCAGTGTGAACTCACTGGTGAATCAGTAGGTGGGATAACTGAGTGAATCCCTTCCCACACTCAGAGAGGTGAACGGTCTCTCCCAAGTGTGTACTCACTGGTGTATCAGCAGGTGGGACAACTGAGTAAATCCTTTCCCACACTCAGAGAGGTGAAGGGACTCTCCCCAGTGTGAACTCGCTGGTGTATCAGCAGGTGGGATAACTGAGTAAATCCTTTCCCACACTCAGAGAGGTGAACGGGCTCTCCCCAGTGTGAACTGGCTGGTGTATCAGCAGGTGGGATAACTGAGTGAATCCCTTCCCACACTCAGAGAGGTGAACAGTCTCTCCCCAGTGTGAACTCGCTGGTGTATCAGTAGGTAGGATAACTGAGTGAATCCCTTCCCTCACTCAGAGAGGTGAACGGTCTCTCCCCAGTGCGACCTCGCTGGTGTATCAGCAGGTGGGATAACTGAGTGAATCCCTTCCCACACTCAGAGAGGTGAACAGTCTCTCCCCAGTGTCAACTCGCTGGTGTATCAGTAGGTGGGATAACTGAGTGAATCCCTTCCCACACTCAGAGAGATGAACGGACTCTCCCCATTCTGAACTCGCTGGTGTTTCGGCAGGTGGGATAACTGAGTGAATCCCTTCCCACACTCATAGAGGTGAACGGCCTCTCCCCAGTGTGAACGCACTGGTGAATCAGTAGGCGGGATAACTGAGAGAATCCCTTCCCACACTCAGAGAGGTGAACGGTCTCTCCCAAGTGTGAACTCACTGGTGTATCAGCAGGTGGGATAATTGAGTGAATCCCTTCCCACACTCAGAGAGGTGAACAGTCTCTCCCCAGTGTGAACTCGCTGGTTTATCAGTAGGTAGGAAAACTGAGTGAATCCCTTCCCACACTCAGAGAGTTGAACTGTCTCGCCCCAGTACGACCTCGCAGGTGTGTCAGCAGGTGGGATAACTGAGTAAATCGCTTCCCACACTCAGAGAGATGAACAGTCTCTCCCCAGTGTGAACTCACTGGTGTATCAGCAGGTGGGATAACTGAGTGAATCCCTTCACACACTCAGAGAGGTGAACGGTCTCTCCCCAGTGTGAACTCACTGGTGTATCAGTAGTTGGGATTACTGAGTGAATCGCTTCCCACACTCAGAGAGGTGAACAGCTTCTCCTCAGTGTGAACTCGCTGGTGTGTCAGCAGGTGGGATAACTGAGTAAATCACTTCCCACACTCAGAGAGATGAACAGTCTCTCCCCAGTGTGAACTCACTGGTGGATCAGCAGGTGGGATAACTGAGTGAATCCCTCCCCACAATCATAGAGATGAACAGCCTCTCCCAAGTGTGAACACACTGGTGTATCAGCAGGTGGGATAACTGAGTGAATCCCTCCCCACACTCAGAGAGGTGAACAGTCTCTACCCAGTGTGACCTCGCTGGTGTAACAGCAGTTGGGATAACTGAGTGAATCCCTTCCCACACTCATCGAGTTGAACGGTCTCTCCCCAGTGTGAGCACGATGGTGTATCAGCAGGTGGGATAACTGAGTGAATCCTTTCCCACACACAGAGAGTTGAACGGCCTCTCCCCAGTGTGAACACACTGGTGTATCAGCAGGTGGGATAACTGATTGAATCCCTTCCCTCACTCAGAGAGTTGAAAAGTCTCTCCAGAGTGTGTACTCACTGGTGTATCAGTAGGTGGGATAACTGAGTGAATCCCTCCCCACACTCAGAGAGTTGAACGGTCTCTCCCTAGTGTGAACTCACTGGTGTATCAGGAGGTGGGATAACTGAATGAATCCCTTCCCACACTCAGAGAGGTGAACGGTCTCTCCCCAGTATGAACTCGCTGGTGTATCAGCAGGTGGGATAATTGAGTGAATCCCTTCCCACACTCAGAGCGGTGAAAGTTCTCTCCCCAATGTGAACTCGCTGGTGTATCAGCAGGTGGGATAACTGAGTGAATCCCTTCCAACACTCAGAGAGGTGAACGGCCTCTCCCCAGTGTGAACTCACTGGTGTATCAGCAGGTGGGATAAATGAGTGAATCCCTTCCAACACTCATAGAGGTGAACGGTCTCTCCCCAGTGTGAACTCACTCGTGTATCAGCAGGCCGGATAACTGAGTGAATCCTTTCCCACACTCAGAGAGATGAACAGTCTCTCCCCAGTGTGAACTCGCTGGTGTATCAGCAGGTGGGATAACTGAATGAATCCCTTCCCACACTCAGAGAGGAGTACAGTCTCTCCCCAGTGTGAACTCGCTGGTGTATCAGCAGGTGGGATAACTGAATGAATCCCTTCCCACACTCAGACAGGTGAACGGTCTCTCCCCAGTGTGAACTCGCTGGTGTTTCAGCACGTGGGATAATTGAGTGAATCCCTTCCCAACTCAGAGAGGTGAACGGACTCTCCCCATTGTGAACTCGCTGGTGTTTCAGCAGGTGGGATAACTGAGTGAATCCCTTCCCACACTCATAGAGGTGAACGGCCTCTCCCCAGTGTGAACTCACTGGTGAATCAGTAGGTGGGATAACTGAGTGAATCCCTTCCCACACTCAGAGAGGTGAACGGTCTCTCCCAAGTGTGAACTCACTGGTGTATCAGCAGGTGGGACAACTGAGTAAATCCTTTCCCACACTCAGAGAGGTGAACGGTCTCTCCCCAGTGTGAACTGGCTGGTGTATCAGCAGGTGGGATAACTGAGTGAATCCCTTCCCACACTCAGAGAGGTGAACAGTCTCTCCCCAGTGTGAACTCGCTGGTGTATCAGTAGGTAGGATAACTGAGTGAATCCCTTCCCTCACTCAGAGAGGTGAACGGTCTCTCCCCAGTGCGACCTCGCTGGTGTATCAGCAGGTGGGATAACTGAGTGAATCCCTTCCCACACTCAGAGAGGTGAACAGTCTCTCCCCAGTGTCAACTCGCTGGTGTATCAGTAGGTGGGATAACTGAGTGAATCCCTTCCCACACTCAGAGAGATGAACGGACTCTCCCCATTCTGAACTCGCTGGTGTTTCGGCAGGTGGGATAACTGAGTGAATCCCTTCCCACACTCATAGAGGTGAACGGCCTCTCCCCAGTGTGAACGCACTGGTGAATCAGTAGGCGGGATAACTGAGAGAATCCCTTCCCACACTCAGAGAGGTGAACGGTCTCTCCCAAGTGTGAACTCACTGGTGTATCAGCAGGTAGGATAACTGAGTGAATCCTTTCCCACACTCAGAGAGGTGAACGGTCTCTCCCCAGTGTGAACTCGCTGGTGTATCAGCAGGTGGGATAATTGAGTGAATCCCTTCCCACACTCAGAGAGGTGAACAGTCTCTCCCCAGTGTGAACTCGCTGGTTTATCAGTAGGTAGGAAAACTGAGTGAATCCCTTCCCACACTCAGAGAGTTGAACTGTCTCGCCCCAGTACGACCTCGCAGGTGTGTCAGCAGGTGGGATAACTGAGTGAATCCCTTCCCACACTCAGAGAGGTGAACGGCCTCTCCCCAGTGTGAACTCACTGGTGTATCAGCAGGTGGGATAACTGAGTGAATCCCTTCACACACTCAGAGAGGTGAACGGTCTCTCCACAGTGTGAACTCACTGGTGTACCAGTAGTTGGGATTACTGAGTGAATCGCTTCCCACACTCAGAGAGGTGAACAGCTTCTCCTCAGTGTGAACTCGCTGGTGTGTCAGCAGGTGGGATAACTGAGTAAATCACTTTCCACACTCAGAGAGATGAACAGTCTCTCCCCAGTGTGAACTCACTGGTGGATCAGCAGGTGGGATAACTGAGTGAATCCCTCCCCACAATCATAGAGATGAACAGCCTCTCCCAAGTGTGAACACACTGGTGTATCAGCAGGTGGGATAACTGAGTGAATCCCTCCCCATACTCAAAGAGGTGAACAGTCTCTCACCAGTGTGAAATCGCTGGTATATCAGCAGGTGCGATAAATGAGTGAATCCCTCCCCACACTCAGAGAGGTGAACAGTCTCTACCCAGTGTGAACTCGCTGGTGTATCAGTAGGTAGGATAACTGAGTGAATCTCTTCCCTCACTCAGAGAGGTGAACGGTCTCTCCCCAGTGCGACCTCGCTGGTGTATCAACAGGTGGGATAACTGAGTGAATCCCTTCCCACACTCAGATAGTTGAACAGTCTCTCCCCAGTGTCAACTCGCTGGTGTATCAGTAGGTGGGATAACTGAGTGAATCCCTTCCCACACTCAGAGAGGTGAACGGTCTCCCCCAAGTGTGAACTCACTGGTGTATCAGTGGTGGGATAACTGAGTGAATCCTTTCCCTCACTCAGAGAGGTGAAGGGACTCTCCCCAGTGTGAACTCGCTGGTGTATCAGCAGGTGGGATAACTGAGTGAATCCCTTCCCACACTCAGAGAGGTGAACAGTCTCTCCCCAGTGTGAACTCGCTGGTGTATCAGTTGGTAGGATAACTGAGTGAATACCTTCCCTCACTCAGAGAGATGAACGGTCTCTCCCCAGTGCGACCTCGCTGGTGTATCAGCAGGTGGGATAACTGAGTGAATCCCTTCCCACACTCAGAGAGGTGAACAGTCTCTGCCCAGTGTCAACTCGCTGGTGTATCAGTAGGTGGGATAACTGAGTGAATCCCTTCCCACACTCAGAGAGGTGAAAGGACTCTCCCCATTCTGAACTCGCTGGTGTATCAGCAGGTGGGATAAATGAGTGATTCCTTTCCCACACTCAGAGAGGTGAACGGTCTCTCCCCAGTGTGAACTCGCTGGTGTATCAGCAGGTGGGATAACTGAGTGAATCCATTCCCACACTAAGAGAGGTGAACGGTCTCTCCCAAGTGTGAACTCACTGGTGTATCAGCAGGTGGGATAACTGAGTGAATCCCTTCCCACACTCAGAGAGGTGAACGGTCTCTCCCCAGTATGAACTCGCTGGTGTATCAGCAGGTAGGATAACTGAGTGAATCCCTTCCCTCACTCAGAGAGGTGAACGGTCTCTCCCCAGTGCGACCTCGCTGGTGTATCAGCAGGTGGGATAACTGAGTGAATCCCTTCCCACACTCAGAGAGGTGAACAGTCTCTCCCCAGTGTCAACTCGCTGGTGTATCAGTAGGTGGGATAACTGAGTGAATCCCTTCCCACACTCAGAGAGGTGAACGGTCTCTCCCCAGTGTGAACTCACTGGTGTATCAGCAGGTGGGATAACTGAGTGAATCGCTTCACACACTCAGAGAGGTGAACAGCCTCTCCCCAGTGTGAACTCGCTGGTGTGTCAGCAGGTGGGATAACTGATGAATCACTTCCCACACTCAGAGAGATGAACAGTCTCTCCCCAGTGTGAACTCACTGGTGGATCAGCAGGTAGGATAACTGATTGAATCCATTCCCACACTCAGAGAGGTGAACGGTCTCTCCTCAGTGTGAACTCACTGGTGTATCAGCAGGTGGGATAACTGATTGAATCCCTTCCCACATTCAGAGACATGATCAGTCTCTCCCCAGCGTGAACTCGCTGGTGTATCAGCAGGTGGGATAACTGAGTGAATCCCTTCCCACACTCAGAGAGTTGAACGGTCTCTCCCCAGTGTGAACTCACTGGTGTATCAGTATGTGGGATAACTGAATGAATCCCTTCCCACACTCATAGAGGTGAACGGCCTCTCCCCAGTGTGACTTCGCTGATGTATCAGCAGGTGGGATAACTGAGTGAATCCCTTCCCACACACAGAGAGGTGAACGGTCTCTCCCCAGTGTGAACTCGCTGGTGTATCAGCAGGTGGGATAATTGAGTGAATCCCTTCCCACACTCAGAGAGGTGAACGGACTCTCCCCATTGTGAACTCGCTGGTGTATCAGCAGGTGGGATAACTGAGTGAATGCCTTCCAACACTCAGAGAGGTGAACGGTCTCTCCCCAGTGTGAACTCGCTGGTGTATCAGCAGGTGGGATAACTGAGTGTATCCCTTCCCACACTCAGAGAGGTGAACAAACTCTCCCCAGTGTGAACTCGCTGGTGTATCAGTAGGTAGAATAACTGAGTGAATCCCTTCCCTCACTCAGAGAGGTGAACGGTCTCTCCCCCGTGCGATCTCGCTGGTGTATCAGCAGGTGGGATAACTGAATGAATCCCTTCCCACACTCAGAGAGGTGAACAGTCTCTCCCCAGTGTGAACTCGCTGGTGTATCACCAGGTGGGATAACTGAGTGAATCCCTTCCCACACTCAGACAGGTGAACGGTCTCTCCCCAGTGTGAACTCGCTGGTGTTTCAGCACGTGGGATAATTGAGTGAATCCCTTCCCACACTCAGAGAGGTGAACGGACTCTCCCCATTGTGAACTCGCTGGTGGTCCAGCAGGTGGGATAACTGAGTGAATCCCTTCCCACACTCATAGAGGTGAACGGCCTCTCCCCAGTGTGAACTCACTGGTGAATCAGTAGGTGGGATAACTGAGTGAATCCCTTCCCACACTCAGAGAGGTGAACGGTCTCTCCCAAGTGTGTACTCACTGGTGTATCAGCAGGTGGGACAACTGAGTAAATCCTTTCCCACACTCAGAGAGGTGAAGGGACTCTCCCCAGTGTGAACTCGCTGGTGTATCAGCAGGTGGGATAACTGAGTGAATCCCTTCCCACACTCAGAGAGGTGAACAGTCTCTCCCCAGTGTGAACACGCTGGTGTATCAGTTGGTAGGATAACTGAGTGAATCCCTTCCCTCACTCAGAGAGGTGAACGGTCTCTCCCCAGTGCGACCTCGCTGGTGTATCAGCAGGTGGGATAACTGAGTGAATCCCTTCCCACACTCAGAGAGGTGAACAGTCTCTCCCCAGTTTCAACTCGCTGGTGTATCAGTAGGTGGGATAACTGAGTGAATCCCTTCCCACACTCAGAGAGGTGAACGGTCTCTCCCAAGTGTGAACTCACTGGTTTATCAGCAGGTGGAATAACTGAGTGAATCCTTTCCCACACTCAGAGAGGTGAACGGTCTCTCCCCAGTGTGAACTCGCTGGTGTATCAGCAGGTGGGATAACTGAGTGAATGCCTTCCCCCACTCAGAGAGGTGAACGGTCTCTCCCCAGTGTGAACTCACTGGTGTATCAGCAGGTGGGATAACTGAGTGAATCCCTTCCCACACTCAGAGAGGTGAACGGTCTCTCCCAAGTGTGAACTCACTGGTGTATCAGCAGGTGGGATAACTGAATGAATCCTTTCCCACACTCAGAGAGGTGAACGGTCTCTCCCCAGTGTGAACTCGCTGGTGTATCAGCAGGTGGGATAACTGAGTGAATCCCTTCCCACACTCAGAGAGGTGAACAGTCTCTCCCAGTGTGAACTCGCTGGTGTATCGGTAGGTAGGATAACTGAGTGAATCCCTTCCCTCACTCAGAGAGGTGAACGGTCTCTCCCCAGTGCGACCTCGCTGGTGTATCAGCAGGTGGGATAACTGAGTGAATCCCTTCCCACACTCAGAGAGGTGAACGGTCTCTCCCCAGTGTCAACTCGCTGGTGTATCAGTAGGTGGGATAACTGAGTGAATCGCTTCCCACACTCAGAGAGGTGAACAGCCTCTCCCCAGTGTGAACTCGCTGGTGTGTCAGCAGGTGGGATAACTGATGAATCACTTCCCACACTCAGAGAGATGAACAGTCTCTCCCCAGTGTGAACTCACTAGTGGATCAGCAGGTAGGATAACTGAGTGAATCCATTCCCACACTCAGAGAGGTGAACGGTCTCTCCTCAGTGTGAACTCACTGGTGTATCAGCAGGTGGGATAACTGAGTGAATCCCTTCCCACATTCAGAGAGATGATCAGTCTCTCCCCAGCGTGAACTCGCTGGTGTATCAGCAGGTGGGATAACTGAGTGAATCCCTTCCCACACTCAGAGAGTTGAACGGTCACTCCCAAGTGTGAACTCACTGGTGTATCAGTAGGTGGGATAACTGAGTGAATCCCTTCCCACACTCATAGAGGTGAACGGCCTCTCCCCAGTGTGACTTCGCTGATGTATCAGCAGGAGGGATAACTGAGTGAATCCCTTCCCACACTCAGAGAGGTGAACGGCCTCTCCCCAGTGTGAACTCACTGGTGTATCAGCAGGTGGGATAACTGAGTGAATCCCTTCCCACACTCAGACAGTTGAACGGTCTCTCCCCAGTGTGAACTCGCTGGTGTATCAGCAGGTGGGATAATTGAGTGAATCCCTTCCCACACTCAGAGAGGTGAACGGACTCTCCCCATTGTGAACTCGCTGGTGTATCAGCAGGTGGGATAACTGAGTGAATCCCTTTCAACACTCAGAGAGCTGAATAGTCTCTCCCCAGTGTGAACTCGCTGGTGTATCAGTAGGTAGGATAACTGAGTGAATCCCTTCCCACACTCAGAGAGTTGAACGGTCTCTCCCCAGTGCGACCTCGCTGGTGTATCAGCAGGTGGGATTACTGAGTGAATCCCTTCCCACACTCAGAGAGGTGAACGGCCTCTCCCCATTGTGAACTCGCTGGTGTATCAGCAGGTGGGATAACTGAGTGAATCCCTCCCCACACTCAGAGATGTGAACAGTATCTACCCAGTGTGACCTGGCTGGTGTATCAGCAGGTTGGATAACTGAGTGAATCCCTTCCCACACTCAGAGAGGTGAACAAACTCTCCCCAGTGTGAACTCGCTGGTGTATCAGTAGGTAGAATAACTGAGTGAATCCCTTCCCTCACTCAGAGAGGTGAACGGTCTCTCCCCAGTGCGATCTCGCGGGTGTATCAGCAGGTGGGATAACTGAATGAATCCCTTCCCACACTCAGAGAGGTGAACAGGCTCTCCCCAGTGTGAACTCGCTGGTGTATCACCAGGTGGGATAACTGAGTGAATCCCTTCCCACACTCAGACAGGTGAACGGTCTCTCCCCAGTGTGAACTCGCTGGTGTTTCAGCACGTGGGATAATTGAGTGAATCCCTTCCCACACTCAGAGAGGTGAGCGGACTCTCCCCATTGTGAACTCGCTGGTGGTCCAGCAGGTGGGATAACTGAGTGAATCCCTTCCCACACTCATAGAGGTGAACGGCCTCTCCCCAGTGTGAACTCACTGGTGTATCACCAGGTGGGATAACTGAGTGAATCCCTTCCCACATTCAGACAGGTGAACGGTCTCTCCCCAGTGTGAACTCGCTGGTGTTTCAGCACGTGGGATAATTGAGTGAATCCCTTCCCACACTCAGAGAGGTGAACGGACTCTCCCCATTGTGAACTCGCTGGTGGTCCAGCAGGTGGGATAACTGAGTGAATCCCTTCCCACACTCATAGAGGTGAACGGCCTCTCCCCAGTGTGAACTCACTGGTGAATCAGCAGGTGGGATAACTGAGTGAATCCCTTCCCACACTCAGAGAGGTGAACGGCCTCTCCCCAGTGTGAACTCACTGGTGTATCAGCAGGTGGGATAACTGAGTGAATCCCTTCCCACACTCAGACAGTTGAACGGTCTCTCCCCAGTGTGAACTCGCTGGTGTATCAGCAGGTGGGATAATTGAGTGAATCACTTCCCACACTCAGAGAGCTGAACAGTCTCTCCCCAGTGTGAACTCGCTGGTGTATCAGGAGGTAGGATAACTGAGTGAATCCCTTCCCACACTCAGAGAGTTGAACGGTCTCTCCCCAGTGCGACCTCGCTGGTGTATCAGCAGGTGGGATTACTGAGTGAATCCCTTCCCACACTCAGAGAGGTGAACGGCCTCTCCCCATTGTGAACTCGCTGGTGTATCAGCAGGTGGGATAACTGAGTGAATCCCTCCCCACACTCAGAGATGTGAACAGTATCTACCCAGTGTGACCTGGCTGGTGTATCAGCAGGTTGGATAACTGAGTGAATCCCTTCCCACATTCAGAGAGGTGAACGGCCTCTCCCCACTGTGAACTCGCTGGTTTATCAGCAGGTGGGATAACTGAGTGTATCCCTTCCCACACTCAGAGAGGTGAACAAACTCTCCCCAGTGTGAACTCGCTGGTGTATCAGTAGGTAGAATAACTGAGTGAATCCCTTCCCTCACTCAGAGAGGTGAACGGTCTCTCCCCAGTGCGATCTCGCGGGTGTATCAGCAGGTGGGATAACTGAATGAATCCCTTCCCACACTCAGAGAGGTGAACAGGCTCTCCTCAGTGTGAACTCGCTGGTGTATCACCAGGTGGGATAACTGAGTGAATCCCTTCCCACACTCAGACAGGTGAACGGTCTCTCCCCAGTGTGAACTCGCTGGTGTTTCAGCACGTGGGATAATTGAGTGAATCCCTTCCCACACTCAGAGAGGTGAACGGACTCTCCCCATTGTGAACTCGCTGGTGGTCCAGCAGGTGGGATAACTGAGTGAATCACTTCCCACACTCATAGAGGTGAACGGCCTCTCCCCAGTGTGAACTCACTGGTGAATCAGTAGGTGGGATAACTGAGTGAATCCCTTCCCACACTCAGAGAGGTGAACGGTCTATCCCAAATGTGAACTCACTGGTGTATCAGCAGGTGGGACAACTGAGTAAATCCTTTCCCACACTCAGAGAGGTGAACGGTCTCTCCCCAGTGTGAACTGGCTGGTGTATCAGCAGGTGGGATAACTGAGTGAATCCCTTCCCACACTCAGAGAGGTGAACAGTCTCTCCCCAGTGTGAACTCGCTGGTGTATCAGTAGGTAGGATAACAGAGTGAATCCCTTCCCTCACTCAGAGAGGTGAACGGTCTCTCCCCAGTGCGACCTCGCTGGTATATCAGCAGGTGGGATAACTGAGTGAATCCCTTCCCACACTCAGAGAGGTGAACGGACTCTCCCCATTCTGAACTCGCTGGTGTATCAGCAGGTGGGATAACTGAGTGAATCCCTTCCCACACTCAGAGAGGTGAACGGTCTCTCCCAAGTGTGAACTCACTGGTGTATCAGCAGGTGGGATAACTGAATGAATCCTTTCCCACACTCAGAGAGGTGAACGGTCTCTCCCCAGTGTGAACTCGCTGGTGTATCAGCAGGTGGGATAACTGAGTGAATCCCTTCCCACACTCAGAGAGGTGAACAATCTCTCCCAGTGTGAACTCGCTGGTGTATCAGTAGGTAGGATAACTGAGTGAATCCCTTCCCTCACTCAGAGAGGTGAACGGTCTCTCCCCAGTGCGATCTCGCTGGTGTATCAGCAGGTGGGATAACTGAGTGAATCCCTTCCCACACTCAGAGAGGTGAACGGTCTCTCCCCAGTGTCAACTCGCTGGTGTATCAGTAGGTGGGATAACTGAGTGAATCGCTTCCCACACTCAGAGAGGTGAACAGCCTCTCCCCAGTGTGAACTCGCTGGTGTGTCAGCAGGTGGGATAACTGATGAATCACTTCCCACACTCAGAGAGATGAACAGTCTCTCCCCAGTGTGAACTCACTGGTGGATCAGCAGGTAGGATAACTGAGTGAATCCATTCCCACACTCAGAGAGGTGAACGGTCTCTCCTCAGTGTGAACTCACTGGTGTATCAGCAGGTGGGATAACTGAGTGAATCCCTTCCCACATTCAGAGAGATGATCAGTCTCTCCCAAGTGTGAACTCACTGGTGTATCAGTAGGTGGGATAACTGAGTGAATCCCTTCCCACACTCATAGAGGTGAACGGCCTCTCCCCAGTGTGACTTCGCTGATGTATCAGCAGGTGGGATAACTGAGTGAATCCCTTCCCACACTCAGGGAGGTGAACGGCCTCTTCCCAGTGTGAACTCACTGGTGTATCAGCAGGTGGGATAACTGAGTGAATCCCTTCCCACACTCAGACAGTTGAACGGACTCTCCCCATTGTGAACTCGCTGGTGTATCAGCAGGTGGGATAACTGAGTGAATGCCTTCCAACACTCAGAAAGGTGAACGGTTTCTCCCCAGTGTGAACTCGCTGGTGTATCAGCAGGTGGGATAACTGAGTGTATCCCTTCCCACACTCAGAGAAGTGAAGAAACTCTCCCCAGTGTGAACTCGCTGGTGTATCAGTAGGTAGGATAACTGAGTGAATCGCTTCCCACACTCAGGGAGGTGAACGGCCTCTTCCCAGTGTGAACTCACTGGTGTATCAGCAGGTGGGATAACTGAGTGAATCCCTTCCCACACTCAGACAGGTGAACGGCCTCTCCCCAGTGTGAACTCGCTGGTGTATCAGCAGGTGGGATAACTGAGTGAATCCCTTCCAACACTCAGAGAGCTGAACAGTCTCTCCCCAGTGTGAACTCGCTGGTGTATCAGTAGGTAGGATAACTGAGTGAATCCCTTCCCACACTCAGAGAGTTGAACGGTCTCTCCCCAGTGCGACCTCGCTGGTGTATCAGCAGGTGGGTTTACTGAGTGAATCCCTTCCCACACTCAGAGAGGTGAACAGTATCTCCCCAGTGTGAACACACTGGTGTATCAGCAGGTGGGATAACTGAGTGAATCCCTCCCCACACACAGAGATGTGAACAGTATCTACCCAGTGTGACCTGGCTGGTGTATCAGCAGGTGGGATAACTGAGTGAATCCCTTCCCACACACAGAGAGGTGAACAGTCACTCCCCAGTGCGAACTCGCTGGTATATCAGCAGGTGGGTAACTGAGTGAATCCCTACCCACACTCAGAGAGGTGAACGGTCTCTCCTCAGTATGCACTCGCTGGTGCATCAGCAGGTGGGATAACTGAGTGCATCCCTTCTCACACTCAGAGAGGTGAACTGTCTCACCACAGTGTGAACTCATTGGTGTATCTGTAGGTGGGATAATTGACTGAATCCCTTCCCACACTCAGAGAGGTGAACGGTCTCTCCCCAATGTGAACTCACTGGTGTATCAGCAGGTGGGATAACTGAGTGAATCCCTTCCCACACTCAGAGAGGAGAACGGTCTCTCCCAAGTGTGAACTCACTGGTGTATCAGCAGGTGGGATAACTGAGTGAATCCCTTCCCACACTCAGAGAGGTGAACAGTCTCTCCCAGTGTGAACTCGCTGGTGTATCAGTAGGTAGGATAACTGAGTGAATCCCTTCCCTCACTCAGAGAGGTGAACGGTCTCTCCCCAGTGCGATCTCGCTGGTGTATCAGCAGGTGGGATAACTGAGTGAATCCCTTCCCACACTCAGAGAGGTGAACGGTCTCTCCCCAGTGTCAACTCGCTGGTGTATCAGTAGGTGGGATAACTGAGTGAATCGCTTCCCACACTCAGAGAGGTGAACAGCCTCTCCCCAGTGTGAACTCGCTGGTGTGTCAGCAGGTGGGATAACTGATGAATCACTTCCCACACTCAGAGAGATGAACAGTCTCTCCCCAGTGTGAACTCACTGGTGGATCAGCAGGTAGGATAACTGAGTGAATCCATTCCCACACTCAGAGAGGTGAACGGTCTCTCCTCAGTGTGAACTCACTGGTGTATCAGCAGGTGGGATAACTGAGTGAATCCCTTCCCACATTCAGAGAGATGATCAGTCTCTCCCCAGCGTGAACTCGCTGGTGTATCAGCAGGTGGGATAACTGAGTGAATCCCTTCCCACACTCAGAGAGTTGAACGGTCTCTCCCAAGTGTGAACTCACTGGTGTATCAGTAGGTGGGATAACTGAGTGAATCCCTTCCCACACTCATAGAGGTGAACGGCCTCTCCCCAGTGTGACTTCGCTGATGTATCAGCAGGTGGGATAACTGAGTGAATCCCTTCCCACACTCAGAGAGGTGAACGGCCTCTTCCCAGTGTGAACTCACTGGTGTATCAGCAGGTGGGATAACTGAGTGAAACCCTTCCCACACTCAGACAGTTGAACGGACTCTCCCCATTGTGAACTCGCTGGTGTATCAGCAGGTGGGATAACTGAGTGAATGCCTTCCAACACTCAGAGAGGTGAACGGTCTCTCCCCAGTGTGAACTCGCTGGTGTATCAGCAGGTGGGATAAATGAGTGAATGCCTTCCAACACTCAGAGAGGTGAACGGTCTCTCCCCAGTGTGAACTCGCTGGTGTATCAGCAGGTGGGATAACTGAGTGTATCCCTTCCCACACTCAGAGAAGTGAAGAAACTCTCCCCAGTGTGAACTCGCTAGTATATCAGTAGGTAGGATAACTGAGTGAATCCCTTCCCTCACTCAGAGAGGAGAACGGTCTCTCCCCAGTGCGATCTCGCTGGTGTATCAGCAGGTGGGATAACTGAGTGAATCCCTTCCCACACTCAGAGAGTTGAACAGTCTCTCCCCAGTGTAAACTCGCTGGTGTATCAGTAGGTGGGATAACTGAGTGAATCCATTCCCACACTCAGAGAGGTGAACGGTCCCTCCTCAGTGTGAACGCACTGGTGTATCAGCAGGTGGGATAACTGAGTGAATCCCTTCCCACACTCAGACAGGTGAACGGCCTCTCCCCAGTGTGAACTCGCTGGTGTATCAGCAGGTGGAATAACTGAGTGAATCCCTTCCAACACTCAGAGAGCTGAACAGTCTCTCCCCAGTGTGAACTCGCTGGTGTATCAGTAGGTAGGATAACTGAGTGAATCCCTTCCCACACTCAGAGAGTTGAACGGTCTCTCCCCAGTGCGACCTCGCTGGTGTATCAGCAGGTGGGTTTACTGAGTGAATCCCTTCCCACACTCAGAGAGGTGAACAGTATCTCCCCAGTGTGAACACACTGGTGTATCAGCAGGTGGGATAACTGAGTGAATCCCTCCCCACACTCAGAGATGTGAACAGTATCTACCCAGTGTGACCTGGCTGGTGTATCAGCAGGTGGGATAACTGAGTGAATCCCTTCCCACATTCAGAGAGGTGAACGGCCTCTCCCCAGTGTGAACTCGCTGGAGTATCATCGGGTGGGATAACTGAGTGAATCCCTTCCCACACACAGAGAGGTGAACAGTCACTCCCCAGTGCGAACTCGCTGGTATATCAGCAGGTGGGTAACTGAGTGAATCCCTACCCACACTCAGAGAGGTGAACGGTCTCTCCTCAGTATGCACTCGCTGGTGCATCAGCAGGTGGGATAACTGAGTGCATCCCTTCTCACACTCAGAGAGGTGAACTGTCTCACCACAGTGTGAACTCATTGGTGTATCTGTAGGTGGAATAATTGACTGAATCCCTTCCCACATTCAGAGAGGTGAACGGTCTCTCCCCAATGTGAACTCACTGGTGTATCAGCAGGTGGGATAATTGAGTGAATCCCTTCCCACACTCAGAGAGGAGAACGGTCTCTCCCAAGTGTGAACTCACTGGTGTATCAGCAGGTGGGATAACTGAGTGAATCCTTTCCCACACTCAGAGAGGTAAACAGTCTCTCCCCAGTTTCAACTCGCTGGTGTATCAGTAGGTGGGATAACTGAGTGAATCCCTTCCCACACTCAGAGAGGTGAACGGTCTCTCCCCAATGTGAACTCACTGGTGTATCAGCAGGTGGGATAACTGAATGAATCCCTTCCCACACTCAGAGAGGAGAACGGTCTATCCCAAGTGTGAACTCACTGGTGTATCAGCAGGTGGGATAACTGAGTGAATCCTTTCCCACACTCAGAGAGGTGAACGGTCTCTCCCCAGTGTGAACTCGCTGGTGTATCAGCAGGTGGGATAACTGAGTGAATCCCTTCCCACACTCAGAGAGGTGAACAGTCTCTCCCCAGTGTGAACTCGCTGGTGTATCAGTAGGTAGGATATCTGAGTGAATCCCTTCCCTCACTCAGAGAGGTGAACGGTCTCTCCCCAGTGCGACCTCGCTGGTGTATCAGCAGGTGGGATAACTGAGTGAATCCCTTCCCACACTCAGAGAGGTGAACATTCTCTCCCCAGTGACAACTCGCTGGTGTGTCAGCAGGTGGGATAACTGATGAATCACTTCCCACACTCAGAGAGTTGAACAGTCTCTCCCCAGTGTGAACTCACAGTTGTATAAGCAGGTTGGATAACTGAGTGAAACCCTTCCCACACTCAGATAGGTGAACGGCCTCTCCCCAGTGTGACCTCGCTGGTGGATCAGCAGGTAGGATAAATGAGTGAATCCGTTCCCACACTCAGAGAGGTGAACGGTCTCTCCTCAGTGTGAACTCACTGGTGTAATAGCAGGTGGGATAACTGAGTGAATCACTTCCCACACTCAGACAGGTGAACGATCTCTCCCCAGTCTGAACTCACTGGTGTATCAGTAGGTGGGATAACTGAGTGAATCCCTTCCCACACTCAGAGAGTTGAACGGTCTCTCCCCAGTGTGAACTCACTGGTGTATCAGCAGGTGGGATAACTGAGTGAATCACTTCCCACACTCAGAGAAGTGAACAGTCTCTCCCCAGTGTGAACTCGCTGGTGTATCAGCAGGTGGGATAACTGAGTGAATCACTTCCCACACACAGAGAGGTGAAGGGCCTCTCCCCAGTGTGAACTCGCTGGTGTATCAGCAGGTGGGATAACTGAGTGAATCCCTTCCCACACTCAGAGAGGTGAACGGCCTCTCCCCAGTGTGTCCTCGCTGGTGGATCAGCAGGTAGGATAAATGAGTGAATCCATTCCCACACTCAGAGAGGTGAACGGTCTCTCCTCAGTGTGAACTCACTGGTGTATTAGCAGGTGGGATAACTGAGTGAATCCCTTCCCACACTCAGAGAGATGAAGAGTCCCTCCCCAGTGTGATCTCACTGGTGTATTAGTCGGTGGGATAACTGAGTGAATCCCTTCCCACACTCAGAGAGGTGAACGGTCTCTCCCCAGTGTGAATTCACTGGTGTATCAGCAGGTAGGATAACTGAGTGAATCCCTTCCCACACTCAAAGAGGTGAACGGTCTCTCCCCAGTGTGAACTCACTGATGTATCAGCAGGTGGGATAACTGAGTGAATCCCTTCCCACACTCAGAGAGATGAAGAGTCCCTCCCCAGTGTGATCTCACTGGTGTATTAGTCGGTGGGATAACTGAGTGAATCCCTTCCCACACTCAGAGAGGTGAACGGTCTCTCCCCAGTGTGAACTCGCTGGTGTATCAGCAGGTGGGGTAACTGAGTGAATCCCTTCACACACTCAGAGAGATGAACGGTCTCTCCCCAGTGTGAACTTGCTGGTGTATCAGTAGGTGGATAACTGAGTGAATCCATTCCCACACTCAGAGATGTGAACGGCCACTCCCCAGTGTGAACTCGCTGGTGTATCAGCAGGTGGGATAACTGAGTGAATCGCTTCCCACACTCAGATAGGTGAACAGTCTCTCCCCAGTGTGAACTCGCTGGTGTATCAGTAGGTAGGATAACTGAGTGAATCACTTCCCACACTCAGAGAGGTGAAAGGTCTCTCCCCAGTGTGTACTCACTGGTGTATCAGCAGTTGGGATAACTATGTGAATCCCTTCCCACACTCAGTGAGGTGAACAGCCTCTCCCCAGTGTGAACTCACTGGTGTATCAGCAGGTGGGATAACTGAGTGAATCCCTTCCCTCACTCAGAGAGTTGAACAGTCTCTCCCCAGTGTGAACTCACTGGTGTATCAGTAGGTGGGATAACTGAGTGAATGCCTCCCCACACTCAGAGAGTTGAGCGGCCTCTCCCCAGTGTGAACTCACTGGTGTATCAGGAGGTGGGATAACTGAGTGAATCCCTTCCCACACTCAGAGAGGTGAACGGTCTCTCCCCAGTGTGAACTCACTGGTGTATCAGTAGGTGGGATAACGGAGTGAATCCCTCCCCACACTCAGAGAGATGAGCGGACTCTCCCCAGTGTGAACTCACTGGTGTATCTGTCGGTGGGATAAATGACTGAATCCCTTTCCACACTCAGAGAGGTGAACAGTCTCTCCCCAGTGTGAACTCGCTGATGTATCAGCAGGTGGGATAACTGAGTGAATCACTTCCCACACTCAGAGAGGTGAAGGGCCTCTCCCCAGTGTGAACTCGCTGGTGTATCAGCAGGTGGGATAACTGAGTGAATCCCTTCCCACACTCAGAGAGTTGAACAGTCTCTCCCCAGTGTGAACTCACAGTTGTATCAGCAGGTTGGATAACTGAGTGAAAGACTTCCCACACTCAGAGAGGTGAACGGCCTCTCCCCAGTGTGACCTCGCTGGTGGATCAGCAGGTAGGATAAATGAGTGAATCCATTCCCACACTCAGAGGGGTGAACGGTCTCTCCTCAGTGTGAACTCACTGGTGTATCAGCAGGTGGGATAACTGAGTGAATCCCTTCCCACACTCAGACAGGTGAACGGCCTCTCCCCAGTCTGAACTCGCTGGTGTATCAGCAGGTGGGATAACTGAGTGACTCCCTTCCAACACTCAGAGAGGTGAATGTCCTCTCCCCAGTGTGAACTCACTGGTGTATCAGCAGGTGGGATAACTGAGTGAATCGCTTCCCACACTCAGAGAGGTGAACAGTCTCTCCCCAGTGTGAACTCACTGGTGTATCAGTAGGTGGGATAACTGAGTGAATCCCTCCCCACACTCAGAGAGATGAGCGGACTCTCCCTAGTGTGATCGCGCTGGTGTATCAGCAGGTGGGATAACTGAGTGAATCCCTTCTCACACTCAGAGAGGTGAACGGCCTCTCCCCAGTATGAACTCGCTGGTGTATCATCGGGTGGGATAACTGAGTGAATCTCTTCCCACACACAGAGAGGTGAACAGTCTCTCCCCAGTGTGAACTCGCTGGTATATCAGCAGGTGGGTAACTGAGTGAATCCCTACCCACACTCAGAGAGGTGAACGGTCTCTCCTCAGTGTGCACTCGCTGGTGTATCAGCAGGTGGGATAACTGAGTGCATCCCTTCCTACACTCAGAGAGGTGAACTGTCTCTCCACAGTGTGAACTCATTGGTGTATCTGTAGGTGGGTTAAATGACAGAATCCCTTTCCACACTCAGAGAGGTGAACGGTCTCTCCCCAGTGTGAACTCACTGATGTATCAGCAGGTGGGATAACTGAGTGAATCCCTTCCCACACTCAGAGAGTTGAACGGACTCTCCCCAGCGTGAACTCACTGGTGTATCAGCAGGTGGGATAACTCAGTGAATCACTTCCCACACTCAGAGAGGTGAACAGTCTCTCCCCAGTGTGAACTCGCTGGTGTATCAGCAGGTGGGATAACTGAGTGAATCACTTCCCACACTCAGAGAGTTGAAGGGCCTCTCCCCAATGTGAAATCGCTGGTGTATCAGCAGGTGGGATAACTGAGTGAATCCCTTCCCACTCTCAGAGAGTTGAACAGTCTCTCCCCAGTGTGAACTCACAGTTGTATAAGCAGGTTGGATAACTGAGTGAAACCCTTCCCACACTCAGAGAGGTGAACGGCCTCTCCCCAGTGTGACCTCGCTGGTGGATCAGCAGGTAGGATAAATGAGTGAATCCATTCCTACACTCAGAGAGGTGAACGGTCTCTCCTCAGTGTGAACTCACTGGTGTATTAGCAGGTGGGATAACTGAGTGAATCCCTTCCCACACTCAGACAGGTGAACGGCCTCTCCACAATCTGAACTCGCTGGTGTATCAGCAGGTGGGATAACTGAGTGAATCCCTTCCAACACTCAGAGAGGTGAACGGCCTCTCCCCAGTGTGAACTCACTGGTGTATCAGTAGGTGGGATAACTGAGTGAATCCCTTCCCACACTCAGAGAGTTGAACGGTCTCTCCCCAGTGTGAACTCACTGGTGTATCAGCAGGTGGGATAAATGAGTGAATCTTTTTCCACACTCAGAGAGGTGAACAGTCTCTCCCCAGTGTGAACTCGCTGGTGTATCAGCAGGTGGGATAACTGAGTGAATCACTTCCCACACTCAGAGAGGTGAAGGACCTCTCCCCAGTGTGAACTCGCTGTTGTATCAGCAGGTGGGATAACTGAGTGAATCCCTTCCCACACTCAGAGAGTTGAACTGTCTCTCCCCAGTGTGAACTCACACTTGTATAAGCAGGTTGGATAACTGAGTGAAACCCTTCCCACACTCAGAGAGTTGAACGGCCTCTCCCCAGTGTGACCTCGCTGGTGGATCATCAGGTAGGATAAATGAGTGAATCCATTCACACACTCAGAGAGGTGAACGGTCTCTCCTCAGTGTGAACTCACTGGTGTATAAGCAGGTGGGATAACTGATTGAATCCCTTCCCACACTCAGACAGGTGAACGGCCTCTCCCCAGTGTGAACTCACTGGTGTATCAGCAGGTGGGATAACTGAGTGAATCCCTTCCCACACTCAGAGAGGTGAACAGTCTCTCCCCAGAGTGAACTCACTGGTGTATCAGCAGGTGGGATAACTGAGTGAATCACTTCCCACACTCAGAGAGGTGAACGGTCTCTCCCCAGTGTGAACTCGCTGGTGTATCAGTAGGTGGGATAACTGAGTGAATCCCTTCCCAGACTCAGAGAGGTGAACGGCCTCTCCCCAGTGTGAACTCACTGGTGTATCAGCAGGTGGGATAACTGAGTGAATCCCTTCCCACACTCAGAGAGGTGAACAGTCTCTCCCCAGTGTGAACTCACTGGTATATCAGCAGGTGGGATAACTGAGTGAATCACTTCCCACACTCAGAGAGGTGAACGGTCTCTCCCCAGTGTGACCTCGCTGGTGTATCAGTAGGTGGGATAACTGAGTGAATCCCTTCCCACACTCAGAGAGGTGAACAGTCTCTCCCCAGTGTGTACTCACTGGTGTATCAGCAGGTGGGATAACTGAGTGAATCCCTCCCCACACACGGAGAGATGAACAGCCTATCCCCAGTGTGAACACACTGGTGTATCAGCAGGTGGGATAACTGAGTGAATCCCTCCCTACAATCAGAGAGGTGAACGGCCTCTCCCCAGTGTGAACTCGCTGGTGTATCAGCAGGTGGGATAACTGAGTGAATCACTTCCCACACTCAGAGAGGTGAACGGTCTCTCCCCAGTGTGAACTCGCTGGTGTATCAGTAGGTGGGATAACTGAGTGAATCCCTTCCCAGACTCAGAGAGGTGAACGGCCTCTCCCCAGTGTGACCTCGCTGGTGGATCAGCAGGTAGGATAAATGAGTGAATCCATTCCTACACTCAGAGAGGTGAACGGTCTCTCCTCAGTGTGAACTCACTGGTGTATTAGCAGGTGGGATAACTGAGTGAATCTCTTCCCACACTCAGACAGGTGAACGGCCTCTCCACAATCTGAACTCGCTGGTGTATCAGCAGGTGGGATAACTGAGTGAATCACTTCCCACACTCAGAGAGGTGAAGGACCTCTCCCCAGTGTGAACTCGCTGGTGTATCAGCAGGTGGGATAACTGAGTGAATCACTTCCCACACTCAGAGAGGTGAACGGCCTCTCCCCAGTGTGAACTCACTGGTGTATCAGTAGGTGGGATAACTGAGTGAATCCCTTCCCACACTCAGAGAGTTGAACGGTCTCTCCCCAGTGTGAACTCACTGGTGTATCAGCAGGTGGGATAAATGAGTGAATCTCTTTCCACACTCAGAGAGGTGAACAGTCTCTCCCCAGTGTGAACTCGCTGGTGTATCAGCAGGTGGGATAACTGAGTGAATCACTTCCCACACTCAGAGAGGTGAAGGACCTCTCCCCAGTGTGAACTCGCTGTTGTATCAGCAGGTGGGATAACTGAGTGAATCCCTTCCCACACTCAGAGAGTTGAACTGTCTCTCCCCAGTGTGAACTCACACTTGTATAAGCAGGTTGGATAACTGAGTGAAACCCTTCCCACACTCAGAGAGTTGAACGGCCTCTCCCCAGTGTGACCTCGCTGGTGGATCAGCAGGTAGGATAAATGAGTGAATCCATTCCCACACTCAGAGAGGTGAACGGTCTCTCCTCAGTGTGAACTCACTGGTGTATTAGTAGGTGGGATAACTGAGTGAATCCCTTCCCACACACAGACAGGTGAACGGCCTCTCCCCAGTGTGAACTCACTGGTGTATCAGCAGGTGGGATAACTGAGTGAATCCCTTCCCACACTCAGAGAGGTGAACAGTCTCTCCCCAGAGTGAACTCACTGGTGTATCAGCAGGTGGGATAACTGAGTGAATCCCTTCCCACACTCAGAGAGGTGAACAGTCTCTCCCCAGTGTGAACTCACTGGTGTATCAGCAGGTGGGATAACTGAGTGAATCACTTCCCACACTCAGAGAGGTGAACGGTCTCTCCCCAGTGTGACCTCGCTGGTGTATCAGTAGGTGGGATAACTGAGTGAATCCCTTCCCACACTCAGAGAGGTGAACAGTCTCTCCCCAGTGTGTACTCACTGGTGTATCAGCAGGTGGGATAACTGAGTGAATCCCTCCCCACACACGGAGAGATGAACAGCCTATCCCCAGTGTGAACACACTGGTGTATCAGCAGGTGGGATAACTGAGTGAATTCCTCCCTACAATCAGAGAGGTGAACGGCCTCTCCCCAGTGTGAACTCGCTGGTGTATCAGCAGGTGGGATAACTGAGTGAATCACTTCCCACACTCAGAAAGGTGAACGGTCTCTCCCCAGTGTGAACTCGCTGGTGTATCAGTAGGTGGGATAACTGAGTGAATCCCTTCCCAGACTCAGAGAGATGAAGAGTCCCTCCCCAGTGTGATCTCACTGGTGTATTAGTCGGTGGGATAACTGAGTGAATCCCTTCCCACACTCAGAGAGGTGAACAGTCTCTCCCCAGTGTCAACTCGCTGGTGTGTCAGCAGGTGGGATAACTGAGTGAATCCCTTCCAACACTCAGAGAGGTGAACGGCCTCTCCCCAGTGTTAACTCACTGGTGTATCAGCAGGTGGGATAACTGAGTGAATCCCTTCCCACACTCAGAGAGGTGAACAGTCTCTCCCCAGTGTGAACTCACTGGTGTATCAGCAGGTGGGATAACTGAGTGAATCACTTCCCACACTCAGAGAGGTGAACGGTCTCTCCCCAGTGTGACCTCGCTGGTGTATCAGTAGGTGGGATAACTGAGTGAATCCCTTCCCACACTCAGAGAGGTGAACAGTCTCTCCCCAGTGTGAACTCACTGGTGTATCAGCAGGTGGGATAACTGAGTGAATCACTCCCCACACTCGGAGAGATGAACAGCCTATCCCCAGTGTGAACACACTGGTGTATCAGCAAGTGGGATAACTGAGTGAATCCCTCCCTACAATCAGAGAGGTGAACGGCCTCTCCCCAGTGTGAACTCGCTGGTGTATCATCGGGTGGGATAACTGAGTGAATCCCTTCCCACACTCAGTGAGGTGAACGGTCTCTCCCCAGTGTGAACTCACTGATGTATCAGCAGGTTGGATAACTGAGTGAATCCCTTCCCACACACAGAGAGATGAAGAGTCCCTCCCCAGTGTGATCTCACTGGTGTATCAGTATATGGGCAACTGAGTGAATCACTTCCCATTTTCAGAGAGGTGAACGGTCTCTCCCCAGTGTGAATTCACTGGTGTATCAGTAGGTGGGATAACTGAGTGAATCCCTTCCCACACTCAGAGAGGTGAACGGTCTCTCCTCAGTGTGAACTCACTGCTGTATCAGCAGGTTGGATAACTGAGTGAATCCCTTCCCACACTCAGAGAGGTGAACAGTATCTCCCCAGTGTGAACTAGCTGGTGTATCGGCAGGTGGGATAACTGAGTGAATCCCTTCCCACACTCAGAGAGGTGAACGGCCTCTCCCCACTGTGACCTCGCTGGTGTATCAGTAGGTGGGATAACTGAGTCAATACCTTCCCACACTCAGAGAGGTGAACGGCCACTCCCCAGTGTGAACTCGCTAGTGTATCAGCAGGTGGGATAACTGAGTGAATCCCTTCCCACACTCAGAGAGTTGAACAGTCTCTCCCCAGTGTGAACTCGCTGGTGTATCAGTAGGTAGCATAACTGAGTGAATCACTTCCCACACTCAGAGAGGTAAAAGGTCTCTCCCCAGTGTGTACTCCCTGGTGTATCAGCAGTTGGGATAACTATGTGAATCACTTCCCACACTCAGAGAGATGAGCGGACTCTCCCCAGTGTGATCTCGCTTGTGTATCAGCAGGTGGATAACTGAGTGAATCCCTTCCCACACTCAGAGAGGTGAACGGCCTCTCCCCAGTGTGAACTCGCTGGTGTATCATCGGGTGGGATAACTGAGTGAATCCCTTCCCACACACAGAGAGGTGAACAGTCTCTCCCCTTTGTGAACTCGCTGGTATATCAGCAGGTGGGTAACTGAGTGAATCCCTACCCACACTCAGAGAGGTGAACGGTCTCTCCTCAGTGTGCACTCGCTGGTGTATCAGCAGGTGGGATAACTGAGTGCATCCCTTCCCACACTCAGAGAGGTGAACTGTCTCTCTACAGTGTGAACTCATTGGTGTATCTGTAGGTGGGATAAATGACTGAATCCCTTTCCACACTCAGAGAGGTGAACGGTCTCTCCCCAGTGTGAACTCACTGATGTATCAGCAGGTGGGATAATTGAGTGAATCCCTTCCCACACTCAGAGAGATGAAGAGTCCCTCCCCAGTGTGATCTCACTGGTGTATTAGTCGGTGGGATAACTGAGTGAATCCCTTCCCACACTCAGAGAGGTGAACAGTCTCTCCCCAGTGTCAACTCGCTGGTGTGTCAGCAGGTGGGATAACTGAGTTAATCCCTTCCAACACTCAGAGAGGTGAACGGCCTCTCCCCAGTGTTAACTCACTGGTGTATCAGCAGGTGGGATAACTGAGTGAATCCCTTCCCACACTCAGAGAGGTGAACAGTCTCTCCCCAGTGTGAACTCACTGGTGTATCAGCAGGTGGGATAACTGAGTGAATCACTTCCCACACTCAGAGAGGTGAACGGTCTCTCCCCAGTGTGACCTCGCTGGTGTATCAGTAGGTGGGATAACTGAGTGAATCCCTTCCCACACTCAGAGAGGTGAACAGTCTCTCCCCAGTGTGAACTCACTGGTGTATCAGCAGGTGGGATAACTGAGTGAATCCCTCCCCACACTCGGAGAGATGAACAGCCTATCCCCAGTGTGAACACACTGGTGTATCAGCAGGTGGGATAACTGAGTGAATCCCTCCCAACAATCAGAGAGGTGAACGGGCTCTCCCCAGTGTGAACTCGCTGGTGTATCATCGGGTGGGATAACTGAGTGAATCCCTTCCCACACTCAGTGAGGTGAACGGTCTCTCCCCAGTGTGAACTCACTGATTTATCAGCAGGTGGGATAACTGAGTGAATCCCTTCCCACACACAGAGAGATGAAGAGTCCCTCCCCAGTGTGATCTCACTGGTGTATCAGTATATGGGCAACTGAGTGAATCCCTTCCCATTTTCAGAGAGGTGAACGGTCTCTCCCCAGTGTGAACTCACTGGTGTATCAGTAGGTGGGATAAATGAGTGAATCCCTTCCCACACTCAGAGAGGTGAACGGACTCTCCTCAGTGTGAACTCACTGCTGTATCAGCAGGTTGGATAACTGAGTGAATCCCTTCCCACACTCAGAGAGGTGAACAGTATCTCCCCAGTGTGAACTCGCTGGTGTATCGGCAGGTGGGATAACTGACTGAATCCCTTCCCACACTCAGAGAGGTGAACGGCCTCTCCCCACTGTGACCTCGCTGGTGTATCAGTAGGTGGGATAACTGAGTCAATCCCTTCCCACACTCAGAGAGGTGAACGGCCTCTCCCCAGTGTGAACTCACTGGTGTATCAGTAGGTGGATAACTGAGTGAATCCCTTCCCACACTCAGAGAGTGGAACAGTCTCTCCCCAGTGTGAACTCACTGGTGTATCAGTAGGTAGCATAACTGAGTGAATCACTTCCCACACTCAGAGAGGTAAAAGGTCTCTCCCCCGTGTGTACTCCCTGGTGTATCAGCAGTTGGGATAACTATGTGAATCCCTTCCCACACTCAGTGAGAGAACAGCCTCTCCCCAGTGTGAACTCACTGGTGTATCAGTAGTTGGGATAACTGAGTGAATCCCTTCCCTCACTCAGAGAGTTGAACAGACTCTCCCCAGTGTGGACTCACTGGTGTATCAGTAGGTGGGATATCTAAGTGAATGCCTCCCCACACTCAGAGAGTTGAACGGTCTCTCCCCAGTGTGAACTCACTGGTGTATCAAGAGGTGGGATAACTGAGTAAATCCCTTCCCACACTCAGAGAGGTGAACGGTCTCTCCCCAGTGTGAACTCGTTGGTGTATCAGCAGGTGGGATAATTGAGTGAATCCCTTCCCACACTCAGAGAGGTGAACGGTCTCTCCCCAGTGTGAACTCTCTGGTGTGTCAGCAGGTGGGATAACTGAGTGAATCCCTTCCAACAATCAGAGAGGTGAACGGCCTCTCCCCAGTGTGAACTCACTGGTGTATCAGCAGGTGGGATAACTGAGTGAATCCCTTCCCACACTCAGAGAGGTAAAAGGTCTCTCCCCACTGTGTACTCACTGGTGTATCAGCAGTTGGGATAACTATGTGAATCCCTTCCCACACTCAGTGAGGTGAACAGCCTCTCCCCAGTGTGAACTCACTGGTGTATCAGTAGGTGGGATAACTGAGTGAATCCATTCCCTCACTCAGAGAATTGAACAGTCTCTCCCCAGTGTGAACTCGCTGGTGTATCAGCAGGTGGGATAACTGAGTGAATCCCTTCCCACACTCAGAGAGGTGAACGGTGTCTCCCCAGTGTGAACTCGCTGGTGTATCAGCAGGTGGGATAACTGAGTGAATCCCTTCCCACACTCAGAGAGGTGAACGGCCTATTCCCAGTGTGAACTCACTTGTGTATCAGCAGGTAGGATAACTCAGTAAATCCCTTCCCACACTCAGAGAGGTGAACGGTCTCTCCCCAGTGTGAACTCGTTGGTTTATCAGCAGGTGGGATAATTGAGTGAATCGCTTCCCACACTCAGAGAGGTGAACGGTCTCTCCCCAGTGTGAACTCTCTGGTGTATCAGCAGGTGGGATATCTAAGTGAATCCCTTCCCACACTCAGAGAGGTGAACGGTCTCTCCCCAGTGTGAACTCGTTGGTTTATCAGCAGGTGGGATAATTGAGTGAATCCCTTCCCACACTCAGAGAGGTAAAATGACTCTCCCCAGTGTGTACTCACTGATGTATCAGAAGTTGGGATAACTATATGAATCCCTTCCCACACTCAGTGAGGTGAACAGCCTCTCCCCAGTGTGAACTCACTGGTGTATCAGTAGGTGGGATAACTGAGTGAATCCATTCCTACACTCAGAGAGGTGAACGGTCTCTCCTCAGTGTGAACTCACTGGTGTATTAGCAGGTGGGATAACTGAGTGGATCCCTTCCCACACTCAGACAGGTGAACGGCCTCTCTACAATCTGAACTCGCTGGTGTATCAGCAGGTGGGATAACTGAGTGAATCCCTTCCAACACTCAGAGAGGTGAACGGCCTCTCCCCAGTGTGAACTCACTGGTGTATCAGTAGGTGGGATAACTGAGTGAATCCCTTCCCACACTCAGAGAGTTGAACGGTCTCTCCCCAGTGTGAACTCACTGGTGTATCAGCAGGTGGGATAAATGAGTGAATCACTTTCCACACTCAGAGAGGTGAACAGTCTCTCCCCAGTGTGAACTCGCTGGTGTATCAGCAGGTGGGATAACTGAGTGAATCACTTCCCACACTCAGAGAGGTGAAGGACCTCTCCCCAGTGTGAACTCGCTGTTGTATCAGCAGGTGGGATAACTGAGTGAATCCCTTCCCACACTCAGAGAGTTGAACTGTCTCTCCCCAGTGTGAACTCACACTTGTATAAGCAGGTTGGATAACTGAGTGAAACCCTTCCCACACTCAGAGAGTTGAACGGCCTCTCCCCAGTGTGACCTCGCTGGTGGATCAGCAGGTAGGATAAATGAGTGAATCCATTCCCACACTCAGAGAGGTGAACTGTCTCTCCTCAGTGTGAACTCACTGGTGTATTAGCAGGTGGGATAACTGAGTGAATCCCTTCCCACACTCAGACAGGTGAACGGCCTCTCCCCAGTGTGAACTCACTGGTGTATCAGCAGGTGGGATAACTGAGTGAATTCCTTCCCACACGCAGAGAGGTGAACAGTCTCTCCCCAGTGTGAACTCACTGGTGTATCAGCAGGTGGGATAACTGAGTGAATCCCTTCCCACACTCAGAGAGTTGAACAGTCTCTCCCCAGTGTGAACTCGCTGGTGTATCAGTAGGTAGCATAACTGAGTGAATCACTTCCCACACTCAGAGAGGTAAAAGGTCTCTCCCCAGTGTGTACTCCCTGGTGTATCAGCAGTTGGGATAACTATGTGAATCACTTCCCACACTCAGAGAGATGAGCGGACTCTCCCCAGTGTGATCTCGCTTGTGTATCAGCAGGTGGATAACTGAGTGAATCCCTTCCCACACTCAGAGAGGTGAACGGCCTCTCCCCAGTGTGAACTCGCTGGTGTATCATCGGGTGGGATAACTGAGTGAATCCCTTCCCACACACAGAGAGGTGAACAGTCTCTCCCCTTTGTGAACTCGCTGGTATATCAGCAGGTGGGTAACTGAGTGAATCCCTACCCACACTCAGAGAGGTGAACGGTCTCTCCTCAGTGTGCACTCGCTGGTGTATCAGCAGGTGGGATAACTGAGTGCATCCCTTCCCACACTCAGAGAGGTGAACTGTCTCTCTACAGTGTGAACTCATTGGTGTATCTGTAGGTGGGATAAATGACTGAATCCCTTTCCACACTCAGAGAGGTGAACGGTCTCTCCCCAGTGTGAACTCACTGATGTATCAGCAGGTGGGATAATTGAGTGAATCCCTTCCCACACTCAGAGAGATGAAGAGTCCCTCCCCAGTGTGATCTCACTGGTGTATTAGTCGGTGGGATAACTGAGTGAATCCCTTCCCACACTCAGAGAGGTGAACAGTCTCTCCCCAGTGTCAACTCGCTGGTGTGTCAGCAGGTGGGATAACTGAGTTAATCCCTTCCAACACTCAGAGAGGTGAACGGCCTCTCCCCAGTGTTAACTCACTGGTGTATCAGCAGGTGGGATAACTGAGTGAATCCCTTCCCACACTCAGAGAGGTGAACAGTCTCTCCCCAGTGTGAACTCACTGGTGTATCAGCAGGTGGGATAACTGAGTGAATCACTTCCCACACTCAGAGAGGTGAACGGTCTCTCCCCAGTGTGACCTCGCTGGTGTATCAGTAGGTGGGATAACTGAGTGAATCCCTTCCCACACTCAGAGAGGTGAACAGTCTCTCCCCAGTGTGAACTCACTGGTGTATCAGCAGGTGGGATAACTGAGTGAATCCCTCCCCACACTCGGAGAGATGAACAGCCTATCCCCAGTGTGAACACACTGGTGTATCAGCAGGTGGGATAACTGAGTGAATCCCTCCCAACAATCAGAGAGGTGAACGGGCTCTCCCCAGTGTGAACTCGCTGGTGTATCATCGGGTGGGATAACTGAGTGAATCCCTTCCCACACTCAGTGAGGTGAACGGTCTCTCCCCAGTGTGAACTCACTGATTTATCAGCAGGTGGGATAACTGAGTGAATCCCTTCCCACACACAGAGAGATGAAGAGTCCCTCCCCAGTGTGATCTCACTGGTGTATCAGTATATGGGCAACTGAGTGAATCCCTTCCCATTTTCAGAGAGGTGAACGGTCTCTCCCCAGTGTGAACTCACTGGTGTATCAGTAGGTGGGATAAATGAGTGAATCCCTTCCCACACTCAGAGAGGTGAACGGACTCTCCTCAGTGTGAACTCACTGCTGTATCAGCAGGTTGGATAACTGAGTGAATCCCTTCCCACACTCAGAGAGGTGAACAGTATCTCCCCAGTGTGAACTCGCTGGTGTATCGGCAGGTGGGATAACTGACTGAATCCCTTCCCACACTCAGAGAGGTGAACGGCCTCTCCCCACTGTGACCTCGCTGGTGTATCAGTAGGTGGGATAACTGAGTCAATCCCTTCCCACACTCAGAGAGGTGAACGGCCTCTCCCCAGTGTGAACTCACTGGTGTATCAGTAGGTGGATAACTGAGTGAATCCCTTCCCACACTCAGAGAGTTGAACAGTCTCTCCCCAGTGTGAACTCGCTGGTGTATCAGTAGGTAGCATAACTGAGTGAATCACTTCCCACACTCAGAGAGGTAAAAGGTCTCTCCCCCGTGTGTACTCCCTGGTGTATCAGCAGTTGGGATAACTATGTGAATCCCTTCCCACACTCAGTGAGAGAACAGCCTCTCCCCAGTGTGAACTCACTGGTGTATCAGTAGTTGGGATAACTGAGTGAATCCCTTCCCTCACTCAGAGAGTTGAACAGACTCTCCCCAGTGTGGACTCACTGGTGTATCAGTAGGTGGGATATCTAAGTGAATGCCTCCCCACACTCAGAGAGTTGAACGGTCTCTCCCCAGTGTGAACTCACTGGTGTATCAAGAGGTGGGATAACTGAGTAAATCCCTTCCCACACTCAGAGAGGTGAACGGTCTCTCCCCAGTGTGAACTCGTTGGTGTATCAGCAGGTGGGATAATTGAGTGAATCCCTTCCCACACTCAGAGAGGTGAACGGTCTCTCCCCAGTGTGAACTCTCTGGTGTGTCAGCAGGTGGGATAACTGAGTGAATCCCTTCCAACAATCAGAGAGGTGAACGGCCTCTCCCCAGTGTGAACTCACTGGTGTATCAGCAGGTGGGATAACTGAGTGAATCCCTTCCCACACTCAGAGAGGTAAAAGGTCTCTCCCCACTGTGTACTCACTGGTGTATCAGCAGTTGGGATAACTATGTGAATCCCTTCCCACACTCAGTGAGGTGAACAGCCTCTCCCCAGTGTGAACTCACTGGTGTATCAGTAGGTGGGATAACTGAGTGAATCCATTCCCTCACTCAGAGAATTGAACAGTCTCTCCCCAGTGTGAACTCGCTGGTGTATCAGCAGGTGGGATAACTGAGTGAATCCCTTCCCACACTCAGAGAGGTGAACGGTGTCTCCCCAGTGTGAACTCGCTGGTGTATCAGCAGGTGGGATAACTGAGTGAATCCCTTCCCACACTCAGAGAGGTGAACGGCCTATTCCCAGTGTGAACTCACTTGTGTATCAGCAGGTAGGATAACTCAGTAAATCCCTTCCCACACTCAGAGAGGTGAACGGTCTCTCCCCAGTGTGAACTCGTTGGTTTATCAGCAGGTGGGATAATTGAGTGAATCGCTTCCCACACTCAGAGAGGTGAACGGTCTCTCCCCAGTGTGAACTCTCTGGTGTATCAGCAGGTGGGATATCTAAGTGAATCCCTTCCCACACTCAGAGAGGTGAACGGTCTTTCCCCAGTGTGAACTCGTTGGTTTATCAGCAGGTGGGATAATTGAGTGAATCCCTTCCCACACTCAGAGAGGTAAAATGACTCTCCCCAGTGTGTACTCACTGATGTATCAGAAGTTGGGATAACTATATGAATCCCTTCCCACACTCAGTGAGGTGAACAGCCTCTCCCCAGTGTGAACTCACTGGTGTATCAGTAGGTGGGATAACTGAGTGAATCCATTCCTACACTCAGAGAGGTGAACGGTCTCTCCTCAGTGTGAACTCACTGGTGTATTAGCAGGTGGGATAACTGAGTGGATCCCTTCCCACACTCAGACAGGTGAACGGCCTCTCTACAATCTGAACTCGCTGGTGTATCAGCAGGTGGGATAACTGAGTGAATCCCTTCCAACACTCAGAGAGGTGAACGGCCTCTCCCCAGTGTGAACTCACTGGTGTATCAGTAGGTGGGATAACTGAGTGAATCCCTTCCCACACTCAGAGAGTTGAACGGTCTCTCCCCAGTGTGAACTCACTGGTGTATCAGCAGGTGGGATAAATGAGTGAATCACTTTCCACACTCAGAGAGGTGAACAGTCTCTCCCCAGTGTGAACTCGCTGGTGTATCAGCAGGTGGGATAACTGAGTGAATCACTTCCCACACTCAGAGAGGTGAAGGACCTCTCCCCAGTGTGAACTCGCTGTTGTATCAGCAGGTGGGATAACTGAGTGAATCCCTTCCCACACTCAGAGAGTTGAACTGTCTCTCCCCAGTGTGAACTCACACTTGTATAAGCAGGTTGGATAACTGAGTGAAACCCTTCCCACACTCAGAGAGTTGAACGGCCTCTCCCCAGTGTGACCTCGCTGGTGGATCAGCAGGTAGGATAAATGAGTGAATCCATTCCCACACTCAGAGAGGTGAACTGTCTCTCCTCAGTGTGAACTCACTGGTGTATTAGCAGGTGGGATAACTGAGTGAATCCCTTCCCACACTCAGACAGGTGAACGGCCTCTCCCCAGTGTGAACTCACTGGTGTATCAGCAGGTGGGATAACTGAGTGAATTCCTTCCCACACGCAGAGAGGTGAACAGTCTCTCCCCAGTGTGAACTCACTGGTGTATCAGCAGGTGGGATAACTGAGTGAATCCCTTCCCACACTCAGAGAGGTGAACAGTCTCTCCCCAGTGTGAACTCACTCGTGTATCAGCAGGTGGGATAACTGAGTGAATCACTTCCCACACTCAGAGAGGTGAACGGTCTCTCCCCAGTGTGACCTCGCTGGTGTATCAGTAGGTGGGATAACTGAGCGAATCCCTTCCCACACTCAGAGAGGTGAACAGTCTCTCCCCAGTGTGAACTCACTGGTGTATCAGCAGGTGGGATAACTGAGTGAATCCCTCCCCACACTCGGAGAGATGAACAGCCTATCCCCAGTGTGAACACACTGGTGTATCAGCAGGTGGGATAACTGAGTGAATCCCTCCCTACAATCAGAGAGGTGAACGGCCTCTCCCCAGTGTGAACTCGCTGGTGTATCAGCAGGTGGGATAACTGAGTGAATCACTTCCCACACTCAGAGAGGTGAACGGTCTCTCCCCAGTGTGAACTCGCTGGTGTATCAGTAGGTGGGATAACTGAGTGAATCCCTTCCCAGACTCAGAGAGATGAAGAGTCCCTCCCCAGTGTGATCTCACTGGTGTATTAGTCGGTGGGATAACTGAGTGAATCCCTTCCCACACTCAGAGAGGTGAACAGTCTCTCCCCAGTGTCAACTCGCTGGTGTGTCAGCAGGTGGGATAACTGAGTGAATCCCTTCCAACACTCAGAGAGGTGAACGGCCTCTCCCCAGTGTTAACTCACTGGTGTATCAGCAGGTGGGATAACTGAGTGAATCCCTTCCCACACTCAGAGAGGTGAACAGTCTCTCCCCAGTGTGAACTCACTGGTGTATCAGCAGGTGGGATAACTGAGTGAATCACTTCCCACACTCAGAGAGGTGAACGGTCTCTCCCCAGTGTGACCTCGCTGGTGTATCAGTAGGTGGGATAACTGAGTGAATCCCTTCCCACACTCAGAGAGGTGAACAGTCTCTCCCCAGTGTGAACTCACTGGTGTATCAGCAGGTGGGATAACTGAGTGAATTCCTCCCCACACTCGGAGAGATGAACAGCCTATCCCCAGTGTGAACACACTGGTGTATCAGCAGGTGGGATAACTGAGTGAATCCCTCCCTACAATCAGAGAGGTGAACGGCCTCTCCCCAGTGTGAACTCGCTGGTGTATCATCGGGTGGGATAACTGAGTGAATCCCTTCCCACACTCAGAGAGGTGAACGGTCTCTCCTCAGTGTGAACTCACTGCTGTATCAGCAGGTTGGATAACTGAGTGAATCCCTTCCCACACTCAGAGAGGTGAACAGTATCTCCCCAGTGTGAACTCGCTGGTGTATCGGCAGGTGGGATAACTGAGTGAATCCCTTCCCACACTCAGAGAGCTGAACGGCCTCTCCCCACTGTGACCTCGCTGGTGTATCAGTAGTTGGGATAACTGAGTCAATACCTTCCCACACTCAGAGAGGTGAACGGCCTCTCCCCAGTGTGAACTCACTGGTGTATCAGTAGGTGGATAACTGAGTGAATCCCTTCCCACACTCAGAGAGGTGAACGGCCACTCCCCAGTGTGAAATCGCTAGTGTATCAGCAGGTGGGATAACTGAGTGAATCCCTTCCCACACTCAGAGAGTTGAACAGTCTCTCCCCAGTGTGAACTCGCTGGTGTATCAGTAGGTAGCATAACTGAGTGAATCACTTCCCACACTCAGAGAGGTAAAAGGTCTCTCCCCAGTGTGTACTCCCTGGTGTATCAGCAGTTGGGATAACTATGTGAATCACTTCCCACACTCAGAGATGTGAAGGGCCACTCCCCAGTGTGAACTCGCTGGTGTATCAGCAGGTGGGATAACTGAGTGAATCCCTCCCCACACTCAGAGAGATGAGCGGACTCTCCCCAGTGTGATCTCGCTGGTGTATCAGCAGGTGGGATAACTGAGTGAATCCCTTCCCACACTCAGAGAGGTGAACGGCCTCTCCCCAGTGTGAACTCGCTGGTGTATCATCGGGTGGGATAACTGAGTGAATCCCTTCCCACACACAGAGAGGTGAACAGTCTCTCCCCTTTGTGAACTCGCTGGTATATCAGCAGGTGGGTAACTGAGTGAATCCCTACCCACACTCAGAGAGGTGAACGGTCTCTCCTCAGTGTGCACTCGCTGGTGTATCAGCAGGTGGGATAACTGAGTGCATCCCTTCCCACACTCAGAGAGGTGAACGGCCTCTCCCCACTGTGACCTCGCTGGTGTATCAGTAGGTGGGATAACTGAGTCAATCCCTTCCCACACTCAGAGAGGTGAACGGCCTCTCCCCAGTGTGAACTCACTGGTGTATCAGTAGGTGGGATATCTGAGTGAATGCCTCCCCACACTCAGAGAGTTGAACGGTCTCTCCCCAGTGTGAACTCACTGGTGTATCAAGAGGTGGGATAACTGAGTAAATCCCTTCCCACACTCAGAGAGGTAAAAGGTCTCTCCCCACTGTGTACTCACTGGTGTATCAGCAGTTGGGATAACTATGTGAATCCCTTCCCACACTCAGTGAGGTGAACAGCCTCTCCCCAGTGTGAACTCACTGGTGTATCAGTAGGTGGGATAACTGAGTGAATCCATTCCCTCACTCAGAGAATTGAACAGTCTCTCCCCAGTGTGAACTCGCTGGTGTATCAGCAGGTGGGATAACTGAGTGAATCCCTTCCCACACTCAGAGAGGTGAACGGTGTCTCCCCAGTGTGAACTCGCTGGTGTATCAGCAGGTGGGATAACTGAGTGAATCCCTTCCCACACTCAGAGAGGTGAACGGCCTATTCCCAGTGTGAACTCACTTGTGTATCAGCAGGTAGGATAACTCAGTAAATCCCTTCCCACACTCAGAGAGGTGAACGGTTTCTCCCCAGTGTGAACTCGTTGGTTTATCAGCTGGTGGGATAATTGAGTGAATCGCTTCCCACACTCAGAGAGGTGAACGGTCTCTCCCCAGTGTGAACTCTCTGGTGTATCAGCAGGTGGGATATCTAAGTGAATCCCTTCCCACACTCAGAGAGGTGAACGGTCTCTCCCCAGTGTGAACTCGTTGGTTTATCAGCAGGTGGGATAATTGAGTGAATCCCTTCCCACACTCAGAGAGGTAAAATGACTCTCCCCAGTGTGTACTCACTGATGTATCAGAAGTTGGGATAACTATATGAATCCCTTCCCACACTCAGTGAGGTGAACAGCCTCTCCCCAGTGTGAACTCACTGGTGTATCAGTAGGTGGGATAACTGAGTGAATCCATTCCTACACTCAGAGAGGTGAACGGTCTCTCCTCAGTGTGAACTCACTGGTGTATTAGCAGGTGGGATAACTGAGTGAATCCCTTCCCACACTCAGACAGGTGAACGGCCTCTCCACAATCTGAACTCGCTGGTGTATCAGCAGGTGGGATAACTGAGTGAATCCCTTCCAACACTCAGAGAGGTGAACGGCCTCTCCCCAGTGTGAACTCACTGGTGTATCAGTAGGTGGGAGAACTGAGTGAATCCCTTCCCACACTCAGAGAGTTGAACGGTCTCTCCCCAGTGTGAACTCACTGGTGTATCAGCAGGTGGGATAAATGAGTGAATCACTTTCCACACTCAGAGAGGTGAACAGTCTCTCCCCAGTGTGAACTCGCTGGTGTATCAGCAGGTGGGATAACTGAGTGAATCACTTCCCACACTCAGAGAGGTGAAGGACCTCTCCCCAGTGTGAACTCGCTGTTGTATCAGCAGGTGGGATAACTGAGTGAATCCCTTCCCACACTCAGAGAGTTGAACTGTCTCTCCCCAGTGTGAACTCACACTTGTATAAGCAGGTTGGATAACTGAGTGAAACCCTTCCCACACTCAGAGAGTTGAACGGCCTCTCCCCAGTGTGACCTCGCTGGTGGATCAGCAGGTAGGATAAATGAGTGAATCCATTCCCACACTCAGAGAGGTGAAATGTCTCTCCTCAGTGTGAACTCACTGGTGTATTAGCAGGTGGGATAACTGAGTGAATCCCTTCCCAGACTCAGAGAGGTGAACGGCCTCTCCCCAGTGTGAACTCACTGGTGTATCAGCAGGTGGGATAACTGAGTGAATCCCTTCCCACACTCAGAGAGGTGAACAGTCTCTCCCCAGTGTGAACTCACTCGTGTATCAGCAGGTGGGATAACTGAGTGAATCACTTCCCAAACTCAGAGAGGTGAACGGTCTCTCCCCAGTGTGACCTCGCTGGTGTATCAGTAGGTGGGATAACTGAGTGAATCCCTCCCCACACTCGGAGAGATGAACAGCCTATCCCCAGTGTGAACACACTGGTGTATCAGCAGGTGGGATAACTGAGTGAATCCCTCCCTACAATCAGAGAGGTGAACGGCCTCTCCCCAGTGTGAACTCGCTGGTGTATCAGCAGGTGGGATAACTGAGTGAATCACTTCCCACACTCAGAGAGGTGAACGGTCTCTCCCCAGTATGAACTCGCTGGTGTATCAGTAGGTGGGATAACTGAGTGAATCCCTTCCCAGACTCAGAGAGATGAAGAGTCCCTCCCCAGTGTGATCTCACTGGTGTATTAGTCGGTGGGATAACTGAGTGAATCCCTTCCCACACTCAGAGAGGTGAACAGTCTCTCCCCAGTGTCAACTCGCAGGTATGTCAGCAGGTGGGATAACTGAGTGAATCCCTTCCAACACTCAGAGAGGTGAACGGCCTCTCCCCAGTGTTAACTCACTGGTGTATCAGCAGGTGGGATAACTGAGTGAATCCCTTCCCACACTCAGAGAGGTGAACAGTCTCTCCCCAGTGTGAACTCACTGGTGTATCAGCAGGTGGGATAACTGAGTGAATCACTTCCCACACTCAGAGAGGTGAACGGTCTCTCCCCAGTGTGACCTCGCTGGTGTATCAGTAGGTGGGATAACTGAGTGAATCCCTTCCCACACTCAGAGAGGTGAACAGTCTCTCCCCAGTGTGAACTCACTGGTGTATCAGCTGGTGGGATAACTGAGTGAATTCCTCCCCACACTCGGAGAGATGAACAGCCTATCCCCAGTGTGAACACACTGGTGTATCAGCAGGTGGGATAACTGAGTGAATCCCTCCCTACAATCAGAGAGGTGAACGGCCTCTCCCCAGTGTGAACTCGCTGGTGTATCATCGGGTGGGATAACTGAGTGAATCCCTTCCCACACTCAGAGAGGTGAACGGTCTCTCCTCAGTGTGAACTCACTGCTGTATCAGCAGGTTGGATAACTGAGTGAATCCCTTCCCACACTCAGAGAGGTGAACAGTATCTCCCCAGAGTGAACTCGCTGGTGTATCGGCAGGTGGGATAACTGAGTGAATCCCTTCCCACACTCAGAGAGCTGAACGGCCTCTCCCCACTGTGACCTCGCTGGTGTATCAGTAGGTGGGATAACTGAGTCAATACCTTCCCACACTCAGAGAGGTGAACGGCCTCTCCCCAGTGTGAACTCACTGGTGTATCAGTAGGTGGATAACTGAGTGAATCCCTTCCCACACTCAGAGAGGTGAACGGCCACTCCCCAGTGTGAAATCGCTAGTGTATCAGCAGGTGGGATAACTGAGTGAATCCCTTCCCACACTCAGAGAGTTGAACAGTCTCTCCCCAGTGTGAACTCGCTGGTGTATCAGTAGGTAGCATAACTGAGTGAATCACTTCCCACACTCAGAGAGGTAAAAGGTCTCTCCCCAGTGTGTACTCCCTGGTGTATCAGCAGTTGGGATAACTATGTGAATCACTTCCCACACTCAGAGATGTGAAGGGCCACTCCCCAGTGTGAACTCGCTGGTGTATCAGCAGGTGGGATAACTGAGTGAATCCCTCCCCACACTCAGAGAGATGAGCGGACTCTCCCCAGTGTGATCTCGCTGGTGTATCAGCAGGTGGGATAACTGAGTGAATCCCTTCCCACACTCAGAGAGGTGAACGGCCTCTCCCCAGTGTGAACTCGCTGGTGTATCATCGGGTGGGATAACTGAGTGAATCCCTTCCCACACACAGAGAGGTGAACAGTCTCTCCCCTTTGTGAACTCGCTGGTATATCAGCAGGTGGGTAACTGAGTGAATCCCTACCCACACTCAGAGAGGTGAACGGTCTCTCCTCAGTGTGCACTCGCTGGTGTATCAGCAGGTGGGATAACTGAGTGCATCCCTTCCCACACTCAGAGAGGTGAACGGCCTCTCCCCACTGTGACCTCGCTGGTGTATCAGTAGGTGGGATAACTGAGTCAATCCCTTCCCACACTCAGAGAGGTGAACGGCCTCTCCCCAGTGTGAACTCACTGGTGTATCAGTAGGTGGGATATCTGAGTGAATGCCTCCCCACACTCAGAGAGTTGAACGGTCTCTCCCCAGTGTGAACTCACTGGTGTATCAAGAGGTGGGATAACTGAGTAAATCCCTTCCCACACTCAGAGAGGTGAACGGTCTCTCCCCAGTGTGAACTCGTTGGTGTATCAGCAGGTGGGATAATTGAGTGAATCCCTTCCCACACTCAGAGAGGTGAACGGTCTCTCCCCAGTGTGAACTCTCTGGTGTGTCAGCAGGTGGGATAACTGAGTGAATCCCTTCCAACAATCAGAGAGGTGAACGGCCTCTCCCCAGTGTGAACTCACTGGTGTATCAGCAGGTGGGATAACTGAGTGAATCCCTTCCCACACTCAGAGAGGTAAAAGGTCTCTCCCCACTGTGTACTCACTGGTGTATCAGCAGTTGGGATAACTATGTGAATCCCTTCCCACACTCAGTGAGGTGAACAGCCTCTCCCCAGTGTGAACTCACTGGTGTATCAGTAGGTGGGATAACTGAGTGAATCCATTCCCTCACTCAGAGAATTGAACAGTCTCACCCCAGTGTGAACTCGCTGGTGTATCAGCAGGTGGGATAACTGAGTGAATCCCTTCCCACACTCAGAGAGGTGAACGGTGTGTCCCCAGTGTGAACTCGCTAATGTATCAGCAGGTGGGATAACTGAGTGAATCCCTTCCCACACTCAGAGAGGTGAACGGCCTATTCCCAGTGTGAACTCACTTGTGTATCAGCAGGTAGGATAACTCAGTAAATCCCTTCCCACACTCAGAGAGGTGAACGGTTTCTCCCCAGTGTGAACTCGTTGGTTTATCAGCAGGTGGGATAATTGAGTGAATCGCTTCCCACACTCAGAGAGGTGAACGGTCTCTCCCCAGTGTGAACTCTCTGGTGTATCAGCAGGTGGGATATCTAAGTGAATCCCTTCCCACACTCAGAGAGGTGAACGGTCTCTCCCCAGTGTGAACTCGTTGGTTTATCAGCAGGTGGGATAATTGAGTGAATCCCTTCCCACACTCAGAGAGGTAAAATTACTCTCCCCAGTGTGTACTCACTGATGTATCAGAAGTTGGGATAACTATATGAAACCCTTCCCACACTCAGTGAGGTGAACAGCCTCTCCCCAGTGTGAACTCACTGGTGTATCAGTAGGTGGGATAACTGAGTGAATCCATTCCTACACTCAGAGAGGTGAACGGTCTCTCCTCAGTGTGAACTCACTGGTGTATTAGCAGGTGGGATAACTGAGTGAATCCCTTCCCACACTCAGACAGGTGAACGGCCTCTCCACAATCTGAACTCGCTGGTGTATCAGCAGGTGGGATAACTGAGTGAATCCCTTCCAACACTCAGAGAGGTGAACGGCCTCTCCCCAGTGTGAACTCACTGGTGTATCAGTAGGTGGGATAACTGAGTGAATCCCTTCCCACACTCAGAGAGTTGAACGGTCTCTCCCCAGTGTGAACTCACTGGTGTATCAGCAGGTGGGATAAATGAGTGAATCACTTTCCACACTCAGAGAGGTGAACAGTCTCTCCCCAGTGTGAACTCGCTGGTGTATCAGCAGGTGGGATAACTGAGTGAATCACTTCCCACACTCAGAGAGGTGAAATACCTCTCCCCAGTGTGAACTCGCTGTTGTATCAGCAGGTGGGATAACTGAGTGAATCCCTTCCCACACTCAGAGAGTTGAACTGTCTCTCCCCAGTGTGAACTCACACTTGTATAAGCAGGTTGGATAACTGAGTGAAACCCTTCCCACACTCAGAGAGTTGAACGGCCTCTCCCCAGTGTGACCTCGCTGGTGGATCAGCAGGTAGGATAAATGAGTGAATCCATTCCCACACTCAGAGAGGTGAACTGTCTCTCCTCAGTGTGAACTCACTGGTGTATTAGCAGGTGGGATAACTGAGTGAATCCCTTCCCACACTCAGACAGGTGAACGGCCTCTCCCCAGTGTGAACTCACTGGTGTATCAGCAGGTGGGATAACTGAGTGAATCCCTCCCCACACTCGGAGAGATGAACAGCCTATCCCCAGTGTGAACACACTGGTGTATCAGCAGGTGGGATAACTGAGTGAATCCCTCCCTACAATCAGAGAGGTGAACGGCCTCTCCCCAGTGTGAACTCGCTGGTGTATCAGCAGGTGGGATAACTGAGTGAATCACTTCCCACACTCAGAGAGGTGAACGGTCTCTCCCCAGTGTGAACTCGCTGGTGTATCAGTAGGTGGGATAACTGAGTGAATCCCTTCCCAGACTCAGAGAGATGAAGAGTCCCTCCCCAGTGTGATCTCACTGGTGTATTAGTCGGTGGGATAACTGAGTGAATCCCTTCCCACACTCAGAGAGGTGAACAGTCTCTCCCCAGTGTCAACTCGCTGGTGTGTCAGCAGGTGGGATAACTGAGTGAATCCCTTCCCACACTCAGAGAGGTGAACAGTCTCTCCCCAGTGTGAACTCACTGGTGTATCAGCAGGTGGGATAACTGAGTGAATCACTTCCCACACTTAGAGAGGTGAACGGTCTCTCCCCAGTGTGACCTCGCTGGTGTATCAGTAGGTGGGATAACTGAGTGAATCCCTTCCCACACTCAGAGAGGTGAACAGTCTCTCCCCAGTGTGAACTCACTGGTGTATCAGCAGGTGGGATAACTGAGTGAATCCCTCCCCACACTCGGAGAGATGAACAGCCTATCCCCAGTGTGAACACACTGGTGTATCAGCAGGTGGGATAACTGAGTGAATCCCTCCCTACAATCAGAGAGGTGAACGGCCTCTCCCCAGTGTGAACTCGCTGGTGTATCATCGGGTGGGATAACTGAGTGAATCCCTTCCCACACTCAGAGAGGTGAACGGTCTCTCCTCAGTGTGAACTCACTGCTGTATCAGCAGGTTGGATAACTGAGTGAATCCCTTCCCACACTCAGAGAGGTGAACAGTATCTCCCCAGTGTGAACTCGCTGGTGTATCGGCAGGTGGGATAACTGAGTGAATCCCTTCCCACACTCAGAGAGCTGAACGGCCTCTCCCCACTGTGACCTCGCTGGTGTATCAGTAGGTGGGATAACTGAGTCAATACCTTCCCACACTCAGAGAGGTGAACGGCCTCTCCCCAGTGTGAACTCACTGGTGTATCAGTAGGTGGATAACTGAGTGAATCCCTTCCCACACTCAGAGAGGTGAACGGCCACTCCCCAGTGTGAAATCGCTAGTGTATCAGCAGGTGGGATAACTGAGTGAATCCCTTCCCACACTCAGAGAGTTGAACAGTCTCTCCCCAGTGTGAACTCGCTGGTGTATCAGTAGGTAGCATAACTGAGTGAATCACTTCCCACACTCAGAGAGGTAAAAGGTCTCTCCCCAGTGTGTACTCCCTGGTGTATCAGCAGTTGGGATAACTATGTGAATCACTTCCCACACTCAGAGATGTGAAGGGCCACTCCCCAGTGTGAACTCGCTGGTGTATCAGCAGGTGGGATAACTGAGTGAATCCCTCCCCACACTCAGAGAGATGAGCGGACTCTCCCCAGTGTGATCTCGCTGGTGTATCAGCAGGTGGGATAACTGAGTGAATCCCTTCCCACACTCAGAGAGGTGAACGGCCTCTCCCCAGTGTGAACTCGCTGGTGTATCATCGGGTGGGATAACTGAGTGAATCCCTTCCCACACACAGAGAGGTGAACAGTCTCTCCCCTTTGTGAACTCGCTGGTATATCAGCAGGTGGGTAACTGAGTGAATCCCTACCCACACTCAGAGAGGTGAACGGTCTCTCCTCAGTTTGCACTCGCTGGTGTATCAGCAGGTGGGATAACTGAGTGCATCCCTTCCCACACTCAGAGAGGTGAACGGCCTCTCCCCACTGTGACCTCGCTGGTGTATCAGTAGGTGGGATAACTGAGTCAATCCCTTCCCACACTCAGAGATGTGAACGGCCTCTCCCCAGTGTGAACTCACTGGTGTATCAGTAGGTGGATAACTGAGTGAATCCCTTCCCACACTCAGAGAGTTGAACAGTCTCTCCCCAGTGTGAACTCGCTGGTGTATCAGTAGGTAGCATAACTGAGTGAATCACTTCCCACACTCAGAGAGGTAAAAGGTCTCTCCCCAGTGTGTACTCCCTGGTGTATCAGCAGTTTGGATAACTATGTGAATCCCTTCCCACACTCAGTGAGAGAACAGCCTCTCCCCAGTGTGAACTCACTGGTGTATCAGTAGGTGGGATAACTGAGTGAATCCCTTCCCTCACTCAGAGAGTTGAACAGTCTCTCCCCAGTGTGAACTCACTGGTGTATCAGTAGGTGGGATATCTGAGTGAATGCCTCCCCACACTCAGAGAGTTGAACGGTCTCTCCCCAGTGTGAACTCACTGGTGTATCAGCAGGTGGGATAACTGAGTGAATCCCTTCCCACACTCAGAGAGGTAAAAGGTCTCTCCCCACTGTGTACTCACTGGTGTATCAGCAGTTGGGATAACTATGTGAATCCCTTCCCACACTCAGTGAGGTGAACGGCCTCTCCCCAGTGTGAACTCACTGGTGTATCAGTAGGTGGGATAACTGAGTGAATCCATTCCCTCACTCAGAGAATTGAACAGTCTCTCCCCAGTGTGAACTCGCTGGTCTATCAGCAGGTGGGATAACTGAGTGAATCCCTTCCCACACTCAGAGAGGTGAACGGTGTCTCCCCAGTGTGAACTCGCTGGTGTATCAGCAGGTGGGATAACTGAGTGAATCCCTTCCCACACTCAGAGAGGTGAACGGCCTATTCCCAGTGTGAACTCACTTGTGTATCAGCAGGTAGGATAACTCAGTAAATCCCTTCCCACACTCAGAGAGGTGAACGGTCTCTCCCCAGTGTGAACTCGTTGGTTTATCAGCAGGTGGGATAATTGAGTGAATCCCTTCCCACACTCAGAGAGGTGAACGGTCTCTCCCCAGTGTGAACTCTCTGGTGTATCAGCAGGTGGGATATCTAAGTGAATCCCTTCCCACACTCAGAGAGGTGAACGGTCTCTCCCCAGTGTGAACTCGTTGGTTTATCAGCAGGTGGGATAACTGAGTGAATCCCTTCCCACACTCAGACAGGTGAACGGCCTCTCCTCAGTGTGCACTCGCTGGTGTATCAGCAGGTGGGATAACTGAGTGCATCCCTTCCCACACTCAGAGAGGTGAACTGTCTCTCTACAGTGTGAACTCATTGGTGTATCTGTAGGTGGGGTAAATGACTGAATCCCTTTCCACACTCAGAGAGGTGAACAGTCTCTCCCCAGTGTGAACTCACTGGTGTATCAGCAGGTGGGATAACTGAGTGAATCACTTCCCACACTCAGAGCGGTGAACGGTCTCTCCCCAGTGTGAACTCGCTGGTGTATCAGTAGGTGGGATAACTGAGTGAATCCCTTCCCAGACTCAGAGAGGTGAACGGCCTCTCCCCAGTGTGAACTCACTGGTGTATCAGCAGGTGCGATAACTGAGTGAATCCCTTCCCACACTCAGAGAGGTGAACAGACTCTCCCCAGTGTGAACTCACTGGTGTATCAGCAGGTGGGATAACTGAGTGAATCACTTCCCACACTCAGAGAGGTGAACGGTCTCTCCCCAGTGTGACCTCGCTGGTGTATCAGTAGGTGGGATAACTGAGTGAATCCCTTCCCACACTCAGAGAGGTGAACAGTCTCTCCCCTGTGTGAACTCACTGGTGTATCAGCAGGTGGGATAACTGAGTGAATCACTTCCTACACTCAGAGAGGTGAACGGTCTCTCCCCAGTGTGAACTCACTGGTGTATCAGCAGGTGGGATAACTGAGTGAATCACTTCCCACACTCAGAGAGGTGAACGGTCTCTCCCCAGTGTGAACTCACTGGTGTATCAGCAGGTGGGATAACTGAGTGAATCCCTCCCCACACTCGGAGAGATGAACAGCCTATCCCCAGTGTGAACACACTGGTGTATCAGCAGGTGGGATAACTGAGTGAATCCCTCCCTACAATCAGAGAGGTGAACGGCCTCTCCCCAGTGTGAACTCGCTGGTGTATCAGCAGGTGGGATAACTGAGTGAATCACTTCCCACACTCAGAGAGGTGAACGGTCTCTCCCCAGTGTGAACTCGCTGGTGTATCAGTAGGTGGGATAACTGAGTGAATCCCTTCCCAGACTCAGAGAGATGAAGAGTCCCACCCCAGTGCGATCTCACTGGTGTATTAGTCGGTGGGATAACTGAGTGAATCCCTTCCCACACTCAGAGAGGTGAACAGTCTCTCCCCAGTGTCAACTCGCTGGTGTGTCAGCAGGTGGGATAACTGAGTGAATCCCTTCCAACACTCAGAGAGGTGAACGGCCTCTCCCCAGTGTGAACTCACTGGTGTATCAGCAGGTCGGATAACTGAGTGAATCCCTCCCCACACTCGGAGAGATGAACAGCCTATCCCCAGTGTGAACACACTGGTGTATCAGCAGGTGCGATAACTGAATGAAAGTCTCCCTACAATCAGAGAGGTGAACGGCCTCTCCCCAGTGTGAACTCGCTGGTGTATCATCGGGTGGGATAACTGAGTGAATCCCTTCCCACACTCAGTGAGGTGAACGGTCTCCCCCAGTGTGAACTCACTGATGTATCAGCAGGTGGGATAACTGAGTGAATCCCTTCCCACACACAGAGAGATGAAGAGTCCCTCCCCAGTGTGATCTCACTGGTGTATCAGTATATGGGCAACTGAGTGAATCCCTTCCCATTTTCAGAGAGGTGAACGGTCTCTCCCCAGTGTGAACTCACTGGTGTATCAGTAGGTGGGATAACTGAGTGAATCCCTTCCCACACTCAGAGAGGTGAACGGACTCTCCTCAGTGTGAACTCACTGCTGTATCAGCAGGTTGGATAACTGAGTGAATCCCTTCCCACACTCAGAGAGGTGAACAGTATCTCCCCAGTGTGAACTCGCTGGTGTATCGGCAGGTGGGATAACTGAGTGAATCCCTTCCCACACTCAGAGAGGTGAACGGCCTCTCCCCACTGTGACCTCGCTGGTGTATCAGTAGGTGGGATAACTGAGTCAATCCCTTCCCACACTCAGAGAGGTGAACGGCCTCTCCCCAGTGTGAACTCACTGGTGTATCAGCAGTTGGGATAACTATGTGAATCCCTTCCCACACTCAGTGAGGTGAACAGCCTCTCCCCAGTGTGAACTCACTGGTGTATCAGTAGGTGGGATAACTGAGTGAATCCATTCCCTCACTCAGAGAATTGAACAGTCTCTCCCCAGTGTGAACTCGCTGGTGTATCAGCAGGTGGGATAACTGAGTGAATCCCTTCCCACACTCAGAGAGGTGAACGGTGTCTCCCCAGTGTGAACTCGCTGGTGTATCAGCAGGTGGGATAACTGAGTGAATCCCTTCCCACACTCAGAGAGGTGAACGGCCTATTCCCAGTGTGAACTCACTTGTGTATCAGCAGGTAGGATAACTCAGTAAATCCCTTCCCACACTCAGAGAGGTGAACGGTCTCTCCCCAGTGTGAACTCGTTGGTTTATCAGCAGGTGGGATAATTGAGTGAATCCCTTCCCACACTCAGAGAGGTAAAATTACTATCCCCAGTGTGTACTCACTGATGTATCAGAAGTTGGGATAACTATATGAATCCCTTCCCACACTCAGTGAGGTGAACAGCCTCTCCCCAGTGTGAACTCACTGGTGTATCAGTAGGTGGGATAACTGAGTGAATCCATTCCTACACTCAGAGAGGTGAACGGTCTCTCCTCAGTGTGAACTCACTGGTGTATTAGCAGGTGGGATAACTGAGTGAATCCCTTCCCACACTCAGACAGGTGAACGGCCTCTCCACAATCTGAACTCGCTGGTGTATCAGCAGGTGGGATAACTGAGTGAATCCCTTCCAACACTCAGAGAGGTGAACGGCCTCTCCCCAGTGTGAACTCACTGGTGTATCAGTAGGTGGGATAACTGAGTGAATCCCTTCCCACACTCAGAGAGTTGAACGGTCTCTCCCCAGTGTGAACTCACTGGTGTATCAGCAGGTGGGATAAATGAGTGAATCACTTTCCACACTCAGAGAGGTGAACAGTCTCTCCCCAGTGTGAACTCGCTGGTGTATCAGCAGGTGGGATAACTGAGTGAATCACTTCCCACACTCAGAGAGGTGAAGGACCTCTCCCCAGTGTGAACACGCTGTTGTATCAGCAGGTGGGATAACTGAGTGAATCCCTTCCCACACTCAGAGAGTTGAACTGTCTCTCCCCAGTGTGAACTCACACTTGCATAAGCAGGTTGGATAACTGAGTGAAACCCTTCCCACACTCAGAGAGTTGAACGGCCTCTCCCCAGTGTGACCTCGCTGGTGGATCAGCAGGTAGGATAAATGAGTGAATCCATTCCCACACTCAGAGAGGTGAACGGTCTCTCCTCAGTGTGAACTCACTGGTGTATTAGCAGGTGGGATAACTGAGTGAATCCCTTCCCACACTCAGACAGGTGAACGGCCTCTCCCCAGTGTGAACTCACTGGTGTATCAGCAGGTGGGATAACTGAGTGAATCCCTTCCCACACTCAGAGAGGTGAACAGTCTCTCCCTAGTGTGAACTCACTGGTGTATCAGCAGGTGGGATAACTGAGTGAATCACTTCCCACACTCAGAGAGGTGAACGGTCTCTCCCCAGTGTGAACTCGCTGGTGTATCAGTAGGTGGGATAACTGAGTGAATCCCTTCCCAGACTCAGAGAGGTGAACGGCCTCTCCCCAGTGTGAACTCACTGGTGTATCAGCAGGTGGGATAACTGAGTGAATCCCTTCCCACACTCAGAGAGGTGAACAGACTCTCCCCAGTGTGAACTCACTGGTGTATCAGCAGGTGGGATAACTGAGTGAATCACTTCCCACACTCAGAGAGGTGAACGGTCTCTCCCCAGTGTGACCTCGCTGGTGTATCAGTAGGTGGGATAACTGAGCGAATCACTTCCCACACTCAGAGAGGTGAACAGTCTCTCCCCTGTGTGAACTCACTGGTGTATCAGCAGGTGGGATAACTGAGTGAATCACTTCCCACACTCAGAGAGGTGAACGGTCTCTCCCCAGTGTGAACTCACTGGTGTATCAGCAGGTGGGATAACTGAGTGAATCACTTCCCACACTCAGAGAGGTGAACGGTCTCTCCCCAGTGTGAACTCACTGGTGTATCAGCAGGTGGGATAACTGAGTGAATCCCTCCCCACACTCGGAGAGATGAACAGCCTATCCCCAGTGTGAACACACTGGTGTATCAGCAGGTGGGATAACTGAGTGAATCCCTCCCTAAAATCAGAGAGGTGAACGGCCTCTCCCCAGTGTGAACTCGCTGGTGTATCAGCAGGTGGGATAACTGAGTGAATCACTTCCCACACTCAGAGAGGTGAACGGTCTCTCCCCAGTGTGAACTCGCTGGTGTATCAGTAGGTGGGATAACTGAGTGAATCCCTTCCCAGACTCAGAGAGATGAAGAGTCCCTCCCCAGTGTGATCTCACTGGTGTATTAGTCGGTGGGATAACTGAGTGAATCCCTTCCCACACTCAGAGAGGTGAACAGTCTCTCCCCAGTGTCAACTCGCTGGTGTGTCAGCAGGTGGGATAACTGAGTGAATCCCTTCCAACACTCAGAGAGGTGAACAGTATCTCCCCAGTGTGAACTCGCTGGTGTATCAGCAGGTGGGATAACTGAGTGAATCCCTCCCTACAATCAGAGAGGTGAACGGCCTCTCCCCACTGTGACCTCGCTGGTGTATCAGTAGGTGGGATAACTGAGTCAATACCTTCCCACACTCAGAGAGGTGAACGGTCTCTCCCCAGTGTGACCTCGCTGGTGTATCAGTAGGTGGGATAACTGAGTGAATCCCTTCCCACACTCAGAGAGGTGAACAGTCTCTCCCCAGTGTGAACTCACTGGTGTATCAGCAGGTGGGATAAATGAGTGAATCCCTCCCCACACTCAGAGAGGTGAACGGCCTCTCCCCAGTGTTAACTCACTGGTGTATCAGCAGGTGGGATAACTGAGTGAATCCCTTCCCACACTCAGAGCGGTGAACAGTCTCTCCCCAGTGTGAACTCACTGGTGTATCAGCAGGTGGGATAACTGAGTGAATCACTTCCCACACTCAGAGAGGTGAACGGTCTCTCCCCAGTGTGACCTCGCTGGTGTATCAGTAGGTGGGATAACTGAGTGAATCCCTTCCCACACTCAGAGAGGTGAACAGTCTCTCCCCAGTGTGAACTCACTGGTGTATCAGCAGGTGGGATAAATGAGTGAATCCCTCCCCACACTCGGAGAGATGAACAGCCTATCCCCAGTGTGAACACACTGGTGTATCAGCAGGTGGGATAACTGAGTCAATCCCTCCCTACAATCAGAGAGGTGAACGGCCTCTCCCCAGTGTGAACTCGCTGGTGTATCATCGGGTGGGATAACTGAGTGAATCCCTTCCCACACTCAGAGAGGTGAACGGTCTCTCCTCAGTGTGAACTCACTGCTGTATCAGCAGGTTGGATAACTGAGTGAATCCCTTCCCACACTCAGAGAGGTGAACAATATCTCCCCAGTGTGAATTCGCTGGTGTATCGGCAGGTGGGATAACTGAGTGAATCCCTTCCCACACTCAGAGAGCTGAACGGCCTCTCCCCACTGTGACCTCGCTGGTGTATCAGTAGGTGGGATAACTGAGTCAATACCTTCCCACACTCAGAGAGGTGAACGGCCTCTCCCCAGTGTGAACTCACTGGTGTATCAGTAGGTGAATAACTGAGTGAATCCCTTCCCACACTCAGAGAGGTGAACGGCCACTCCCCAGTGTGAAATCGCTAGTGTATCAGCAGGTGGGATAACTGAGTGAATCCCTTCCCACACTCAGAGAGTTGAACAGTCTCTCCCCAGTGTGAACTCGCTGGTGTATCAGTAGGTAGCATAACTGAGTGAATCACTTCCCACACTCAGAGAGGTAAAAGGTCTCTCCCCAGTGTGTACTCCCTGGTGTATCAGCAGTTGGGATAACTATGTGAATCACTTCCCACACTCAGAGATGTGAAGGGCCACTCCCCAGTGTGAACTCGCTGGTGTATCAGCAGGTGGGATAACTGAGTGAATCCCTCCCCACACTCAGAGAGATGAGCGGACTCTCCCCAGTGTGATCTCGCTGGTGTATCAGCAGGTGGGATAACTGAGTGAATCCCTTCCCACACTCAGAGAGGTGAACGGCCTCTCCCCAGTGTGAACTCGCTGGTGTATCATCGGGTGGGATAACTGAGTGAATCCCTTCCCACACACAGAGAGGTGAACAGTCTCTCCCATTTGTGAACTCGCTGGTATATCAGCAGGTGGGTAACTGAGTGAATCCCTACCCACACTCAGAGAGGTGAACGGTCTCTCCTCAGTGTGCACTCGCTGGTGTATCAGCAGGTGGGATAACTGAGTGCATCCCTTCCCACACTCAGAGAGGTGAACTGTCTCTCTACAGTGTGAACTCATTGGTGTATCTGTAGGTGGGATAAATGACTGAATCCCTTTCCACACTCAGAGAGGTGAACGGTCTCTCCCCAGTGTGAACTCACTGATGTATCAGCAGGTGGGATAACTGAGTGAATGCCTTCCCACACTCAGAGAGATGAAGAGTCCCTCCCCAGTGTGATCTCACTGGTGTATTAGTCGGTGGGATAACTGAGTGAATCCCTTCCCACACTCAGAGAGGTGAACAGTCTCTCCCCAGTGTCAACTCGCTGGTGTGTCAGCAGGTGGGATAACTGAGTTAATCCCTTCCAACACTCAGAGAGGTGAACGGCCTCTCCCCAGTGTTAACTCACTGGTGTATCAGCAGGTTGGATAACTGAGTGAATCCCTTCCCACACTCAGAGAGGTGAACAGTCTCTCCCCAGTGTGAACTCACTCGTGTATCAGCAGGTGGGATAACTGAGTGAATCACTTCCCACACTCGGAGAGATGAACAGCCTATCCCCAGTGTGAACACACTGGTGTATCAGCAGGTGGGATAACTGAGTGAATCCCTCCCTACAATCAGAGAGGTGAACGGCTCTCCCCAGTGTGAACTCGCTGGTGTATCATCGGGTGGGATAACTGAGTGAATCCCTTCCCACACTCAGTGAGGTGAACGGTCTCTCCCCAGTGTGAACTCACTGATGTATCAGCAGGTGGGATAACTGAGTGAATCCCTTCCCACACACAGAGAGATGAAGAGTCCCTCCCCAGTGTGATCTCACTGGTGTATCAGTGTATGGGCAACTGAGTGAATCCCTTCGCATTTTCAGAGAGGTGAACGGTCTCTCCCCAGTGTGAACTCACTGGTGTATCAGTAGGTGGGATAACTGAGTCAATCCCTTCCCACACTCAGAGAGGTGAACGGCCACTCCCCAGTGTGAACTCGCTAGTGTATCAGCAGGTGGGATAACTGAGTGAATCCCTTCCCACACTCAGAGAGTTGAACAGTCTCTCCCCAGTGTGAACTCGCTGCTGTATCAGTAGGTAGCATAACTGAATGAATCACTTCCCACACTCAGAGAGGTAAAAGGTCTCTCCCCAGTGTGTACTCCCTGGTGTATCAGCAGTTGGGATAACTATGTGAATCCCTTCCCACACTCAGTGAGAGAACAGCCTCTCCCCAGTGTGAACTCACTGGTGTATCAGTAGGTGGGATAACTGAGTGAATCCCTTCCCTCACTCAGAGAGTTGAACAGTCTCTCCCCAGTGTGAACTCACTGGTGTATCAGTAGGTGGGATATCTGAGTGAATGCCTCCCCACACTCAGAGAGTTGAACGGTCTCTCCCCAGTGTGAACTCACTGGTGTATCAGGAGGTGGGATAACTGAGTAAATCCCTTCCCACACTCAGAGAGGTGAACGGTCTCTCCCCAGTGTGAACTCGTTGGTGTATCAGCAGGTGGGATAATTGAGTGAATCCCTTCCCACACTCAGAGAGGTGAACGGTCTCTCCCCAGTGTGAACTCTCTGGTGTGTCAGCAGGTGGGATAACTGAGTGAATCACTTCCCACACTCAGAGAGGTGAACGGTCTCTCCCCAGTGTGAACTCGCTGGTGTATCAGTAGGTGGGATAACTGAGTGAATCCCTTCCCAGACTCAGAGAGATGAAGAGTCCCTCCCCAGTGTGATCTCACTGGTGTATTAGTCGGTGGGATAACTGAGTGAATCCCTTCCCACACTCAGAGAGGTGAACAGTCTCTCCCCAGTGTCAACTCGCTGGTGTGTCAGCAGGTGGGATAACTGAGTGAATCCCTTCCCACACTCAGAGAGGTGAACGGTCTCTCCCCAGTGTGACCTCGCTGGTGTATCAGTAGGTGGGATAACTGAGTGAATCCCTTCCCACACTCAGAGAGGTGAACAGTCTCTCCCCAGTGTGAACTCACTGGTGTATCAGCAGGTGGGATAACTGAGTGAATCCCTCCCCACACTCGGAGAGGTGAACGGCCTCTCCCCAGTGTGAACTCGCTGGTGTATCATCGGGTGGGATAACTGAGTGAATCCCTTCCCACACTCAGAGAGGTGAACGGTCTCTCCTCAGTGTGAACTCACTGCTGTATCAGCAGGTTGGATAACTGAGTGAATCCCTTCCCACACTCAGAGAGGTGAACAGTATCTCCCCAGTGTGAACTCGCTGGTGTATCGGCAGGTGGGATAACTGAGTGAATCCCTTCCCACACTCAGAGAGCTGAACGGCCTCTCCCCACTGTGACCTCGCTGGTGTATCAGTAGGTGGGATAACTGAGTCAATACCTTCCCACACTCAGAGAGGTGAACGGCCTCTCCCCAGTGTGAACTCACTGGTGTATCAGTAGGTGGATAACTGAGTGAATCCCTTCCCACACTCAGAGAGGTGAACGGCCACTCCCCAGTGTGAAATCGCTAGTGTATCAGCAGGTGGGATAACTGAGTGAATCCCTTCCCACACTCAGAGAGTTGAACAGTCTCTCCCCAGTGTGAACTCGCTTGTGTATCAGTAGGTAGCATAACTGAGTGAATCACTTCCCACACTCAGAGAGGTGAACGGCCTCTCCCCAGTGTTAACTCACTGGTGTATCAGCAGGTGGGATAACTGAGTGAATCCCTTCCCACACTCAGAGCGGTGAACAGTCTCTCCCCAGTGTGAACTCACTGGTGTATCAGCAGGTGGGATAACTGAGTGAATCACTTCCCACACTCAGAGAGGTGAACGGTCTCTCCCCAGTGTGACCTCGCTGGTGTATCAGTAGGTGGGATAATTGAGTGAATCCCTTCCCACACTCAGAGAGGTGAACAGTCTCTCCCCAGTGTGAACTCACTGGTGTATCAGCAGGTGGGATAAATGAGTGAATCCCTCCCCACACTCGGAGAGATGAACAGCCTATCCCCAGTGTGAACACACTGGTGTATCAGCAGGTGGGATAACTGAGTCAATCCCTCCCTACAATCAGAGAGGTGAACGGCCTCTCCCCAGTGTGAACTCGCTGGTGTATCATCGGGTGGGATAACTGAGTGAATCCCTTCCCACACTCAGAGAGGTGAACGGTCTCTCCTCAGTGTGAACTCACTGCTGTATCAGCAGGTTGGATAACTGAGTGAATCCCTTCCCACACTCAGAGAGGTGAACAATATCTCCCCAGTATGAACTCGCTGGTGTATCGGCAGGTGGGATAACTGAGTGAATCCCTTCCCACACTCAGAGAGCTGAACGGCCTCTCCCCACTGTGACCTCGCTGGTGTATCAGTAGGTGGGATAACTGAGTCAATACCTTCCCACACTCAGAGAGGTGAACGGCCTCTCCCCAGTGTGAACTCACTGGTGTATCAGTAGGTGGATAACTGAGTGAATCCCTTCCCACACTCAGAGAGGTGAACGGCCACTCCCCAGTGTGAAATCGCTAGTGTATCAGCAGGTGGGATAACTGAGTGAATCCCTTCCCACACTCAGAGAGTTGAACAGTCTCTCCCCAGTGTGAACTCGCTGGTGTATCAGTAGGTAGCATAACTGAGTGAATCACTTCCCACACTCAGAGAGGTAAAAGGTCTCTCCCCAGTGTGTACTCCCTGGTGTATCAGCAGTTGGGATAACTATGTGAATCACTTCCCACACTCAGAGATGTGAAGGGCCACTCCCCAGTGTGAACTCGCTGGTGTATCAGCAGGTGGGATAACTGAGTGAATCCCTCCCCACACTCAGAGAGATGAGCGGACTCTCCCCAGTGTGATCTCGCTGGTGTATCAGCAGGTGGGATAACTGAGTGAATCCCTTCCCACACTCAGAGAGGTGAACGGCCTCTCCCCAGTGTGAACTCGCTGGTGTATCATCGGGTGGGATAACTGAGTGAATCCCTTCCCACACACAGAGAGGTGAACAGTCTCTCCCATTTGTGAACTCGCTGGTATATCAGCAGGTGGGTAACTGAGTGAATCCCTACCCACACTCAGAGAGGTGAACGGTCTCTCCTCAGTGTGCACTCGCTGGTGTATCAGCAGGTGGGATAACTGAGTGCATCCCTTCCCACACTCAGAGAGGTGAACTGTCTCTCTACAGTGTGAACTCATTGGTGTATCTGTAGGTGGGATAAATGACTGAATCCCTTTCCACACTCAGAGAGGTGAACGGTCTCTCCCCAGTGTGAACTCACTGATGTATCAGCAGGTGGGATAACTGAGTGAATCCCTTCCCACACTCAGAGAGATGAAGAGTCCCTCCCCAGTGTGATCTCACTGGTGTATTAGTCGGTGGGATAACTGAGTGAATCCCTTCCCACACTCAGAGAGGTGAACAGTCTCTCCCCAGTGTCAACTCGCTGGTGTGTCAGCAGGTGGGATAACTGAGTTAATCCCTTCCAACACTCAGAGAGGTGAACGGCCTCTCCCCAGTGTTAACTCACTGGTGTATCAGCAGGTTGGATAACTGAGTGAATCCCTTCCCACACTCAGAGAGGTGAACAGTCTCTCCCCAGTGTGAACTCACTCGTGTATCAGCAGGTGGGATAACTGAGTGAATCACTTCCCACACTCGGAGAGATGAACAGCCTATCCCCAGTGTGAACACACTGGTGTATCAGCAGGTGGGATAACTGAGTGAATCCCTCCCTACAATCAGAGAGGTGAACGGCTCTCCCCAGTGTGAACTCGCTGGTGTATCATCGGGTGGGATAACTGAGTGAATCCCTTCCCACACTCAGTGAGGTGAACGGTCTCTCCCCAGTGTGAACTCACTGATGTATCAGCAGGTGGGATAACTGAGTGAATCCCTTCCCACACACAGAGAGATGAAGAGTCCCTCCCCAGTGTGATCTCACTGGTGTATCAGTGTATGGGCAACTGAGTGAATCCCTTCCCATTTTCAGAGAGGTGAACGGTCTCTCCCCAGTGTGAACTCACTGGTGTATCAGTAGGTGGGATAACTGAGTCAATCCCTTCCCACACTCAGAGAGGTGAACGGCCACTCCCCAGTGTGAACTCGCTAGTGTATCAGCAGGTGGGATAACTGAGTGAATCCCTTCCCACACTCAGAGAGTTGAACAGTCTCTCCCCAGTGTGAACTCGCTGCTGTATCAGTAGGTAGCATAACTGAGTGAATCACTTCCCACACTCAGAGAGGTAAAAGGTCTCTCCCCAGTGTGTACTCCCTGGTGTATCAGCAGTTGGGATAACTATGTGAATCCCTTCCCACACTCAGTGAGAGAACAGCCTCTCCCCAGTGTGAACTCACTGGTGTATCAGTAGGTGGGATAACTGAGTGAATCCCTTCCCTCACTCAGAGAGTTGAACAGTCTCTCCCCAGTGTGAACTCACTGGTGTATCAGTAGGTGGGATATCTGAGTGAATGCCTCCCCACACTCAGAGAGTTGAACGGTCTCTCCCCAGTGTGAACTCACTGGTGTATCAGGAGGTGGGATAACTGAGTAAATCCCTTCCCACACTCAGAGAGGTGAACGGTCTCTCCCCAGTGTGAACTCGTTGGTGTATCAGCAGGTGGGATAATTGAGTGAATCCCTTCCCACACTCAGAGAGGTGAACGGTCTCTCCCCAGTGTGAACTCTCTGGTGTGTCAGCAGGTGGGAAAACTGAGTGAATCACTTCCCACACTCAGAGAGGTGAACGGTCTCTCCCCAGTGTGAACTCGCTGGTGTATCAGTAGGTGGGATAACTGAGTGAATCCCTTCCCAGACTCAGAGAGATGAAGAGTCCCTCCCCAGTGTGATCTCACTGGTGTATTAGTCGGTGGGATAACTGAGTGAATCCCTTCCCACACTCAGAGAGGTGAACAGTCTCTCCCCAGTGTCAACTCGCTGGTGTGTCAGCAGGTGGGATAACTGAGTGAATCCCTTCCCACACTCAGAGAGGTGAACGGTCTCTCCCCAGTGTGACCTCGCTGGTGTATCAGTAGGTGGGATAACTGAGTGAATCCCTTCCCACACTCAGAGAGGTGAACAGTCTCTCCCCAGTGTGAACTCACTGGTGTATCAGCAGGTGGGATAACTGAGTGAATCCCTCCCCACACTCGGAGAGATGAACAGCCTATCCCCAGTGTGAACACACTGGTGTATCAGCAGGTGGGATAACTGAGTGAATCCCTCCCTACAATCAGAGAGGTGAACGGCTCTCCCCAGTGTGAACTCACTGGTGTATCAGCAGGTGGGATAACTGAGTGAATCCCTTCCCACACTCAGTGAGGTGAACGGTCTCTCCCCAGTGTGAACTCACTGATGTATCAGCAGGTGGGATAACTGAGTGAATCCCTTCCCACACACCGAGAGATGAAGAGTCCCTCCCCAGTGTGATCTCACTGGTGTATCAGTGTATGGGCAACTGAGTGAATCCCTTCCCATTTTCAGAGAGGTGAACGGTCTCTCCCCGGTGTGAACTCACTGGTGTATCAGTAGGTGGGATAACTGAGTCAATCCCTTCCCACACTCAGAGAGGTGAACGGCCACTCCCCAGTGTGAACTCGCTAGTGTATCAGCAGGTGGGATAACTGAGTGAATCCCTTCCCACACTCAGAGAGTTGAACAGTCTCTCCCCAGTGTGAACTCGCTGCTGTATCAGTAGGTAGCATAACTGAGTGAATCACTTCCCACACTCAGAGAGGTAAAAGGTCTCTCCCCAGTGTGTACTCCCTGGTGTATCAGCAGTTGGGATAACTATGTGAATCCCTTCCCACACTCAGTGAGAGAACAGCCTCTCCCCAGTGTGAACTCACTGGTGTATCAGTAGGTGGGATAACTGAGTGAATCCCTTCCCTCACTCAGAGAGTTGAACAGTCTCTCCCCAGTGTGAACTCACTGGTGTATCAGTAGGTGGGATATCTGAGTGAATGCCTCCCCACACTCAGAGAGTTGAACGGTCTCTCCCCAGTGTGAACTCACTGGTGTATCAGGAGGTGGGATAACTGAGTAAATCCCTTCCCACACTCAGAGAGGTGAACGGTCTCTCCCCAGTGTGAACTCGTTGGTGTATCAGCAGGGGGGATAATTGAGTGAATCCCTTCCCACACTCAGAGAGGTGAACGGTCTCTCCCCAGTGTGAACTCTCTGGTGTGTCAGCAGGTGGGATAACTGAGTGAATCACTTCCCACACTCAGAGAGGTGAACGGTCTCTCCCCAGTGTGAACTCGCTGGTGTATCAGTAGGTGGGATAACTGAGTGAATCCCTTCCCAGACTCAGAGAGATGAAGAGTCCCTCCCCAGTGTGATCTCACTGGTGTATTAGTCGGTGGGATAACTGAGTGAATCCCTTCCCACACTCAGAGAGGTGAACAGTCTCTCCCCAGTGTCAACTCGCTGGTGTGTCAGCAGGTGGGATAACTGAGTGAATCCCTTCCCACACTCAGAGAGGTGAACGGTCTCTCCCCAGTGTGACCTCGCTGGTGTATCAGTAGGTGGGATAACTGAGTGAATCCCTTCCCACACTCAGAGAGGTGAACAGTCTCTCCCCAGTGTGAACTCACTGGTGTATCAGCAGGTGGGATAACTGAGTGAATCCCTCCCCACACTCGGAGAGATGAACAGCCTATCCCCAGTGTGAACACACTGGTGTATCAGCAGGTGGGATAACTGAGTGAATCCCTCCCTACAATCAGAGAGGTGAACGGCCTCTCCCCAGTGTTAACTCACTGGTGTATCAGCAGGTGGGATAACTGAGTGAATCCCTTCCCACACTCAGAGAGGTGAACAGTCTCTCCCCAGTGTGAACTCACTGGTGTATCAGCAGGTGGGATAACTGAGTGAATCACTTTCCACACTCAGAGAGGTGAACGGTCTCTCCCCCGTGTGACCTCGCTGGTGTATCAGTAGGTGGGATAACTGAGTGAATGCCTTCCAACACTCAGAGAGGTGAACGGTCTCTCCCCAGTGTGAACTCGCTGGTGTATCAGCAGGTGGGATAACTGAGTGAATGCCTTCCAACACTCAGAGAGGTGAACGGTCTCTCCCCAGTGTGAACTCGCTGGTGTATCATCGGGTGGGATAACTGAGTGAATCCCTTCCCACACTCAGTGAGGTGAACGGACTCTCCCCAGTGTGAACTCACTGATGTATCAGCAGGTGGGATAACTGAGTGAATCCCTTCCCACACACAGAGAGATGAAGAGTTCCTCCCCAGTGTGATCTCACTGGTGTATCAGTATATGGGCAACTGAGTGAATCCCTTCCCACACTCAGAGAGGTGAACGGTCTCTCCTCAGTGTGAACTCACTGCTGTATCAGCAGGTTGGATAACTGAGTGAATCCCTTCCCACACTCAGAGAGGTGAACAGTATCTCCCCAGTGTGAACTCGCTGGTATATCGGCAGCTGGGATAACTGAGTGAATCCCTTCCCACACTCAGAGAGGTGAACGGCCTCTCCCCACTGTGACCTCGCTGGTGTATCAGTAGGTGGGATAACTGAGTCAATACCTTCCGACACTCAGAGAGGTGAACGGCCTCTCCCCAGTGTGAACTCACTGGTGTATCAGTAGGTGGATAACTGAGTGAATCCCTTCCCACACTCAGAGAGGTGAACGGCCACTCCCCAGTGTGAACTCGCTAGTGTATCAGCAGGTGGGGTAACTGAGCGAATCCCTTCCCACACTCAGAGAGTTGAACAGTCTCTCCCCAGTGTGAACTCGCTGGTGTATCAGTAGGTAGCATAACTGAGTGAATCACTTCCCACACTCAGAGAGGTAAAAGGTCTCTCCCCAGTGTGTACTCCCTGGTGTATCAGCAGGTGGGATAACTGAGTGCATCCCTTCCCACACTCAGAGAGGTGAACGGACTCTCCTCAGTGTGAACTCACTGCTGTATCAGCAGGTTGGATAACTGAGTGAATCCCTTCCCACACTCAGAGAGGTGATCAGTATCTCCCCAGTGTGAACTCGCTGGTGTATCGGCAGGTGGGATAACTGAGTGAATCCCTTCCCACACTCAGAGAGGTGAACGGCCTCTCCCCACTGTGACCTCGCTGGTGTATCAGTAGGTGGGATAACTGAGTCAATCCCTTCCCACACTCAGAGAGGTGAACGGCCTCTCCCCAGTGTGAACTCACTGGTGTATCAGCAGTTGGGATAACTATGTGAATCCCTTCCCACACTCAGTGAGGTGAACAGCCTCTCCCCAGTGTGAACTCACTGGTGTATCAGTAGGTGGGATAACTGAGTGAATCCATTCCCTCACTCAGAGAATTGAACAGTCTCTCCCCAGTGTGAACTCGCTGGTGTATCAGCAGGTGGGATAACTGAGTGAATCCCGTCCCACACTCAGAGAGGTGAACGGTGTCTCCCCAGTGTGAACTCGCTGGTGTATCAGCAGGTGGGATAACTGAGTGAATCCCTTCCCACACTCAGAGAGGTGAACGGCCTATTCCCAGTGTGAACTCACTTGTGTATCAGCAGGTAGGATAACTCAGTAAATGCCTTCCCACACTCAGAGAGGTGAACGGTCTCTCCCCAGTGTGAACTCGTTGGTTTATCAGCAGGTGGGATAATTGAGTGAATCCCTTCCCACACTCAGAGAGGTAAAATTACTCTCCCCAGTGTGTACTCACTGATGTATCAGAAGTTGGGATAACTATATGAATCCCTTCCCACACTCAGTGAGGTGAACAGCCTCTCCCCAGTGTGAACTCACTGGTGTATCAGTAGGTGGGATAACTGAGTGAATCCATTCCTACACTCAGAGAGGTGAACGGTCTCTCCTCAGTGTGAACTCACTGGTGTATTAGCAGGTGGGATAACTGAGTGAATCCCTTCCCACACTCAGACAGGTGAACGGCCTCTCCACAATCTGAACTCGCTGGTGTATCAGCAGGTGGGATAACTGAGTGAATCCCTTCCAACACTCAGAGAGGTGAACGGCCTCTCCCCAGTGTGAACTCACTGGTGTATCAGTAGGTGGGATAACTGAGTGAATCCCTTCCCACACTCAGAGAGTTGAACGGTCTCTCCCCAGTGTGAACTCACTGGTGTATCAGCAGGTGGGATAAATGAGTGAATCACTTTCCACACTCAGAGAGGTGAACAGTCTCTCCCCAGTGTGAACTCGCTGGTGTATCAGCAGGTGGGATAACTGAGTGAATCACTTCCCACACTCAGAGAGGTGAAGGACCTCTCCCCAGTGTGAACACGCTGTTGTATCAGCAGGTGGGATAACTGAGTGAATCCCTTCCCACACTCAGAGAGTTGAACTGTCTCTCCCCAGTGTGAACTCACACTTGTATAAGCAGGTTGGAAAACTGAGTGAAACCCTTCCCACACTCAGAGAGTTGAACGGCCTCTCCCCAGTGTGACCTCGCTGGTGGATCAGCAGGTAGGATAAATGAGTGAATCCATTCCCACACTCAGAGAGGTGAACGGTCTCTCCTCAGTGTGAACTCACTGGTGTATTAGCAGGTGGGATAACTGAGTGAATCCCTTCCCACACTCAGACAGGTGAACGGCCTCTCCCCAGTGTGAACTCACTGGTGTATCAGCAGGTGGGATAACTGAGTGAATCCCTTCCCACACTCAGAGAGGTGAACAGTCTCTCCCTAGTGTGAACTCACTGGTGTATCAGCAGGTGGGATAACTGAGTGAATCACTTCCCACACTCAGAGAGGTGAACGGTCTCTCCCCAGTGTGAACTCGCTGGTGTATCAGTAGGTGGGATAACTGAGTGAATCCCTTCCCAGACTCAGTGAGGTGAACGGCCTCTCCCCAGTGTGAACTCACTGGTGTATCAGCAGGTGGGATAACTGAGTGAATCCCTTCCCACACTCAGAGAGGTGAACAGACTCTCCCCAGTGTGAACTCACTGGTGTATCAGCAGGTGGGATAACTGAGTGAATCACTTCCCACACTCAGAGAGGTGAACGGTCTCTCCCCAGTGTGACCTCGCTGGTGTATCAGTAGGTGGGATAACTGAGTGAATCCCTTCCCACACTCAGAGAGGTGAACAGTCTCTCCCCTGTGTGAACTCACTGGTGTATCAGCAGGTGGGATAACTGAGTGAATCACTTCCCACACTCAGAGAGGTGAACGGTCTCTCCCCAGTGTGAACTCACTGGTGTATCAGCAGGTGGGATAACTGAGTGAATCACTTCCCACACTCAGAGAGGTGAACGGTCTCTCCCCAGTGTGAACTCACTGGTGTATCAGCAGGTGGGATAACTGAGTGAATCCCTCCCCACACTCGGAGAGATGAACAGCCTATCCCCAGTGTGAACACACTGGTGTATCAGCAGGTGGGATAACTGAGTGAATCCCTCCCTAAAATCAGAGAGGTGAACGGCCTCTCCCCAGTGTGAACTCGCTGGTGTATCAGCAGGTGGGATAACTGAGTGAATCACTTCCCACACTCAGAGAGGTGAACGGTCTCTCCCCAGTGTGAACTCGCTGGTGTATCAGTAGGTGGGATAACTGAGTGAATCCCTTCCCAGACTCAGAGAGATGAAGAGTCCCTCCCCAGTGTGATCTCACTGGTGTATTAGTCGGTGGGATAACTGAGTGAATCCCTTCCCACACTCAGAGAGGTGAACAGTCTCTCCCCAGTGTCAACTCGCTGGTGTGTCAGCAGGTGGGATAACTGAGTGAATCCCTTCCAACACTCAGAGAGGTGAACGGCCTCTCCCCAGTGTGAACTCACTGGTGTATCAGCAGGTCGGATAACTGAGTGAATCCCTCCCCACACTCGGAGAGATGAACAGCCTATCCCCAGTGTGAACACACTGGTGTATCAGCAGGTGGGATAACTGAGTGAATCCCTCCCTACAATCAGAGAGGTGAACGGCCTCTCCCCAGTGTGAACTCGCTGGTGTATCATCGGGTGGGATAACTGAGTGAATCCCTTCCCACACTCAGAGAGGTGAACGGTCTCTCCTCAGTGTGAACTCACTGCTGTATCAGCAGGTTGGATAACTGAGTGAATCCCTTCCCACACTCAGAGAGGTGAACAGTATCTCCCCAGTGTGAACTCGCTGGTGTATCGGCAGGTGGGATAACTGAGTGAATCCCTTCCCACACTCAGAGAGCTGAACGGCCTCTCCCCACTGTGACCTCGCTGGTGTATCAGTAGGTGGGATAACTGAGTCAATACCTTCCCACACTCAGAGAGGTGAACGGCCTCTCCCCAGTGTGAACTCACTGGTGTATCAGTAGGTGGATAACTGAGTGAATCCCTTCCCACACTCAGAGAGGTGAACGGCCACTCCCCAGTGTGAAATCGCTAGTGTATCAGCAGGTGGGATAACTGAGTGAATCCCTTCCCACACTCAGAGAGTTGAACAGTCTCCCCCCAGTGTGAACTCGCTTGTGTATCAGTAGGTAGCATAACTGAGTGAATCACTTCCCACACTCAGAGAGGTGAACGGCCTCTCCCCAGTGTTAACTCACTGGTGTATCAGCAGGTGGGATAACTGAGTGAATCCCTTCCCACACTCAGAGCGGTGAACAGTCTCTCCCCAGTGTGAACTCACTGGTGTATCAGCAGGTGGGATAACTGAGTGAATCACTTCCCACACTCAGAGAGGTGAACGGTCTCTCCCCAGTGTGACCTCGCTGGTGTATCAGTAGGTGGGATAACTGTGTGAATCCCTTCCCACACTCAGAGAGGTGAACAATCTCTCCCCAGTGTGAACTCACTGGTGTATCAGCAGGTGGGATAAATGAGTGAATCCCTCCCCACACTCGGAGAGATGAACAGCCTATCCCCAGTGTGAACACACTGGTGTATCAGCAGGTGGGATAACTGAGTGAATCCCTCCCTACAATCAGAGAGGTGAACAGCCTCTCCCCAGTGTGAACTCGCTGGTGTATCATCGGGTGGGATAACTGAGTGAATCCCTTCCCACACTCAGAGAGGTGAACGGTCTCTCCTCAGTGTGAACTCACTGCTGTATCAGCAGGTTGGATAACTGAGTGAATCCCTTCCCACACTCAGAGAGGTGAACAATATCTCCCCAGTATGAACTCGCTGGTGTATCGGCAGGTGGGATAACTGAGTGAATCCCTTCCCACACTCAGAGAGCTGAACGGCCTCTCCCCACTGTGACCTCGCTGGTGTATCAGTAGGTGGGATAACTGAGTCAATACCTTCCCACACTCAGAGAGGTGAACGGCCTCTCCCCAGTGTGAACTCACTGGTGTATCAGTAGGTGGATAACTGAGTGAATCCCTTCCCACACTCAGAGAGGTGAACGGCCACTCCCCAGTGTGAAATCGCTAGTGTATCAGCAGGTGGGATAACTGAGTGAATCCCTTCCCACACTCAGAGAGTTGAACAGTCTCTCCCCAGTGTGAACTCGCTGGTGTATCAGTAGGTAGCATAACTGAGTGAATCACTTCCCACACTCAGAGAGGTAAAAGGTCTCTCCCCAGTGTGTACTCCCTGGTGTATCAGCAGTTGGGATAACTATGTGAATCACTTCCCACACTCAGAGATGTGAAGGGCCACTCCCCAGTGTGAACTCGCTGGTGTATCAGCAGGTGGGATAACTGAGTGAATCCCTCCCCACACTCAGAGAGATGAGCGGACTCTCCCCAGTGTGATCTCGCTGGTGTATCAGCAGGTGGGATAACTGAGTGAATCCCTTCCCACACTCAGAGAGGTGAACGGCCTCTCCCCAGTGTGAACTCGCTGGTGTATCATCGGGTGGGATAACTGAGTGAATCCCTTCCCACACACAGAGAGGTGAACAGTCTCTCCCATTTGTGAACTCGCTGGTATATCAGCAGGTGGGTAACTGAGTGAATCCCTACCCACACTCAGAGAGGTGAACGGTCTCTCCTCAGTGTGCACTCGCTGGTGTATCAGCAGGTGGGATAACTGAGTGCATCCCTTCCCACACTCAGAGAGGTGAACTGTCTCTCTACAGTGTGAACTCATTGGTGTATCTGTAGGTGGGATAAATGACTGAATCCCTTTCCACACTCAGAGAGGTGAACGGTCTCTCCCCAGTGTGAACTCACTGATGTATCAGCAGGTGGGATAACTGAGTGAATTCCTTCCCACACTCAGAGAGATGAAGAGTCCCTCCCCAGTGTGATCTCACTGGTGTATTAGTCGGTGGGATAACTGAGTGAATCCCTTCCCACACTCAGAGAGGTGAACAGTCTCTCCCCAGTGTCAACTCGCTGGTGTGTCAGCAGGTGGGATAACTGAGTTAATCCCTTCCAACACTCAGAGAGGTGAACGGCCTCTCCCCAGTGTTAACTCACTGGTGTATCAGCAGGTTGGATAACTGAGTGAATCCCTTCCCACACTCAGAGAGGTGAACAGTCTCTCCCCAGTGTGAACTCACTCGTGTATCAGCAGGTGGGATAACTGAGTGAATCACTTCCCACACTCAGAGAGGTGAACGGTCTCTCCCCAGTGTGACCTCGCTGGTGTATCAGCAGGTGGGATAACTGAGTGAATCCCTCCCCACACTCGGAGAGATGAACAGCCTATCCCCAGTGTGAACACACTGGTGTATCAGCAGGTGGGATAACTGAGTGAATCCCTCCCTACAATCAGAGAGGTGAACGGCTCTCCCCAGTGTGAACTCGCTGGTGTATCTTCGGGTGGGATAACTGAGTGAATCCCTTCCCACACTCAGTGAGGTGAACGGTCTCTCCCCAGTGTGAACTCACTGATGTATCAGCAGGTGGGATAACTGAGTGAATCCCTTCCCACACACAGAGAGATGAAGAGTCCCTCCCCAGTGTGATCTCACTGGTGTATCAGTGTATGGGCAACTGAGTGAATCCCTTCCCATTTTCAGAGAGGTGAACGGTCTCTCCCCAGTGTGAACTCACTGGTGTATCAGTAGGTGGGATAACTGAGTGAATCCCTTCCCACACTCAGAGAGGTGAACGGACTCTCCTCAGTGTGAACTCACTGCTGTATCAGCAGGTTGGATAACTGAGTGAATCCCTTCCCACACTCAGAGAGGTGAACAGTATCTCCCCAGTGTGAACTCGCTGGTGTATCGGCAGGTGGGATAACTGAGTGAATCCCTTCCCACACTCAGAGAGGTGAACGGCCTCTCCCCACTGTGACCTCGCTGGTGTATCAGTAGGTGGGATAACTGAGTCAATCCCTTCCCACACTCAGAGAGGTGAACGGCCACTCCCCAGTGTGAACTCGCTAGTGTATCAGCAGGTGGGATAACTGAGTGAATCCCTTCCCACACTCAGAGAGTTGAACAGTCTCTCCCCAGTGTGAACTCGCTGCTGTATCAGTAGGTAGCATAACTGAGTGAATCACTTCCCACACTCAGAGAGGTAAAAGGTCTCTCCCCAGTGTGTACTCCCTGGTGTATCAGCAGTTGGGATAACTATGTGAATCCCTTCCCACACTCAGTGAGAGAACAGCCTCTCCCCAGTGTGAACTCACTGGTGTATCAGTAGGTGGGATAACTGAGTGAATCCCTTCCCTCACTCAGAGAGTTGAACAGTCTCTCCCCAGTGTGAACTCACTGGTGTATCAGTAGGTGGGATATCTGAGTGAATGCCTCCCCACACTCAGAGAGTTGAACGGTCTCTCCCCAGTGTGAACTCACTGGTGTATCAGGAGGTGGGATAACTGAGTAAATCCCTTCCCACACTCAGAGAGGTGAACGGTCTCTCCCCAGTGTGAACTCGTTGGTGTATCAGCAGGTGGGATAATTGAGTGAATCCCTTCCCACACTCAGAGAGGTGAACGGTCTCTCCCCAGTGTGAACTCTCTGGTGTGTCAGCAGGTGGGAAAACTGAGTGAATCACTTCCCACACTCAGAGAGGTGAACGGTCTCTCCCCAGTGTGAACTCGCTGGTGTATCAGTAGGTGGGATAACTGAGTGAATCCCTTCCCAGACTCAGAGAGATGAAGAGTCCCTCCCCAGTGTGATCTCACTGGTGTATTAGTCGGTGGGATAACTGAGTGAATCCCTTCCCACACTCAGAGAGGTGAACAGTCTCTCCCCAGTGTCAACTCGCTGGTGTGTCAGCAGGTGGGATAACTGAGTGAATCCCTTCCCACACTCAGAGAGGTGAACGGTCTCTCCCCAGTGTGACCTCGCTGGTGTATCAGTAGGTGGGATAACTGAGTGAATCCCTTCCCACACTCAGAGAGGTGAACAGTCTCTCCCCAGTGTGAACTCACTGGTGTATCAGCAGGTGGGATAACTGAGTGAATCCCTCCCCACACTCGGAGAGATGAACAGCCTATCCCCAGTGTGAACACACTGGTGTATCAGCAGGTGGGATAACTGAGTGAATCCCTCCCTACAATCAGAGAGGTGAACGGCCTCTCCCCAGTGTGAACTCGCTGGTCTATCATCGGGTGGGATAACTGAGTGAATCCCTTCCCACACTCAGTGAGGTGAACGGACTCTCCCCAGTGTGAACTCACTGATGTATCAGCAGGTGGGATAACTGAGTGAATCCCTTCCCACACACAGAGAGATGAAGAGTTCCTCCCCAGTGTGATCTCACTGGTGTATCAGTATATGGGCAACTGAGTGAATCCCTTCCCACACTCAGAGAGGTGAACGGTCTCTCCTCAGTGTGAACTCACTGCTGTATCAGCAGGTTGGATAACTGAGTGAATCCCTTCCCACACTCAGAGAGGTGAACAGTATCTCCCCAGTGTGAACTCGCTGGTATATCGGCAGCTGGGATAACTGAGTGAATCCCTTCCCACACTCAGAGAGGTGAACGGCCTCTCCCCACTGTGACCTCGCTGGTGTATCAGTAGGTGGGATAACTGAGTCAATACCTTCCGACACTCAGAGAGGTGAACGGCCTCTCCCCAGTGTGAACTCACTGGTGTATCAGTAGGTGGATAACTGAGTGAATCCCTTCCCACACTCAGAGAGGTGAACGGCCACTCCCCAGTGTGAACTCGCTAGTGTTTCAGCAGGTGGGGTAACTGAGCGAATCCCTTCCCACACTCAGAGAGTTGAACAGTCTCTCCCCAGTGTGAACTCGCTGGTGTATCAGTAGGTAGCATAACTGAGTGAATCACTTCCCTCACTCAGAGAGGTAAAAGGTCTCTCCCCAGTGTGTACACCCTGGTGTATCAGCAGGTGGGATAACTGAGTGCATCCCTTCCCACACTCAGAGAGATGAAGAGTCCCTCCCCAGTGTGATCTCACTGGTGTATTAGTCGGTGGGATAAATGACTGAATCCTTTCCCACACTCAGAGAGGTGAACAGTCTCTCCCCAGTGTCAACTCGCTGGTGTGTCAGCAGGTGGGATAACTGAGTTTATCCCTTCCAACACTCAGAGAGGTGAACGGCCTCTCCCCAGTGTTAACTCACTGGTGTATCAGCAGGTGGGATAACTGAGTGAATCCCTTCCCACACTCAGAGAGGTGAACAGTCTCTCCCCAGTGTGAACTCACTGGTGTATCAGCAGGTGGGATAACTGAGTGAATCACTTCCCACACTCAGAGAGGTGAACGGTCTCTCCCCAGTGTGACCTCGCTGGTGTATCAGTAGGTGGGATAACTGAGTGAATCCCTTCCCACACTCAGAGAGGTGAACAGTCTCTCCCCAGTGTGAACTCACTGGTGTATCAGCAGGTGGGATAACTGAGTGAATCCCTCCCCACACTCGGAGAGATGAACAGCCTATCCCCAGTGTGAACACACTGGTGTATCAGCAGGTGGGATAACTGAGTGAATCCCTCCCTACAATCAGAGAGGTGAACTGCCTCTCCCCAGTGTGAACTCGCTGGTGTATCATCGGGTGGGATAACTGAGTGAATCCCTTCCCACACTCAGTGAGGTGAACGGTCTCTCCCCAGTGTGAACTCACTGATGTATCAGCAGGTGGGATAACTGAGTGAATCCCTTCCCACACACAGAGAGATGAAGAGTCCCTCCCCAGTGTGATCTCACTGGTGTGTCAGTATATGGGCAACTGAGTGAATCACTTCCCACACTCAGAGAGGTGAACGGACTCTCCTCAGTGTGAACTCACTGCTGTATCAGCAGGTTAGATAACTGAGTGAATCCCTTCCCACACTCAGAGAGGTGAACAGTATCTCCCCAGTGTGAACTCGCTGGTGTATCGGCAGGTGGGATAACTGAGTGAATCCCTTCCCACACTCAGAGAGGTGAACGGCCTCTCCCCACTGTGACCCCGCTGGTGTATCAGTAGGTGGGATAACTGAGTCAATCCCTTCCCACACTCAGAGAGGTGAACGGCCTCTCCCCAGTGTGAACTCACTGGTGTATCAGTAGGTGGATAACTGAGTGAATCCCTTCCCACACTCAGAGAGGTGAACGGCCACTCCCCAGTGTGAACTCGCTAGTGTATCAGCAGGTGGGATAACTGAGTGAATCCCTTCCCACACTCAGAGAGTTGAACAGTCTCTCCCCAGTGTGAAATCGCTGGTGTATCAGTAGCTGGCATAACTGAGTGAATCACTTCCCACACTCAGAGAGGTAAAAGGTCTCTCCCCAGTGTGTACTCCCTGGTGTATCAGCAGTTGGGATAATTATGTGAATCCCTTCCCACACTCAGTGAGAGAACAGCCTCTCCCCAGTGTGAACTCACTGGTGTATCAGTAGGTGGGATAACTGAGTGAATCCCTTCCCTCACTCAGAGAGTTGAACAGTCTCTCCCCAGTGTGAACTCACTTGGGTATCAGTAGGTGGGATATCTGAGTGAATGCCTCCCCACACTCAGAGAGTTGAACGGTCTCTCCCCAGTGTGAACTCACTGGTGTATCAGGAGGTGGGATAACTGAGTAAATCCCTTCCCACACTCAGAGAGGTGAACGGTCTCTCCCCAGTGTGAACTCGTTGGTGTATCAGCAGGTGGGATAATTGAGTGAATCCCTTCCCACACTCAGAGAGGTGAACAGCCTCTCCCCAGTGTGAACTCACTGGTGTATCAGTAGGTGGGATAACTGAGTGAATCCATTCCCTCACTCAGAGAATTGAACAGTCTCTCCCCAGTGTGAACTCGCTGGTGTATCAGCAGGTGGGATAACTGAGTGAATCCCTTCCCACACTCAGAGAGGTGAACGGTGTCTCCCCAGTGTGAACTCGCTGGTGTATCAGCAGGTGGGATAACTGAGTGAATCCCTTCCCACACTCAGAGAGGTGAACGGCCTATTCCCAGTGTGAACTCACTTGTGTATCAGCAGGTAGGATAACTCAGTAAATCCCTTCCCACACTCAGAGAGGTGAACGGACTCTCCCCAGTGTGAACTCGTTGGTTTATCAGCAGGTGGGATAATTGAGTGAATCCCTTCCCACACTCAGAGAGGTGAACGGTCTCTCCCCAGTGTGAACTCTCTGGTGTATCAGCAGGTGGGATATCTGAGTGAATCCCTTCCCACACTCAGAGAGGTGAACGGTCTCTCCCCAGTGTGTACTCACTGATGTATCAGAAGTTGGGATAACTATATGAATCCCTTCCCACACTCAGTGAGGTGAACAGCCTCTCCCCAGTGTGAACTCACTGGTGTATCAGTAGGTGGGATAACTGAGTGAATCCATTCCCTCACTCAGAGAGTTGAACAGTCTCTCCCCAGTGTGAACTCGCTGGTGTATCAGCAGGTGGGATAACTGAGTGAATCCCTTCCCACACTCAGAGAGGTGAACGGTGTCTCCCCAGTGTGAACTCGCTGGTGCATCAGCAGGTGGGATAACTGAGTGAATCCCTTCCCACACTCAGAGAGGTGAACTGCCTATTCCCATTGTGAACTCACTTGTGTATCAGCAGGTAGGATAACTCAGTAAATCCCTTCCCACACTCAGAGAGATGAACTGTCTCTCCCCAGTGTGAACTCGCTGGTGTATCAGCAGGTGCCTGTGACTGAAGCAGACAGTTCGCAAACTCGGTGTCCTTTAGAACGTGAAATTATCTTCTGGCCACATATCTGCGATATGACATTGCCTGTCTCCGCCTCTGGCTCAGCTTCTCTGCTGCTGAAACCCTCATCCATGCCTTTGTTACCTCTAGTTTGTACAGCGCAAACACACTCCTGGCTGACCTCCTGTATTCTACACTATGTAAACTTGAAGACATTCAAAACTCGCCAGTGCATTTCCAATCTCGCACGAAATCCCACCTGTGCTCGCTGAGCTACACTGATCCCGGTTCAACAATACCTCGGCTTCAAACTTCTCCTTCTGTGTGTAAATCCCTCCCGGGCCTCGTTCCTCGCTATCTCTATAATCTGCTTCAACATCGCAACCACCCAAGATGTCTGCGCTCCTCAAATTCTACCCTCTTGTGCATCCCTGATTATAACTGCTCAAACATTGGTATCCGTGCCTTCAGCTGTCTGAGTCCTGAACTCTGGAACAGCCTCCTTAAATCCTCACCGCCTCTATAGCTCCCTTTCTTCCTTGAATACTGTGCTTATAACCTACCTCTGACCAAACTTTTGGTCATCGGTCGTAATTATTCTTACGTGGCTCCGTGTCAAATTTATTTATTTTGTCTTGTAACACTCCTGTGAAGCGCCTCGGGAAATTTTATAAAGGCGCTATATAAGTAGAAATTATTGTTGTTGTTGTAATAATGTTACAGTTGTTGAATTAATTATGTGATTTGAAAATTACTGAACAGGGGACATGATTTCAGTAACTTTTATGAGGCTCTATAGTTCAGATACATAAATTACTGACAGATTTCGCCGTTTGCAAAGTCCAGTCGGAAATATTTTCTCCTCATATCTTCGCCATTATTTCATGCAGCTCACCAGCTAACAACTCTGTGGAGCACCGTCACCACACGGACTTCAGCGGTTCAAGAAGGAGGCCCACCTCCATCTTGTAAACAGCACAGGACGGCCCAGTCCTTGTGTTTGATTCAGAGTTACTTTGTCCATTTTTCTCTGTAGATTTCCATTATACTTCTGTATACATGGTAACCACCCCCACCCCCCACCCCACATACCACACACTGATAATTAACTATATTAATCTTATATACCCATGTGATTTAATTTCCAGCTGAGACTGTATTGTCTAAACAGAGTTGAACGGGAATGCAGTTAATTATTTCTACACCAGCCGCATTATCTTGTTCAGGCTATCTTTTCAGTGCCGATGTTTCTTTTGTATATATAGTCTCTCTCTCGCTCTGTATCTGTCTCTATTTCTTTACAAATGATCACATGGAGCTCTTTACGTATATCAAGTTGGAACAACTGCTATTTGTCACACTATCCTACACACCAAGGAATTCGAATCAAACACTTCTGAGCATATCTTACATTGTTGATAGATTGCGCTGGAAGCTCAGGTCCATATAAAGTCCCACATCCGCTGGGATATACTTTCCGCCAGTAATTCTCACCAGAGAGACAGATTCTCCATATTTTTGTGTGCCGGATTAATATTAAAGATGGATTCTGCCAATGAAGAGCTTCGACCTTACCACGGAGCCTTTCTGAAGCTGAATCTCGGCAGGTATCTCCTCGGCTGGACTGCAGCCTCCATTGTCACTTGTACTGTATCTTTGCTTCGGTCTGGAGATCGCCACACACAACTCCCTCTGAAGTTTGCTGCATTATTAGAGGCGTCAAAAGCGAGGAGAAGATTATGGCCCTTGTGCCATTGTGTACTTTGGAATGTATATTTTTCCTAGGATCACAGAAGAAGGTGCAAGATAAAGTTGTTTGTTCATGATCACATCTGAACTTCTCCCCCTTGTGGTTATTGTTAGAGTCTGTCCAGATGAGGGTTGCACTGTACATGGCACCAATGTAAAGACCTGAGACTTCCAGCCAAGAAGTCAGTTGCTCAATTTAAATGTTCATCTGGTGGATTATAAACGTAACTGTAGCAACTTGGTTGAGTTGAAACATACCAACTCCCCTATTATCTTGGTGTTTGACAGTAGTTTGTCCAAAGGTCTTTACTCATAGCCTCCAGTCTGCGAATACAACATGAGAACTCTGAGCCATTTCGTACCCACACCTTGTATCCGCTCCCCTTTCCTGCCCACCGACCCAAACCCCGCACTTTGTCTCACCCTCGGTTGTTCCCCTTTAGTATTCACTGCATTTCGGTCAGGCTTCATTCTCACCGCTCATCAACCATCTCCCAATTTAGAATTGAACATTCATGTCTCATTTTCAATTCGTTTTCTGTTCATTTCTTCCTCCGTCACTGAACTGCTACTTTTCACAATTATCCATAACTCATTCTCACACTGTCCATTTATTCATACATTTAAAAGGCCAGTAGTTTTCTCGGATCTCCGGTGGATTTCTGCACCACATTCTCCGAAGTTGTTGTGGCAGAAGGGTAACAGCTCCGAGGAAATTTCCAGACTCTATTTGTCTATTCTATACTCTTTGTGAATCGTTTATTTTCGCGTATTTACCCCACACTCACAGATATTTAACATTGCAATTGTATGTTAAAATCCTGTTCTGCTGGACAATTCTAGCAGCGGTAAAGAGTTCAGTTCCAGTCCCCACATCCTGCAGTAAAGTACATTTCACACCAAATCCTGTGTAACTGGCTCCCTTGCTGTAACATGACGGCTGATTCCCTGTTCCTGTGTGTTTCCCTTTTACAGCTAATGTGGTGACGATTGTGATCCTGTCCCGGGGAAAGTGCGGTCTCTCCAGATGTATCACTCGCTACCTGGTAGCCATGTCAGCGGCGGATCTGCTGGTCATTATCATTGATGTGATACTGGTTCGGATTAATTATTATTATTTCCCGACTACATTCCTGTTCATCACACCTGTGTGTTCTTTCCATACAGTACTGATCCGTGCAGTCACCGATATTTCTGTCTGGTTAACCATCGCTTTCACATTTGATCGTTTTGTTACCATTTGTTGCCAGAAGCTGAGGACTAAATATTGCACCGAGAAAACTGCATCCCTGGTTATAGGAACCGTGTGCCTGCTGTTCTGTATAAAAAACATCCCCTGGCTCTTTATATATGTACCCTACTATACAATCGACCATGTACCCTGGGGCTCTATTGCAAAACCCGAGTATTACACTGTAACTGCATTGGTAGCATTTGACTGGATTCACCGCTGTTTTACCCCACTGCTCCCAATATTCCAGATACTGCTGCTCAATGCTCTGACTGTAGGATACATTTCGGCGGCCAGCAGAGTCCGCAGGAGGCTGAGGGGCAGCAAGAATAATGAGAATCACAATGATCCGGAGAAGGAGAACCAAAGGAAATCCATCATCTTGCTCTTCGCTATATCCGGTAACTTCATACTGCTCTGGACACCTATGTGATATATTTCTTATTATACCGAATTACAAACCAGTATTATCAGACAGATTTCAATGACCCGATGTTTATTGCAGACTATACCAGCTACATGCTGCTGCTTTTGAGCTGCTGTACAAACACGTGTATCTATGCAGTAACCCAGACTAAATTCAGAGATGAGCTGAAAAATGGGTTGAAGTATCCTCTGAGAATAATACTTAATTTAGTTCAGGAAAGAAAAGTTCAGAGCAATTCCCAACATTAGATCTGCATTACATCACATATCGTATCCTGAGTTATATTTTACCTGAACCTCAGCAGGCTAGAACTCAGGCCCAGGCTTCTTCAGACACAACACTGGGCAATATCTGACAAGGCCTGCGGTTTCCTATGTAAGTGTCTGTGAACAAGGTAGAAGACCATTATGTAGACAGTGGATTATAATAGAGGGAGCAGTTTAACTTGATTATATCATGCTCCTGGAAGTAAAGAGATACAAGTTCCAGCACTGAGGTTTAGGATGTTGTGACCATGTTTATTGCCGGATGAACATCAGAACACGTGGGTTATCGCAGGGGAGTTTAAAAAGAGAATACACCTTTCGATTTAATAGCTGAAGAATATCAGGAAGTGAATGATAACTGAATTGGTTTTTGTGTGTGTGAAATGCCTGGAGAATAATAAACAGATCATTATATCAATCAGCATGAATTGTCTTTGAAAGTTTACATTCTCCAGTTCACGAACAGCTTCTCCATCACCTGCGGCTCTGTGGAATTTATTGGAACTGAAGTGATGTTGATTGTGGACGTGAGTCCATTGTCCTGGTGTCTGTAAACGGTGGTGTTTCCAGCAGCGAGTCCCCTTTCCCACTGTCTATGTACAATGGTGTTTGCAGAGTAACAATACCACTGGCAACGAATACCAGTAGCAAGGTGTGTGGACAGCTGCAGACTCTTCTCAGGAAGAAATGACCCAGGTGGCCATTGCCTGCTGTCAGATATCTGTGACCACAGGCCAGATTGGGCACCATGACAGCAATGTGATTCTAACCTTGTGAGCAGTAAAATAGTGTCACATTCATCGAACTCTCCATCACCGAAAACATGCTGAGGCTCACTTACTGCAGGAAAACCCCACCATTGTCTTAACTCATTCGCTCCATATCCGGTATCAGGGTCCAGTGATCCAGACCCAGCTGAAGTGTGTGTGAATGTGAGGCTCAGTGTGGGATGGACCAGCCTCAGGGTCCAGTGATCCAGACCCAGCTGAAGTGTGTGTGAATGTGAGGTGCAGTGTGTGAGGGACCAGCCTCAGGGTCCAGTGATCCAGACCCAGCTGATGTGTGTGTGAATGTGAGGCTCAGTGTGTGAGGGACCAGTCTCAGGGTCCAGTGATCCAGACCCAGCTGAAGTTTCTGTGAATGTGAGGCTCAGTGTGTGAGGGACCAGCCTTAGGGACTAGTGATCCAGACCCAGCTGAAGTATGTGTGAATGTGAGGCTCAGTGTATGAGGGTCCAGCCTCAGTGTCCAGTGATCCAGACCCAGCTGAAGTTTGTGTGAATGTGAGGCTCAGTGTGTGAGGGACCAGTCTCAGGATCCAGTGATCCAGACCCAGCTGAAGAGTGTGTGAATGTGAGGCACATTGTGTGAGGGACCAGCCTCAGGGCCCAGTGATCCAGACCCAGCTGAAGTGTGTGTGAATGTGAGGCTCAGTGTGTGAGGGACCAGCCTCAGTGTCCAGTGATCCAGACCCAGCTGAAGTGTGTCTGAATGTGAGGCTCAGTGTGTGAGGGACCAGCCTCAGCGTCCAGTAATCCAGACCCAGCTGAAGTGTGTGTGAATGTGAGGCTCAGTGTATAAGGGACCAGCCTCAGTGTCCAGTGATCCAGACCCAGCTGAAGTGTGTGTTAATGTGTGGCTCAGTGTTTGAGGGACCAGCCTCAGGGTCCAGTGATCCAGACCCAGCTGAAGTGTGTGTGAATGTGAGGCTCAGTGTGTGATGGACCAGGCTCAGGGTCTAGTGATCCAGACCCAGCTGAACAATGTGTGAATGTGAGGCTCAGTGTGTGACGGACCAGTCTCAGTGTCCAGTGATCCAGACTCAGCTGAAGTTTGTGTGAATGTTAGGCTCAGTGTGTGAGGGACCAGCCTCAGGCTCCAGTGATCCAGACCCAGCTGAAGTGTGTGTGAATGTGAGGCTCAGTGTGTGAGGGACCAGCCTCAGTGTCCAGTGATCCAGACCCAGCTGAAGTGTGTGTGAATGTGAGGCTCAGTGTGTGGGGGACCAGCCTCAGTATCCAGTGATCCAGACCCAGCTGAAGTGTGTGTGAATGTGAGGCTCAGTGTGTGAGGGACCAGGCTCAGGGTCCAGTGATCCAGAACCATCTGAAGTATGCGAATGTGAGGTTCAGTGTGTAAGGGACCAGTCTCAGGGTCCAGTAATCCAGACCCAGCTGAAGTGTGTGTGAATGTGAGGCTCAGTGTGTGAGGGACCAGCTTCAGGGTCCAATGATCCAGACCACGCTGAAGTGTTTGTGAATGTGAGGTTCAGTGTGTGAGGGACCAGCCTCAGGATCCAGTGATCCAGACCCAGCTGAAGTGTGTGTGAATGTGTGGCCCAGTGTGTGAGGGACAAGCCTCAGGGTCCAGTGATCCAGACCCAGCTGAAGTGTGTGTGAATGTGCGGCTCAGTGTGTGACGGACCAGCCTCAGGGCCCAGTGATCCAGACCGAGCTGAGGTGTGTGTGAATGTGAGGCTCAGTGTGTGAGGGACCAGCCTCAGGGTCCAGTGATCGAGACCAAGCTGAAGTATTTGTGAATGTGAGGCTCAGTGTGTGAGGGACCAGCTTCAGGATCCAGTGATCCAGACCCAGCTGAAGAGTGTGCGAATGTAAGGCTTAGTGTGTGAGGGACCAGCCTCAGGTTCCAGTGATCCAGACCCAGCTGTGTGCAACACAGTTTACGAAGAATATGAAGGCCTTATAGAGGGTGCAGAAAAGATTTGCGAGAATGATTTCAGGGATGAGTGACTTCAGTTACCTGGACAGACTGGAAAAGTTGAGTTTGCAAAGGGGATAGAGTATAAAAGCAGTGAAGTCCTGCTACAAATGTACAGGTTATTGATAAGGCCACACCTGGAGTACTGTGTGAAGTTTTGGTCTCTTATTTAAGGAAGGATATACTTGCATTGGAGGCAGTTCAGAGAAGGTTCACGAGGTTGATTCCTGAGTGTGTGGGCAAGGATTCAGCCGATCATCCAACCTGGAGAGACACAAGTGCAGTCACACTGGAGAAAAACTGTGTAAATGTGGGGATTGTGGGAAATGATTCCACAACCCGTCCCAGCTGGAAACACATCGGCGAGTTCACACTGGGGAGAGGCCGTTCACCTCTCTGAGTGTGGGAAGGGATTCACTCATTTATCCCACCGACTGATACACCAGTGAGTTCACACTGGGGAGAGGCTGTTCACATCTCTGAGTGTGGGAAGGGATTCACTCAGTTATCCAACCTACTGTTACACCAGTGAGTTCACACTGGGGAGGGACCGTTCACCTCTCTGAGTGTGGGAAAGGATTCACTCATTTATCCTACCGACTGATACACCAGTGAGTTCACACTGGGGAGAGGCTGTTCACATCTCTGAGTGTGGGAAGGGATTCACTCAGTTATCCAACCTACTGTTACACCAGTGAGTTCACACTGGGGAGGGACCGTTCACCTCTCTGAGTGTGGGAAAGGATTCACTCAGTTATCCCACCTACCGATACACCAGCGAGTTCACACTGGGGAGAGACCGTTCACCTCTCTGAGTGTGAGAAGGGATTCACTCAGTTATCCCACCTGCTGATACACCAGCGAGTTCACACTGGGGAGAGGCCGTTCACCTCTCTGAGTGTGGGGAGGGATTCACTCAGTTATCCCACCTGCTGATACACCAGCGAGTTCACACTGGGTAGAGGCCGTTCACTTCTCTGAGTGTGGGAAGGGATTCACTCAGTTATCCCACCTGCTGATACACCAGCGAGTTCACACTGGGGAGAGACCGTTCACCTCTCTGAGTGTGGGAAGGGATTCACTCAATTATCCTACCTGCTGATACACCAGCGAGTTCACACTGGGGAGAGACCGTTCACGTCTCTGAGTGTGGGAAGGGATTCATTCAGTTATCCCACCTACTGATACACCAGTGAGTTCACACTGGGGAGAGACTGTTCACCTCTCTGAGTGTGGGAAGGGATTCACTCAGTTATCCCACCTCTGATACACCAGCGAGTTCACACTGGGGAGAGGCCGTTCACCTCTCTGAGTGTGGGAAGGGATTCACTCAGTCATTGGAGTCAGGCAGAGAATTCCGCAGCTTCACAAATCTCTGAGTGTGTTATGTACTCAGAAATGTGAGGGGATTTAATGACAGCTTTCAAGGCGCCTGTTTATTTTACCTTCTCTCTGATCCAATTATCTCTCAGTTCTGAAGAAAAGCCTTGCCTGAATTGTGAAATGAAGCGAATGTTTCTCCAATGTTGATATTACTGCAGTATTGATGTACACCAGCAGCTGGTGATATTGTACTGTAAAACTTTACAGACCTTTGCCCAGCTCACCATCCCCATCTACTGGCTGTCACTGGTGTACAATGGGCTACAAGGGACGGTTAAACAGTCTGGGGACAATTCTCACTTTTACCTCCCACAACTCGGGTGTCAGGGGATCGGCTCCAGTTTTACAGCCCTCACGGAGGAAATGTGAACATTCAGCCCTTTAAAGCGAAGGTTACCAAACTCCGGGTCTCTGTGAAGAAAGATAGTTTGTGTATTCCCATCACCAATGGTGCGTGGTGCTGATACCTGAGCAATGTGCTCACTTTCAGAGCACAACTTATTGCTGCTTTTTAAAACAAAGGAGCGGGGCAGTGATGAGAAAGGGAATGGATCGATCTGCTGTCAGCGTTTACTTTTTATTAAAGTCTTCTCACATTTTATATTTGTATCGGTTTATTTACAGTCTCACTGGGATTTACAATGTGTCATTTGGGATTACATTTTCTAACTCCCGACCTCTGCTCCTGACCCTATCCGCTCGGCGTCAATTCATTGTGAGGTCACGGATGATACAGGCACAGAGAGAGACAGAGAGAGAGAGAGAGAGAGAGAGAGAGAGAGAGAGAGAGAGAGAGAGAGACAGAGCGAGGGAAAGAAAGAGAGAGAGAGAGAGAGAGACAGAGAGGGAGAGAGAGAGATGGAGAGAGACATAGAGTGAGAGAGGGAAAGAGAGAGAGAGAGGGAGAGAGACAGACATAGAGAGAGACGGAGAGCGAGAGAATGTGTGAGAGACATCGAGAGAGAGAGTGTGTGTGTGTAGCTACTCTCTCTCTCTTTCTTTTCGATTCTGGGTATGATACAGGGCTATGGGGAGAGAGTGGGGCAGTGGGATTATTTTGGGGATTGTCACAGGGCTATGGGGAGAGAGCGGAGCAGTACGATAGGTTTGGGGATTGATACAGGACTATGGGAAGAGACCGAGGCAGTGGGATTAGTTTGGGGTTTGATACAGGACTATGGGAAGAGAGCGGGGCAGTGGGATTAGTTTAGGGATTGATACAGGACTATGGGGAGATAGCGGGGCAGTGGGATTAGTTTGGGTTTGATACAGGGCTATGCGGAGAGAGCGGGGCAGTGGGATTAGTTTGGGGATTGATACAGGGTTATGGGGAGAGATCGGGGCAGTGGGATTAGTTTGGGATTGATATAGGGCTATGGGGAGAGGGCGGATCAGTGGGATTAGTTTTGGATTGATACAGAGCTATGGGGAGAGAGCGGGGCAGTGGGATTAGTTTGGGGATTGATACACGATTATGGGGACAGAGCGGGGCAGTGGGATTAGTTTGGGATTGATACAGGACTATGGGGAGAGAGCGGGGCAGTGGGATTAGTTTGGGTGAGATTGAGCAGCCATTTCACATGAGATGTTTGGTGACCAATTTACACCAGAACACATGTTACAAAGAACCGGAGAGAGAGAGAGTGAGAAGAGAGAGAGAGAGAGACAAGAGAGTTGGAATGACAGAAATCGAGAGGGAGAGAGGCACAGAGAGAGAGAAAGAGAGAATCATGGAGGAAGAGACAGAGGCAGAGAGACAGATAGAGACAGAGTCAGAGAGAGAGAGAAAGAAATACAGGGAGAGACTGAGAGTGAGATTCAGAGAGAGAAAGAGAGAGAGACAGATAGATAGAGAGAGATAGAGCAAGGCAGAAACAGGGAGAGAGACACAGAGAAACAAAGAGAGAGAGAGAGTGACAGAGAGAGAGAGAGAAAGAGAGAGAGAGATACAGAGCGAGTTGGAGAGAGAGAGTGAGTCAGAGAGAGACACAAAAAATACAGAGCGAGAGAGAGAGATCAATAGACAGGTAGAGAGAGATAGAGCGAGAGACTCAGAGAGAGGGGGACAGAGAGAGCGAGAGAGAGAAAGGCTAACTTATAGAGAGAAACAGAGAGACAGAAAGATAGAGAGAGAGCAATAAAGAGAGAGTGATGGTGAGAGAGAGAGAGGCAGAGATAGGCAGACAGAGAGAGCTAGAGAGAGATACTCAGAGAGAAAGGGAGAGAGAGAGAGAGACAGAGAGAGAGAGAGAGAGGGTAAGAGAGTGAGGCAGAGACAGACAGAGAGAGATTGAGAGACAGAGCGAGTGAGACAGAGAGAAAGAGACAGAGGGAAAGACAGCTATAGAGACAGAGAGAGAGAGAGAGAGAGAAAAGAGACAGATAGACAAAGATAGAGAGAGAGATAGACACAGGGAGCGAGAGAGACAGATAGAGGGAGAGCGAGAGAGAGAGAGACAGACACAGAGATAGAGATAGACAGAGAGCGAGACAGAGAGTGAGAGACAGACAGAGAGAGTAATGGAGAGAGAGACAGAGAGCGAGAGACAGAGAGAAACAGAGAGATAGAGAGAGACAGAGTGAGTGTGTGTGTGTCTATCTCTCTGTGTACATTCTGGGTTTCATACAGGGCTATGAGCAGAGAGCAGGGCAGTGGGATTAATTTGGGATTTATACAGGGCTATGGGGAGCGAGCGGGGCAGTGGAATTAGTTTGGGATTAATGCCGGGCTATGGGGAGAGAGCGAGGCAGTGGGATTAGTTTGACGATTGATACAGGACTATGGGGAGAGAGGCGGCAGTGGGATTAGTTTGGGGATTGATACAGGGCTATGGGGACATAGCAGGGCAGTGGGATTAGCTTGGGATTGATACTGGGCTATGGGGAGAGAGCGGGACAGAGGGATTAGTTTGGCGATTGATACAGGGCTATGAGGTGAGATCGGGGCAGTGGGATTAGTTTGGAGATTGATACAGGGCTATGGGGAGAGAGCGGGGCAGAGGGATTAGTTTGGGGATTGATTCAGGACTATGGGGAGAGAGCGGGGCAGTGGGATTAGTTTGAGGATTGATACAGGGCTTTGGGGATTGATACAGGTCTATGGCCAAAGAGCGCAGCAGTGGGATTTGTTTGGGTGAGATTGAGCACGCATTTTACATGAGATGCGTGGTGAACATTTTACACCAGTATACGTGTCTGGGTGATATGTGAACAAACCTGATTTGCCTGTCTGGGCTTGGGGCTTTGTGTATTGGTCCCAGTCTCCGGGTCCTTCGTGTGTTTGAAGAGTTTGAAGTCAGTCACACCTTGTTGAAGCATTTCATTCTTTCAGGGCATTGATGGTAAACAACATCAATCCTGTTTATCTGTGAGGGGGCGAGACAATCGAATTTACACCTTATTAAACCAACACAACTTCTCCATTTCCTGCCCTGTGAAGATATCGCATCGTTCCACAATGCAGCAATGTCTGAATCAGCCTTTGATCCCATATACTGCTCAATCTGAAACACTCAAAGCTTTCAGATGGAGAAACTAGATTTACCCCACACATTCCAACCCACAATTGGATGGTTGGAAATCAAAAATGTCCCAGAAATGTGATTTCTTGCTGTAGGTTTAAACAGTCAGGCTGCAATATTTCAGGGTACTTTTCAATCAAGGACACATCAGAATGGGAATGAGAGACAGGGAGAGAGAAAAAGAGAGGTGGACAGGGAGAAGCAGTGAGAGAATTAGGGATAGAGAGAGCGTGTTGGCAGAAAAGAGAAAGAAAGAGAGAGATCGGAAATAGACAGCACAAAGACAGAGGAAAAAGTGAAAGAGATTGATGGACAGATAGAAATTGGGAGCGAGGGAGAGAGTGAGGGAGCAAGACGGAGAGAGGGAGAAAGAGAGCGAGAGAGACAGAGATACAGAGAGGGAGAGAGAGACAGGGAGACTGAAAGAGAGAGCGAGAGAGAGAAGGGAGAGAGATACAGAGAGGGAGAGAGACAGGGAGACTGAAAGAGAGAGCGAGAGAGAGACAGAGTGGGAGACAGAGAGACAGAGATAGAGACAGAGATATATCGAGAGGCAGAGAGAGAGAGAGAGAGAGAGAGAGAGAGAGAGAGAGAGAGACATAGAGGGAGTGACAGAGAGAGAGACAGATAGAGAGAGACAGAGGGAAAGAGATAATGAAAGAAAGACAGAGAGAGCGAATGAGACTGAGAGATTCAGAGAGAGAGAGTAAAACAGAGAGAGACAGATAGATATCGAAACGTAGAAACATAGAAAATAGGTGCAGGAGTAGGCCATTCTGCTTTTTGAGCCTGCACCACCATTCAATAAGATCATGTCTGATCATTCCCTCAGTACCCCTTTTCCTGCGTTCCCTCCATACCCCTTGATCCCTTTTTGCTGTAAGGGCCATATCCGGCTGCCTTTTGAATATATCCAATGTTCTGGCATCAACAAATCTCTGCGGTAGAGAATTCCACAGGTTAACCACTCTCTGAGTGAATAAATTACTCCTCATCTGGGTCCGAAATGGCTTACGCCTTATTCTCAGACTGTCGCCCCTGGTTCTGGAACTCCCCAGCAATGGGAACAGTCCTCCTGCCTCTAACCTGCCCAGTCCCGTCAGAAGTTTATATGTTTCTGTGAGATCCCTTCTCATTCTTCTAAACTCCAGTGTATAAAGGCCCAGTTGATCCAGTCTCTCCTCCTTTGTCAGTCCTGCCATCCCGGGATTCAGTCTGGTGAACCTTCGCTGCACTCCCTCGATAGCAAGAATGTCCTTCCTCAGATTAGGATAACAAAACTGTACACAATATTCCAGGTGAGGCCTCACCAAGGCCCTGTACAACTGCATTAAGACTACCCTTCTCCTATAGTCAAATCCCCTAGCTATGAAGGCCAACAGACAAACACAGAGAGCGAGACAGAGACAAAGAGGGAGAGAGAGATAGAGAGAGAGAGGGAAATACAGACAGAGAAAAACAGAGACACAGATAGAAAGAGCAAGAGAGAGAGACATAGAGAGAGTGAGCGAGATAGGGAGAGAGAGTGAGAGTGAGAGAGAGAGAGAGAGTGTGTGTGTGTGTGTGTGTGTGTGTGTATGTTTGTCTCTATCTGTCTCTCTGTATAGATTCTGGGATTGACACAGGACTATGGAGAGACAGCGGGGCAGTGAGATTAGTTTGGGGATTGATACAGGGCTATGGGGAGAGAGCAGGGCAGTGGGATTAGTTGGAGGATTGATACAGGGCTATGGGGAGATAGCGGGGCAGTTGGGTGAGATTGAGCAGCCATTTTACATGAGACGAGCGGTGACCATTTTACACCAGGACACGTGTTACAGGGAAAGAGAGAGAGAGCGAGAGACAGAGAAGAGAGTGATAGAGAGAGAGACAAGAGAGTGACAGTGACAGAAATAGAGAGGGAGAGAGGCAGAGAGAGAGAGAAAGAGAGAGGCATAGAGAAAGAGACAGAGGGAGAGAGGCAGTTAGAGCCAGAGAGAGAGTGAGAGAGAGATAGAGAGAGAGAAAGACAGGGAGAGACTAAGAGTGAGAGTCAGAGAGAGAGAAAAATCAGAGACACAGATAGACAGAGAAACAAAGAGAGAAATGGAGAGACAGAGACAGAGAGAGATAAAGAGAGAGAGATAAAGATCGAGATGGAGAAAGAGAGAGTCAGAGAGAGAGACACAAAAATACAGAGCGAGGGAGAGAGAGACAGAGAGAGAGACTCAGAGAGAGGGGAACAGAGAGACAGAGAGAGCGAGAAAGAGAGAGAGGCAGACTTATAGAGAGATACAGAGAGAGAGAGTGTGTGTGTCTTTATAGATTATTGGATTGACACAGGACTATGGGGATAGGGCGGGCAGTGGTATTAGTTTGGGGATTGATACAGGGCTATGGGGAGAGAGCGGGGCAGTGGTATTAGTTTAAGGATTGATACAGGGCTTTGTGGAGAGAGCGGGGCAGTGGGATTAGACCGAGAGAGAGAGCCAGAGCGACGGAGAGAGAGCGAGAGAGGCAGCGAGAGAGATACAATCGAGAGAGATAGCGAGACAGGGAGAGAGAGAGAGGCAGAGACAGAGACAGACAGACACAGAAACAGAG